>NC_044572.1:144231761-144539261 GCF_901933205.1 Camarhynchus parvulus
CTTCCAAAGGACACGGGGAGGTGTGGAGTCCCAGCTTCACACACAAAAAATCACTTCATGTTCATGAAGCTTGTGCCTATTTTTAACCCTTTTCCTTGTTACACTCCTATGATCAATGGTTTTTACTGGAGTTTTGTTGTGCTTGTACTACAGAGCACCCATTTCTGCTGGACCTTTTCAGATGATACTTTGATGCACAGCAGAGTTTTAGCAAACTTTATATTTGAGCATGTGGTGTCTTCACCACCAGTCTGGTAGCCAGTAGAGTAAGACTCACGCCTTATTGATCATACATTTAGCTTGTGTCAGAAAAAACACATTAACAAACTTAAGCCATCATTTTGTGAAGAGAAACAGTTTGTGACTTTCCACATGGCAGAAATGCATAAACCTTGTTATTTCTTTTCTCTCCCAGGCTACTGTTGCCAGGACACTTACACCTTGACATTAAAATCAATTGATGTGTTTAGCTAGCATTTACTTTTGCTCCAGCAGTAGCTGTGGGGGAAAATAAAATGAGGTACCAAAAGTAGACATTTTTATAAATTGACAGCTTGGAGCAATTTGTGTCTGAGTATTTAAAAGAACAAACAAGATTCCACCTAGTAACTCCTAGAAAGCAGAGGCTCACCCACATCTGCAGCAGGCTGGATTCTGATCTCACTGATGTGAAGACATGTCAGGAATCTCCTCAGGTAATCATTCAACAGCAGTGGCCATCAAAACTGACCTTCCCTACTCTGTGAGAGCTTGTCCTGAGCATCCACTTTGGCAGCAAAAAGCTGCTCTCCACCAATAAAGTAGATTCAGCTATGACAACAAAAAGGGAACCTTTATTCCTGAGATATTGAGAAATACAGAGCAAGACAAATCAGTAATTCCTTCTCTGACTTGCTTACCAAATCACAAAGATATGCAATCTCTGTACAAAAAGAAAATAGTTTGAGAGGGCCTTGCTGAGCTTGCAAGACATTTGATCTGAAAGAAATTAGTTCAGCTGCCATTTACCAGCCAGGTGAAGGTAAACCTGGTGCTGGTCAGGGAAAGGAAGGCAGTGGAGCTCTCTGGGGCCTAAAAGAAAATAATTTCTCTGCTCTTGAGGTGATTAATGGGTGAAATAGGCAGTGGAGGAAACTGAGCAATGAGCACAATCATAAAAGAAATCAAAGTAGGTCCCCATTGTTTTAGGAGAAAAAAATGGGCCATATAAGAAGAATCTGTCTTACTGATTTACAGTGAATTGCAGAGCATCACAAATGTTGTTTTCTCATGTCTGGGTACACAACTGATCTCATTTGGTTTACAGAGCTGGTGATGTTTTCAAGACAGGAAATCAGTCAAAATGTAGACAGCAAATTAATCCTGTTGGAGGAACAAGTGAAAATGGAATTTAGCGCCAATGAACTCTTAATGATTTACAGAGATCCTACACCAAATCCCTCACCCTAACATCAGGACAGCCTCACCACAGGTGTCCTGACACTGCCAAACCATTTGCTAGTGAGCCCTTTGACTCAGATTTCTATCTCATTTTTCACTTGTTGCAACCCTACAACAACTCCTCTAACAGCTGCAACTCCTCATAATCTTTGTTTGATTTTGCCATGCACACATATATGCCATGCACACATATATGGGTATATTCCACACTAAACTAAATTAGTAACCACCTTCATTTTTTCTCTTTTTGAGTCTGAGTGAAACCCCTTCACCTGTGGGCATACCCAGATGGACTTTAAAGTATCTCTCTGTATTAAGGCAGGTGCCAGAGTGCACCCCAGCTCTGTAGTTCATCAAGAGGTGTTTTCATTCCACTGTATTGCTTATTCCCATTTGGAATGAGATCCAGGCATTATTAAGTGACAGAATTAAACTAAAATGTTTCAAATACTGCGGGTTCTTTTTGTTTGTTTACACTGTATCTGTTATTGTAATCCTACCCACAGTCATTTAGCTTGGTTTTAGATGATTAAGTTAATGGGATATCTTCATTCAATCGCTGCTGGAATAGAATTATTATTGAAACCATAGATGTTTGGAGATTTCATTCTAGGAAAAGTTGCCAAGTTTCCAGACTTTGCTTTCAGCCCCAACCTCACCAATTTTACTTACATAAACCTTCACTATAACAGTATTAAGCTGTTGGACAAAAGTTTTCCAGAGGTGAAGTGCAACACTGGTGGGATTGAACCCAGCCATTTTTGTGACTAAATGGAGCAAGAAATAACAGATAGTAATCTAATTTAAAAATATCTATACATTTTGTGAGCAATAAGGGACTGTAAGATAACCAGAAATTCTTAGTGTTCATCTACTTATGTTCATATTATATCCAGGCAGTTTTTTAAAAAAAATAATTTGAGTTCTGTGACACTGAAACTAGGTAAGACTGAAAATTGCAGCCCTCTGGTGAGGACCACTTCAGCTGTCAGCCCCCTTCAGCCCCCTTCAGCTGTCAGCCCCCTTCAGCTGGCTCCCCTCAGTGCCTTGCAGCACAGACATCTGCACCTGACAGACTGCCAAGCCCCCTCAGCAGCCAATGGAGAATGATTTACAGAGGGGATATGTTTTACTCTCCTCCTTTATCTTGGGTGAGTGATGTTGCCTTTAAACTGGCTACGTGGGAAGCACAATTAGCTTTAAATGGATGCCCAGTTTGAGATGGTGAAGTGAAATGAGTCTCTGATAGAAATATAGCAAATACTGACTTTTAGAGATTTCTTATAGCTTATAGAGATCAGATTTGACACTGCTCTAGAGCATTTTAGGGTGACCTTCTTCTCATACTTCTACATTTTGCAAACCTTTTTCCTCTGATTATCTAAGATGGGAAAATGTTGCCAGTAATTCCCTCAAAAAGATCTTTCTCTTTTAATACTCTTTTCCATACAGCATTCTCCAGATTAAGGCATTTGGGTTTGCTTGTTTGATTGACTGATTGTTTTTGTTTCAGAAACTACCAACTTTTTTTTTCAGAGAAGGTAAACATTTCTGTACTTTACCTACAAAAGCTCCTTTCTGAGCCCGTGCTCTAGGATGAGCACAGGCCATTGACCTTTAATAGGCTCAAAAGCAAATCCAGAGTCCAACATGCTCTAAGAAGCAAGCTCAGCTGGTGTTTCTCTCTTTCCTAAAAGAAACACTGTCTTTTCCAAAGTTAAACATGTAACCAGAAAAATTATGAAGAGTATATGATTCTCACTTGAGGTAATTTCTTTGAGCCAGCTGGTGATAGCAGCCAGTCTTGGTGAAGGTCACAAGCTCCTCGTGGCTGAGAGTAATCAAGGATTTCCTTACACAGGACTTCAGTGGATTAACAAATACAGCTGGATAAACAAATACCACTGGCACCAAGTATCTGAAGAACCAGAAGTGGGTGATACATCAGCAATACTTATCATAGGCTCAGAACATAGAGGATAGAACTCTAGAGATGAGTTTCTTTATTAGAATAAAGTCACTTTCTTTTATTTGTCTGCTGTGCATTAGTTTATTACTTTCCCTATTAGCACTTGGGGCATGCCATAAGTAACTATGAGATTTAACTTGGGATTTATTATCCACTTCCTTTTAAGATTAGAATTTGTAATGAAAACTGGATCAAGCTCCAACATCTCATTTTAATATAAATCCATATTAAAAATGAGCCTATAAAACAGAAGATGTCTTCTGGTAATGAGCTACAGTCATGAAACCATTTGTAAGTACCTTAACTGAGCAGCTTACACACTAAGAAATAACAGGTTGGTTCTTTTCACAACATGTGTTGCTCCAGCTGTGCAGGAAAAGATGGTGGGTTATCTTCACATTAATTTACAAACAGAACCAGTTATACATCAACATTTCCTCAGCAAAGAGCTTTTTCCCAACAGTCCCTCCTCTCCAAATATTCTTATGCAATGCTGTGTTGAAAGGGCAGCCTGGACTCTCTCTTGCCAGAATATCAAGCAGTCAGAGCTTGTGCTGCATCAATCCACCTCCAGCCCATATCCTGCCACACTTTGGCCATTTATCCCACAAGCAGCCTCACTCCACACTCCTCACTCAAGCAAAGTGCCTGGAAGTGTCAGAGATTTTGCCAAAAAGTACCCCCAAATGTGGCAGGAGGTGAGAGGTTGATGAGAGAAATAGGAGATTTTTGGCAATAATTTTTTTAAATATTTCCCTGCTGTGTCTGTCTCTATTTGATGTAATTAACCAATTCAGGAGCTGTGTCTTGCAGCACGAATCTTGAACTCACAATTGAGTGTAAGTCTGGACCATGGGGCTCCATCCCAGTTATTTCTGTGTTTAAAACTCCTCTAGAACTTCTGGCAGGGGGAGGAGAGGTCTCTGAGCAGGAGAGGTGAGCATTCCAGGATATTTCCATCCCCTGCTCTGCTGTAACATTTGCTCTGTGACTTTTGACAAGCCACAATTCCTTCTGCTGCTGCTGCAGCTAACAGCGACCTACCAAACCTGGAGGCTTGCCAAAGCTTAATTCAGCCCTTCTTTAGGTGTTTGGGTGGAAAGTAGATGAGAAATGCAAAGTCGATTGAAGCACCATCTATCACATTGTCCCCATGACTGGGACATTCACTTCTTTCTTTGAGGAGCAAAGGCAGCAGTGTAAGAGCAGGGCTGCTCTGAACTTCCATCTCTCAGATGCCAAGCTGTCACTGTGTGTGGCAACTTGAGAAGGTATGACAAATGTTCAACAAGATCTTTAATGGCTGTTAAATCCAGAGTTCTGGATATATTCCAGCTCAGGTAATTGCATTCATCCTGCTTAAAGACAGTTTAACAGGACGGATCATCCTTCACAGAGCCTCCAGTATGGGGAGAATGAAAGAACCACACAGTTCTTCTGGCAACAAGGAGAGGCAGCCAAGTGAGGGAGCTCCCAAAGCAGGGCAGCAAGGAGAGTCATCAGTTTTTATGTCTTTGTGTGTGGTGCCTGAGAACAAGGCGGCTTTGGTATGGGAAATAAACCTACCTTAGAAAAGGAAACCTATCTTAAAACAGGAAAACTGTTTACTGCGCTGATTTTTAAAAAGTGAATCAAATTGTAGATGCAAAGCCAGGGAGAGGTGATAAACTCAGGCATTAGTTAATGCCAAATTCCTTGTTTGTTCTTAAAGTATAAAAATGTAGTATTTTGAAAACTGCCATTTCAAACATCTAACTCCAGCCTAGGAAGCTTTAGGGTGTTTTGTGATGAAGTAAGAAATCAGGTTTGACAAAAGCTATCTTCTGTTTTGAACTCAAAAGCCATTTCTGTATTTTGCTTTCATAAAAGGAGATATTGTCTCACATTTTTGATGGTGCCAGCCTTTTAAATTTGGTAAACATGATAGCCCTAAAGGGCCCTTTGCATAGCTACCAGCTAGCTCTTTTCTTACAGCTGGTCTACCTTCCTGACATGATTTCATTTTCTTTTCTTACTGAGGAAATTAAGATGCACTCACAGATCTACAGCCCCAAATTAATCTGCACAGGGAGATTGATTTCAGTAAATTGGATAACACGGATTTTTCTGAAATAGGCAGACATTGCTGGCCCTTTAGGCAATGCTGTAGATAGCATCTGTTTTGACAGAATTTTGAGGGGACAGAGGATATGAAACTTTGTGAAGGTTTTTAATGTTGCTGATTGATTATTTCTTGTATAAATGGTTAATAATTATTTTCTTGTAGTAGGCAGAGCAGAGACAGAGTGTATACCACCAGTCAATCATCCCTCTCTATTTCAGTGATTCCAGAGTAATTTTGTTTCTGTCAGCTGTGATTACTGCTGTTTCTGTCAGCTGGTGATTGGCTTTGAGCAGTACCTCCACCTGGGATACCCACATTTTTATTCCCACTTGCTTATTTTCTGTCTTTTCCATTGCCCATCTGCTTGGCCACAGTTTACAGCCTGGGCTATTTCATACAATTAGCTATTTATTTTAGACTATAATCTACAGTCCTGATTTGATTTGAAATAGTAAATCTAATTGTACTAGAAGTGATAAATTATTTAGAGTAGCTGGGAGAAATGGAAGTTCAGCTCTTACACTAATTTTCTCAGGCCAGCTTTATCTCATGCATGCTGGATATATTTGTTGTACCAGATCTGAGAGAAATTAGGAATCTCTGAGAAGTCTCTCTCAACTAAACAAGTGCTGGAGTTGCTGAAATCTCAAAATGGCTCTTTTCCTGAACTGTCCCTCTGGTGACAATCTTGGAGAGCTCCAACTTCACAACAGATATGATTTAGATAAAAAAGGGGAGGTAGATGTGTTATATTGCCTTCAATGGAAGGTGCTGTTTTACTTAATTAGAACAAAAGATGGGTCAGACAGTGCTGTCAGCCCTAAAACTTGCTAAACACCAATTATTTGCAGATAACACAAACCATCCTCACAGGCTTTTTTTTTTCTAGACCCTTTGCAACTGTGCTCAATGCTATTGCTTACTGTCTGAAGGACAATGCACTCTCTGGGGACAGAGTTCAAAATATTGTTCAAAATTTATTATATCTTACCTTTATTTTAAATGTAGAAATAAATTGAGAAGCCAGGATTACAGTGCAAAATTCAAGCTTATTACATCAGTATCAGGCATGAGGGAAATCATGGCTTTATTCTCTGTTAACATGCAGGATACAAATTGAACTCTAGGCTGGAATGTGTTTTTGTGTTCCTTACCAGAATAAAGTACCAAAGGGCATCAGAAAGTGCCAATTGTGTTACCTACAGGTCTTTTCTCAGGCCTTGCTCCCCTGATCATGAGGGTAGGCTTGCTGGTTTTTACCTTTCCTGACTGGCTGACAGATTGTCCTCTGCAGGAAAGGACTAACTTTGGGGATAATTCGCTCCAAGGATGACTCTGCTCTGAAGGAATTCTTCCCTCTGCACCTGGGTTTCATCCAGCAGTGATACCTCCTGTATCCCTTAGCCTGGTTCCTGCTCTGGAAGCACACACACTGTTCTTCCACTCCTGCAGCCCCGCTCCAAGTATTGGCAGCCAGAACACAGCAAAGGTGCATCCTTCTCTCTGTTACCACCAATATATAATGTTGTTACTAAAAGATATGGAATGTGATGTGGGGAGAGCTGGAGATGGTTGTCTTTTAAAGCCTGAATAAAGAGTGTGAGGTGGAGAAAATATTACTTTAGAGGTAAGTCTGGGAGACAGGGGAGTAAGAGTTCATTTCCTCACATTTTTTATTCTATACCTAACCTAGTGTCCCATCCCAACCACTACATCCCAAACTTCCAATCCTTCTGAGAAGGAGGATAAAATGTGAACAATAGCCACAGGAGTTCTGATACTATAATGGTGAATATCTAGATTTTAATATGTTTTTATCTGGTGACTCCTATTCACATAGGTTAAAAAACAGTTTATGGAAGATTGAAAGCAGCGTTTCCTAGCAATTATTGTAGAAAAGGATTGAATTGCAAAGATCTTTAAGAGATGTTTCATGAGTATCTTCTCTGTAATGTCAGAGTAAGTTTATGAAAATAATAAGCTACAAAAATCCCAAAAAGCCAGCAGACAAGGTAGAATCAGTCATTGGCAGATGTGATTAGTCATTTCCAGGTGGTGGGGAAAGACAGGAGGATGTAACATCTCAGCAATTACATCCAAGACAGAAAAGATTTTTCTGTCTAGTTTTTGTCCATGGTGATGATGTTTCTTCTGCTCCATGAGTCAAATATTATTTCTTGGGAGAAATAATGATCTGCCATCAAAAGTGTGAGCTTAATTATTTCTACCACTAAGAGAAAATAAGAACTTCAGGCTTCTGACACTACCTCCTTGAATTTTCCTTTTGATTTCTGTCCTGGAGTTTTGGGCTTCCCCTTATGACAACCTCTCCTAAATGCTGCCATGGTGAGACAATGCCATCAGCTACACACAGCAGCTCTTCCTCCTGCTGCCTCCCAGCTCAGGAATCACCTGAGGCAAGCAGTAATAGCTCATTATCCCACAGTCTGAGCATGAGCAATAATGAGCTGGCTGCTCAATTGAAATCCTGTGTTCTGTAATATAAACACAATGCACAGCTTAGAGAATTTGAGAATCTCAGGGTTTAATTAGTAGCATAAGAAATTCTAGTAGCAGTGACTAATAAGGAACAGCACGTTGCAGCTTGGAATTAATATGTCTCATAAGTTAAGATCAGGGTCTGGAATATGATGAATGACTTGTATAGCTGGGAGGTTGAAGAAAAGGATTATATTCCTTTCTGCCAATTAATTTAGTATTTTGGTTATTAGAGGCCTGCTACTTGCTTTTGTGCTGACCAAAAGTGTCTTGTTATGTCTGCATCTCCAGCTGATATCTGCATCCAGCAGATATCACTATGATAACTCTTGTTTTGTTGATGTAGGAGGTGGAATTTTCTTCTATTTTCATACAAGACCTAATGCATGGTTTGATTTCCTGGGTAGTGGATGAAGGTGGGTGATGAGGTACTCCTCAAAAAGCAGCGTAGCCATTGAGAGGGTTTGGTGTCCAGAATGGCAGCAAAACTGCTGTTAATGCTATTCTAGAACTTCTTCTCCCAAAATAAAAGGCCTTAGAGGGTATGGAGATAACTGGGTGGTGAGGGAGGGCTCAGAGAAAGGGTCCAGTTGCTCAAAGTTGACGAGAAGGATGGAGTTGGTATTGTGATGATTAATTATGATCCTTAGAAGGTTAAACTGTCCTTGAGAGAGGAAGGTGAAAGTCTGCTGAAAAGATCAGACTGTAGCCAGTGGAATGAGTTGTTTCTAGCACAGGCTGAACAAAGGAGCAAGCTGTTATGTTGTATATTAATATCTGTGTCAAAATAATCTGTGCATGCTCTTCTGCCCCTTGCCTCTTGTCCTACTGCCCAATACCACAGAGCAGAGCCTGGCTCCATCCTCTTAACCCTTCCCTTCAGATATTCATAAATATTGATGGGGTTGAGGTTAATGTGTGACCAGCTTCTGCTGTTCCTTCTTGTCCCACCACAGAAGCCTCAATATCCTAATGAGTGTGAATGGACACGTCACCCCTCCTCAGCCACTCCTGCCCAAAGCTAGTAGTGCAACAAACATACCTAAAACCAGCATTTTTTGTCTTTTGGTTGGTTTGGTTCTGTTTAAGTTTTTTGTTAATATTGACAGAAAGGGGCAATGAAGGAGCTAAAGGAACTGCCATACTTGATGGGGGACACCTGCCTCAGTGCAAGGCTGGAGGAGGTCAGAGTCATGGTTTAGTGATGGACCTGACAGATTTAGGTTAATGCTGGACTCAGTGGTCTTAGATGTCTTTCCCAACCTAAATGATTCTGTGATTCTGTGATTCTCTCTGGAAAAAGGTGACCTCAGCTCCAGATTGACCAGATCATTGTGCCTTGACTTGTTAAAGTTTCTACAGACTGATTGCTGGCTTTTCTGCTCAACAGCTTTGTTTCATGCCCTTCTACCCATCCAGTGTATTGTGTTTGGTCTGGGAGGTTTCAAACCTCTCAGTTCAAGACAAAAAAGCTGAAATCCTCCTTTCACTGAAACAGTTTCATAGCAAAAATACAACATCAATGTGTCATTTGCAAAATGTTTTATTCATTTAGAGATTTTCCTAAACAGAAGAGTCAGGTGTTTTTTTAATTTTATGGGGAAAAAAAGTAAAAATTGTTTCTGTTTGCTGTTCTGTGCTTGTGTTTGGGGTTTTATTTTCTTTTTCATGTGTCCTTTCCTTTCCTTTCCTTTCCTTTCCTTTCCTTTCCTTTCCTTTCCTTTCCTTTCCTTTCCTTTCCTTTCCTTTCCTTTCCTTTCCTTTCCTTTCCTTTCCTTTCCTCTCCTCTCCTCTTCTCTCACCTTTCACTTTTAGATCTTCTGGGGAAAAAATGAATAGTTGAAAACGAATATGCATCAAGTTCTACAGAAGTGAAAGTGTGGCAGAAGATTTCTCTGTGAGAAACCCATTCCTCCTCTAAGCAGGTCACTGGCATGAGACTGGGGGAAAAGTCTCCAATTCCCGTCTCTATTACTGAGATGGAAGATGGGAGAGAGTCAGTTCCTTCATGTGGCAAATTTGAAATGCTTTTCATCAGGTCTCCCAGGGACTGACAGAGCCTGTCTCTCCATCTCTCTCTGGTTCTCAGGTGGAGCTGCAGGCACAAAGCCAGGTAAAAAGCTTCCCACCACCCTGACTCCAGCTGAGCTTATTGTAGCTTTTCTCCCATCTACTGAGCCAATAAAATTACTTGTGCAGACAGGAAATAAATCCAATTACCACTGTGGCAAACAGATCCCTATAACTTGCAGCTGTTGCCTGAATATTTTGCCCCAGCTCCAGAGGAAGGTTCTCTCCTGTCAGTCACTAATGGAAGCACCAGGACTGGTTCTTCAGCTCCAGACCTGTCACACAGCTCCCTCTTCTCCCTCCATTTTTTCACTCTGCAGAAAACATTGTACATGTAAATTTTACTTTTATAGGCAGTGTTACAGTCCTCAAAAATGTAATAACTCTCCATCTTTAACTGAGGTAAATGGAAGCTATTAAATGCTTAAAGCAGGTACATAAAGCAGCTTCTAAATGTCTTCCTTTCCCTGGTACTGTTTGCAGGTACACAGCATGTATCATCACAAGGGTTCAAATTTTCCTTGTTTGTGTTTTTTGCATCCTCAAATCCTCAGCCTCTGAGACAGATTTTAACTGCCTTACTCTTCTTGGTAATGTATTTTTTAATTTGACAGCCTGTGTTCAAGAAATAAGACCCTCTATTTCCAGAGAGCCTTCCTGGAAGCACTCTTTAAGGACATTGTCCTTACTTGTCCTGGGCAGGGTCAGAGACCTTTTCAGGGAACATCTTCAGGGCAGGTCTCTGGAGACACAATGAGCCTTGTCTTGGAGGTGAGCAATTACTAAACAGCACAGGCTGTTCTAAGCTAGAAATAGCCTCCTTCAAAAAATAAGATTTATCATAGTACTAGCTGTAATAGTCTGAAAATCATTACATTAATTGTAGGTAGTAAGGGATCAGTGCTTGAAATCTCTCTTTGTTCCCTTCTTTTAATTGGCAGTACAGGCATTCCTAGTCCTGTGCTGCAGAGAATGAGCCTTAAGCAGAAAAGCAAGAGCCCTAGAAAGTTCACATCTCTGTTGTTAACAGCCCACAAAGGCTTCACAGGCATTTAATTACTGGCACTGGGGCTGTGCTTCACTGTATCCTCTTGCAGGTACTCTCCTGCTGTGGTTCATGTGCTCCTTTCTCTGTGTCTTTCTAGTTTTTTTTTTTCATATTCTAAAGTTTCTTTTCCCACTATGGTTCTTTCTGTAAGGAACTGGCCTAGATGTGATCAAATGTACCACGTCTTGTCTGCTGTTGGGGAAAGGGTTGTTATAAAGTTATGGCACATGGTGAAAATTGTTATGATGGGTAGCTGCAGTTCTGCTCATCTAGTAATGAATTCTGACTTCTCAGTATCAGAGGCTGAAAGATTTCATTTTCAATGAGGTCAGATATTTTTAAGGTCGATTCTACAGAATCTAGATGATTCACAGGGTATGCAAACCATTTATACTGCATGGAAATAAGTAGGGCATAAGAGAGGGCAATTGCTCTACTGCTCTGCCTTCAATAGTGAAGTTTCTGAACACAAGGAGTCCAATTTTTTGAGCCAGCTACAGCTCAGCACAATTCAAGATCTGCAGAGTAGGAGTTTGAAAGGAGGATGGGTGAAGGTTTCCTGATGAAAAGAGGATGAGAAGACAAAAAGCATTGCAATGAACTAATTAAAATCTATGCAAGGAGAAATCTCTGATGCCTGAGTGGTGAGCAACCAGCAGGTGTCTTCATTACTTAGACTGCTGGCGGCAAGTTACATGTAAAATTATGGGGTAGCTCATTTAATTTCAACTGCAAAGTCTTAGCAGGTCTCTGGAGAGATGGAGTGTGAGGAAAGCCCATAGATACTCTGTCAGCTTGGTATTTGGACAAGAAAGAATGTTCCAGAACCTGGACTCCTGTGAGCTTGAAATCCTTTTCTTTAACAGCAAAGCAAATGAACAAAACAGGGTGAACTTTGGTTTACAGAAAAACAATCACCATGACTGCCCACAGCTGTCATGAAAGGTTTGACTTGTATCCCAGTGAAATGTGGTTGATTTCACAGTGTCAGGCTTATTTTCCACCCAGAAATGTGGGATCTCTTCTCTGGCAGCCCCAGCATGCATGAAGCCATGGGATGGATGGAAAGCAAAGCTATTGGTGTTAATGGATGCACTGCAATTTTCTCTCTTAAAGGAATTGCTTGCAAGGTGGAAAAAAAAATGTTTCAGCAGTAACTGTGAGCTGTTATCAGACTTGTGCAGGTTGCAGCTTTTATAGTTAAGGATGCAAAGCAGCCTTCATTCAAGGGCTGGCTTCGCATCAGAGCGGGACAAAATTTGTGGACCTATTTCAATGCAAAAATCTATGACATACTCATTGCTTTTTCATGTTGACTCACATAGGTGACTTCTGTCAATGAGATTCTGATAGCCCCTGCTTTGCAGGAAAAAAAAAAAAAAAGGGTAAGTCTGACATGAGATTGCAACTCCCCATTTCAGGGGGAGATAAAGAGGAGGGCTGTGTATTAACAGAATGTCTCTTCGTCACGTAATTTGGAGACAAGGCCTACAGATTTTTTTCTCCCTCCCTGGTGCACTTTTAAATGTTCACTCAGCTGTGAGAATGAAGAAATTGTAGGGAAAAAGAAGAGAAGCAACAAAAAAAAATGGCGAGAGTTAAGGAAATATCATTTCAGTTCTGCAGGGATGGCCTTTTACAAAGGTCAAACTAATAATTGTTGTCCAGATGCTTAAATATGATATGAAGTATTTTTCTATACATAAAAACCTGTCCTTTTGTTACAAATAAGACACCCAGTAAAGTGTGCTTGAAAGCCATTACAAAATATAATTTAAAAATACCAAGATACCCCCTTTTATTAACTTGCCAAGACTGGAATTTGACATTATGCTTATTTTAATATTCTAACCCCAGTTAGTAGGAGAGTTTGAAAGATGGCTCTAATGCAATGTGATGTGTCTCACCACAAGGAAGTGGGAAGCCTTTGATTTATTTTGAAAATCTGTTTGCTGACTCAGAGTAAATGTAGGGTGAGATGGGAGATATAAAGCACTGGTTTGTGTTTGCAATTACTTTCCTGTTGGCATCTTAATGGATAGAAAAATATGAGTAGTGTGGAATAGGTACATAAAAATGAGTTTAATTAATTTTGAAGGAAAAAGAAATATATGGAATTGAGCTTGGCAAGATTTTGACCAACTATGAAATATGGCTGATGATAAGATCTTTAAAATATGCATATTTGCTGCATCAGAAATCCACCTTAAATAATTCACATTTCATGTTTATCTTTTTAGAACTATGTGAAAGCTATGTTCCTTTTCTGGATAGAGTGGTGGTAGAACTGAAAGACAAGGTGTAATAGACAATAATAATTAACCAATTAAGCCCTCTTCCTTATACTAGGAATAACAAAGTATCTCTCAGCTAAGACCAAAGCAAAGTTGGCCTTTTGTTGGCAAGAGGGACAGAAAAAGTATTGGAATATGGAGCAACAGGGATAGTTCTGCATCCTTATTTCACCTCAGCGAACTGCAGGGGAAGATGATGGTTTTGCAAAGCTGAGATTGCTGCTGAGGCTCTCTGCATGGCAATTGGGGGAGCAATTACAGTCAAACTAAACCTGGTGCCTGACACATGGTAAGGGACTCTGGTTGTTTGTGTTTTCACCTAGCTCATGCAGATAGCAAGAAATGGCCAGCTGCTCCCATGCTCATTTTCTTTCTACTTAGCACAACATGTTTGTATAGGGCCTAATAAAACAAAATAATTAGAAAAAAAAAAGTCATAGCAACATTTGCAATAATCTTAATGTTTGGAAAGGAGTGCAAAAACAACAGGGAATGAAGAATCCTGAAACATTATAGCTGTTTGCTATGCTCTTATCTCTAACAAGAGATAGAGTTTTTATTCCTGGGATTTTCCTAGCTGAAATTGTTGGGCTTCTCTATCAAGAGGGTAAAATTGGGCAAATTATACTTGCTGCCGAAGAAGCAGCTTTCCCTCTCACAATCTACTAAGCATAACCATGGGTCTATTAAGCTGAACCTTTTAAATATGCAGCAGAGCATGTCACTACAGGTAAAGAGCCCTGAATAAAGTAAAGCATCTTCAGGAGAGGGAGAATGTGTGCCAGACTTTGCTAAATTACATTGAGGGCAACTTATTAGCACCTCAGAAATGCAGATATGTATGTGAAAATTAGTGCTAGGCCGGTGTTTCCAGAAAGCAACCCCCTCTGTTTCTTTTATAAAGACCTGACATGAAATCAGGACTGCCTTTCCCATTTGTCACACTGGCACACTGAGCAGGTTTCATTGTTTTTGACTACATATCCAAGAAACCAAGTGTGCAGCCAGCAGAGGGAGGGGAAGATGTACAGACATGTATCAGAGACTCCTAAAGCCCTGTCCCAAAGAGGAGCCCGTGTCTCTTGACTGAGCAGGGAGGGAGCATTAGGAGCAACCCTGGTCTGGCTCCTGGGGCTGGAGGTGGTCTGACTACTCATGACCTGCATCCAACATGTTATCCTGGTCTTCTCTGCAGCACTGGAGAAGACCCAGTGAACAGAGCTGTTGGAATTTGATTTATGCCTGGGTACATCCAGTCTCATGCCCAGGAACAGCCTGAACTCGTCCAGCTCTGCTGGCTGGTTCCACCTGACAGCAGTAGGATTCTAGATGTTAGGTCAGGTGTCTGCAATATAAACTGCTGCTGAATATTTGCATGGTGGTAGTAACAGCTCTGATTTCAAGCAGGCAAGGTTAGGTAATGTGATGTTTTTGGGGTCCCCTGTCATGGGGAGGAAAGATGAATCTGACTCCATGTTCTTGGAAGGCTAATATGTTATGTTATGTTATGTTATGTTATGTTATGTTATGTTATGTTATGTTATGTTATGTTATATTATATTATATTATATTATATTATATTATATTATATTGTATTATATTATATTATATTATATTATATTATATTATATTATATTATATTATATTATATTATATTATATTATATTATATTATATTATATTATATTATATTATATTATATTATATTATATTATATTATACTAAAACTATACTAAAGAATAGAGAACGGATACAGAGAGAAGGCTAAAAGATAATAATGTAAAAGTCGTGACTCATCAGAGTCCCAACACAGGTGGACCATGATTGGTCATTAAGTCAAAACAATTCACATGAAACCAATCAAACAACAACCTGTTGGATAAACAATCTCCAAACCACATTCCAAAGAGGCAAAACACAGGAGAAGCAAATGAGATTATATTGTTTTCCTTTTTCTCTGAGGCTTTTCAGCTTCCCAGGAGAAGAAATCCTGGCAAAGGGATTTTTCCAGAAAATATGACAGTGACAAGGTAGCATAAATCTGAGTTTAGCGGAGATGAGTTTATGTATTTGTCTTTGGTAGGTCCACAGCCCCCAGGATGTAGTACACGAGACTACTCCAAGCTCTTTTGATAAAGTCCTCACTGCATCCATCTGGACTGAGAGTAGAGAGTTTAGAACTTTGGTGCTTCCATAAGATCAGGATTCAGTTCTGGAACCAAAAGCAATCAGCATTTTGATCATTTTCCAGGGTGACAGACAGAATATACCTTTCACATGTGTGTAGTTGAAACCAAACTAGGGAGAATGATTAACATGGTGGAAGGTAGATTCATGTGGGTCTGCAGGCTGAAGAAATGGGCTGGTAGGAACCTCAAGAAGCTCAATGAAGACAAAGGCAAAGCCCTGCACAGACCGCCTGAGTAAGAGAAAAGGACCCCAGGGTCCCAGAGGATGACAAGTTGAACATAAGTGAATAATGTATCCTTGAGTCACCGAGCACCAACCACAGTCTGGGTTGTGTTAGCAAGAGGGAAGAGCTCCAGGGAGGCGATTATCACATTTCCAGGACACTTCTGATGGAAGCTCAGTCCATCAGAGTTCTGTTTCCTGAGGACACTTTGGGCACTCTCATTTGAGTACTCACTAAAATAGTACAGATAGAACAGATGGAGAAAACCCCCAACATCCCATGGCCTGAGTGTGTTTTCTGGAGGCTTAGGGCTCAGGCTCTCATTTAACTATAGCACATCAGTTCATGACTTATCATGGCATTTATTTGTCTAATTTAAACATCTGAGCAGCTTTATTACTGCTGAAGTTAAGGATGTTTTTAAGCACTCTCCAAGCTAGAGCTTTAAAAGCTCATGCCAAAGTAGCAGTGATCACAGGATCCAGAAGTGTCCCAGGCAATGTGTGCTATTGGAATACCATTACCATAGCTATCTCTTAAGCCCTGGAGTGTCCAGGTGGCTGGTTCTCACTGTGTGGGATTGCTCAGTAGCTATTAAAATTGTTAAAGGGTAGCTTTCTTCCTGCCACTGGCTCAATTATGTGTCTGTTTTATAGCCTTCATTAAAAGAGAATGATGAAGATGCCAAAAGAGAGTAGACAAGTTTAGTGGTGGTACAAACAGATACCTGAATATATATCCCTTGAAAAATTTGGTTTATACTTGATTTGATTTATTTTCCACTAAAACTCTCTCCAAGTAATTAGCAATTAATTAGCACTGTAAGGTAGTATACTAGCAAGGTCATGTGTGGTTATCTTAGATGTTTCTCGAAAATTAAGTTGGGGGCTGCGTCACATAAGAAATTTCATTTCCCCTTGAAACTTCAGCTGCAAGTAGTAATGGTTGGTGCATATAAAATGTTATTGCCTTTGCAGGTTGTGGAGCTGAGTTTTCAGTTACCTGATAATGCTTCAGTGTTGCTGAAATTTTCAGTTTGCAAGATTTTTTGAGAAGACTATGTAGTTTGTTTGCATTAGGAATCCATTAGTGGAGGAAAATGCTTTTCCCCCAGAAATCCCCATGCTGATGACAGATGCTGTTCATGAACCTGATTTCTATGCCATGCACTACTGAACATTCTCCTTTAGTTTTGTTTCCACTCTGCAGAGGCCTGGAAACAGGAGAGGTGAAGGGAAGGTTTATGAATGTGAATAAGAAAAGTTCAGTAGGAGAGGGAGTAACTTTTACTAAACCAATATTCATGCCCCCAAAACCTGATCTGGTTTTGGCATTTGACTTTTGCTTGTTTGTGTGTTCCATCTGTGTTATCTGGCTTAGTGAGAGGCATGACCTTGCTTGAGAATGGGAAGGAAATATCAGAGAATTTTCTGTAGCATGGACCTTGTGCAATTTGACAGAAGCAATAATGTTTGGTTAAATTTATGTAAAGCCTGTGGCATAGGCAAAACAGCAATATCTGGATATCTATCCAGGTCTGTCTCCAGTGCTGCTTTTCTTTCACTGTAGCCTATGATACATCACTGTTTAGCAAAAATTGAAAAGATGAAATATTTGCCTGACATCCTTGAAAGCTGTTCAAGTTCTGTCTTGTCCAGAGGACATAAATTTGTCTGTAAAACAGATTTTATAAAACTTTGCACCTGCACACAGAGAAACTGATCAGAAATTGCCAGGAATTGGAATTGGCACTAACAATCTACCTCCACTACAATTTCACTGGAAAGGGGACTCCTCCACCCCTCTACTGAATCTTCTTCCACTACTCTGTGAGCAGCAGGCTTTGAACAGAAGACTTTAAGAACCAGGTGTGTCCTAGGCAGGTCCAGAGCTCTATCATCATTGTAAGATTTTGCCTGATCTTGGCATAAAATCCAAAGGTCCTCAGGAAAAAAAAATTAAGGAAGAATTTTCTTGCCACTTACAACACAAAGACTGAATGACATTGCCATTTCTGTGTTCTGAAATACATCCAGAAGATATCATTATTGCAATCACTGCAATAATGTAGGGGGATTTTTGTTTGTTGTGAAACAAGCAAAAGAAAATATGAAGAATGTGTGAAAAAGTCTTTTTTTTTAATTGAGAATGTAGTTCGCTCTTAACAGTGATATTAGATGATGTTAGATTAAAGAAAATGTTGTTTGTCATATACTTTTTCTTTACAGAGTAGGAAATCTGTGTGGGATTTTTGCTCACATTTATTTTTAATTTCAGTTTAAAATAAATTCATTTCAAAGTGCTTCATTTTGCATTTGGAAGAATGTTCAAGTTGCCTTTGCCTCATTAAGCTATCCCTAAAATGTATTTTGCCAGATGCATAGGAATACTATGGCAAAAAAATGAGCATAAACAGTGCATAAAATTGACACATCAATATGAATTTAAGTAGCAGGGTGACTTGTATTGAATTTTTTCTCAGTGCAAGGATCAATAATTTGCCTGTTAACAAATTTTAAATTACTGTACATGGCAAACAAACTCATTTTTGGTTCTTTGAACGATGATACTTTTAGAGCCCCATGACTCCAGGTCAGGAGTGTGTGCATGTTGCATGACCCTTTCATTCAGCTCTGCAGGATTTGGGTGTATTTGGGGTGGGTTTACATTGCCACTGCATTTGTAAAGAGTGTGATCCATGCTGCAGTGCTGGAGTCCTTTCATTCAATTTTGCATCAGGACTTAACATCATGAAAATATATTGGGGCTGCACATAAATTCATCTATTCCTTCAAATCCTAAATTAATCTCTAACAAGACTGGTGGCAGTGGTAGAAACTGCAGTACAATTAGCATGACATTTCTCATAAGGAGTGGGCTGTGTCAACACTGGTCAGGCTGAAAACATTTAAAAAGCTTTTATTTTCTCTAGAACATACTAAGGGAAAGTACACAGTAATTTATTTTCCACTGTTCCTTGGTTTGTCTTGATGTCAACCTTAACTTTACCAAATGCAGAACCTGCTAGGAGTGATTTTCATTCTGAGATTGTCCTCAATCTGCTAAGTACTGATGACAATACACAAGTGGTTACTGTCTTAATAGCCAAGCAGCCTGAATTAGATACAGAGCAGGGTAGCAATGCATTATGTATTGCTGGGATGGAATTTAAACTATTCAAGCGTGCAAATTGAAAACTCATTCTGAAGAATTGCTTTGCTTTCCTAAACTGAGTGTATGTTAAAAACAACCACGACATTTCAGAGACTTATTGCTGGAAATGAATGTAATAATATAATTCATGCTGTGTAAGGCAGACTTTAGTCTTGATAGATGGTGTTTGGTTGGTGCTAAACTCTGATTCGCAGAATAGGAAATTCCTTAAGGAAGCAAAATCTCTTGCCAAAGCTGGCATTGTGAGTGCACAGTGATTAACAGTGTGCCACATCATTCACTAATAACTCAGATAGTCAGCCAACACAGCCAGCAGGTGGTTTGAAAACACCATGAAAGCAATTTACAGACCCCTTAGAAATTTAAAGTGGGACTATGTAATTGCCAGTATAATAACACCATCTTTAACTCAAACTGTTTTTTTAAAAGCAAAAGCTAGAAAACTCTCACCTGAGCTGAGAAGAGCCAGTCTACCTCCTCTGTTCCCCAAGGAAACAGTCATGTTCATTTTCTCTTTGTCAAGAACACTACTCAAAGACTAGTTGCCCAATGCTTAACCAACCTTTCATAAATTACCTCCTTATCAATTGACTGGAGTTTTTCTTGGGTGAAGATGATGAGATTTGCCTGACAAGAAAGAAAATTTACTGAATATTCTGCCCAAGAGACCCTGTATTTCTGTGAACTCACTCTGCCAGCATCCTGGGGCAGACATGTCTCACATTAGTTCATCATCCCATCTGCAGCAATGCCCTCTGCAGAGCTGGAGGTGTGAAAGTGGCTTGTGCAGCCCATGGGACTGTTTGACACTTTCTGTGTGCTGGGGATTGCTCTATTCTTGCCAAAAAAACAAGGCTACACAAGGACTGGGTTGTTCCTGGCCCATCTCAGGGTTGGAAGGGTGTAGACAGCTGCAATTTGTATGAGGGTTTAGGAAGTCCTGTGCTGTGACTGGTCATGTTCAGCACATGGTGTTGGCACAGAAAAATAACATATCTGCAGTTCCTCTATATCCACAGGCACCCCCCAGGACAACTCAGCTGGCTTTTATGCACTCTTTATTCAAGACTGTTTGAGAATTATGCATGGTGGGAAGGGAATGAGATTGAGGAAGAGCTGAGTAGTCCAGCAGGGTAGGTTATGGGCTTGGAAGCAATTTTTCCTCTCTTCTCGTTTCTGAATGACTTCTGGCCAGATCTCTTCAGGCTCATGGGCTGTGCTTTTCAAGGTGCACTAATGGTTTGATCACTACTGATGTGTAGTCCCAGCTCATTTGCATTCTCCCTTTCCTAGTCCCAGAGAAGAAGGAAAATCCAAACACTGTGAGCAAGGTTGGGTGGCAGCTGGGATTACCTAAATATCCATATCCAGCTTCTACCAAGGCAGAAGCCTTTACAGGAGGCAGAAGAAGCCATAATGGCACTTTCAGGTTTAGTGAGCAATGGGAAAATGTGTGTGCACCTCTGGAAGTCAATGTGGCATTCTCTGATAGCCGCAACCACAAAATAAATTGGAGAAAGCAAATATATTGAAGGGATGAGCCTCAGACATAGCTCCTTTTGTGTGTCTTTCCAGGAATTTACATAAGGAAGCCTTTCTGTCTGGGAAACTAAGTCTTAATTTTAGAGCCTGTGAAGGAATTGGGACCTCCAATGATTCCTTTGAGATGAAAACCAAATAATGCATCTTTCTATCAGAAATACAAGTTCAGTTGTTGGTTTTTTGGTCTATAGTTTTCAGTTTTAGTGTTTTTCCCCTTCCCATAATTATAGAATACTTCAGTGCAGCTATCCAATATTTCTTTCTGATCTTAACCCAAATATATTTAGCAAAATTTAACAAGTTTCATTTCAGAAACTTTGAAATGTCATGATTAAAATATGGCAATCAAAAATGTTAAAATAGACATTTTCTAAATGCTTCACCCTTTATTTTAATTTCTAAAATCTAGTTAGGCTTGACACTCTTCAAAATATTTATGGGAAAATATTTGACTTACAAGGGAAGATACACGATCGTGCCAACATCAATCTTCTGAATTCATGAGCTTTCAGTCAGAGACAATATTGGGCACTGAGCCTTTCAAAGCCTTAGTGAGATAATGATAAATTATCCTCATTTTTTTTATAGAGAGAGTACAGTTAGGCATTTGCTCAAAAAAAAGAACAGAGCTGCCTGAGACAGTTCTGAGCCAGGAGGCAAAACAAAGGCAACCTTCAAGCTGAGCGTGGGCTGTGGTCCCTTCTGAGGCTGTGGGAGTCTTCCAGGACTGAGCTGAAGCCTATGAGGTTTTTCTTTGCTGTTTCAGTTGATTTAAATCCATTTGCTGTAGGGTTTTAGCTGCTTAATTCACTGTTGTCGTGGGGCAGAGAGCAACTGAAATCAAAGCACTGTAAGGATTATTGTTTTCGTTCTCTCTTAAATTGTGACACTTTAAAAACAGAGCTCCTCAACAAGGATGTGGCCTTCACTCAGGTTAAATGTAACTGTCCAGTTTAATGCAAGAATCACCTCTTCTACATCCAAAGTTGCAGAATACAGAGTCATAGAACCATAGAATCATAGGACCATAGAATCATAGAACCGTAGAATGGTTTGGGTTGGAAGAGACCCTTAAGACAATTTAGTTCTAACCTCCTGCCATATGCAGAGACACCTTCCACACAACAAGGTTTCTTAAAGCCCCATGCAGCCTGGCCATGAACATTTCCAGGGATAGGGCAACTTCTCTGGGTTATATGTTCCTGTGCCTCACCACTCTTACAGGAAAGAATTTCTTCCTAATATCTAATCTAAACCTCCCCTAAGTTTGAAGCCACTGCCCCTTGTCCTGCCACTTCATTCTCATGTAAAAAGTTCCTCTCATCTTTCTTGTAGGCTCCCTTCAGGTACTGGAAGGCCACTAGTAGGTCACCCCTAAGCCATCTGTTTTCCAGGCTGAACAATCCCAATTCTCTCAGCCTTTCATTGTAGGAGAGGGGTTCCATCTCTCTAATCAGCTTGGTGGACCAAGTTGGTTATGGGGTCTTGAGCTGAAATAACTTTTGGTTGCACAGTCCTAGAATTGTAAAAGGGGTGTAAAGTGCTGTTCTCGTGGCTTAGGCTTAAATATCACAATGTTTTTTGTGCATCAATGAACTAGGCAGAAGTATTACTTAGGATGACCTTCACTTCCATGGAAGACATGAACATTCCCTGGAATCATCTATCACCTATCTATCATCAATCATCTATCCATCAGTTGAGATGGACTCCAGAAGCAGAGCTTTATTTTGAGAGCTCAGTAACAGATGAATAGGTCTGGCTGTCAGGAAGATTCTCCTGAAACTTTTCTAATTGGTTCACATTGATGCTGTATGTGCCTTTCTTGCCTCACTGTGTATAATTCCTCTTTCTTCACTCCACATACTTATTGCCAGCTCCTTATTATTCATTTCCACCAGGATCATACAAAGAATTCAGTTCCTAATTCCTTCTGAATTTATTTTCCCATCCATTTTTGGCTTTCGATGATTTTTCTTCCCCCTAAAAAAAGGTCAATGTCTTTGCTTCAGATTATGGACAAGACCTATTGTGGCAATACTTCAGTTTGCACAGTTTTCATAGTTTGGGGCAGTTTGTGTAGTGCAATGTAACCTTGTACAGATTTTCTCAGCAAAGAGCAGACCAGGTGTGTCAATTCAGATAAAATACCCTCAGCTACTGACCAAAGTTTTCATGTCTTTAACTTCTTCAAGTGATAGTCTTCACTTAAAGAGAGCATTTCACACTTTTGAATTATTTTATTTACATTTAAAATTTTGCAAAACATAATGATTTGTGTGCAAGGAAAATATCTGAGTTTTGCAGAATATTCTCCTTCGGACAGGCAGAAAAATTCTGAAGGTTTTTGGCTCTATAAGTGATGTTTTTCATTATTTTTGAGACAGGGATTAACAGACATGAGGGGGAAAGAGCATCCCCCAATCAGTTCTAAGCCTCACTTTCATCTGTTTCTAATCTTTGTGAATTATCTTTCCATTACCTCTGATATGCCCAAGAAGGATTTAGAGTTCTGTGATTATATCCCTACTTATGTGATTTTCTTGATTATTAATGACAGCACAGTCTTACAAAAGGATTTAACAAACCAAATGAAGGGACACTTAAACTTCTGGGGTTTGGGGAACATCTTCAAGACCTGGATATTCAGATTCTACCACCTTGGAGTCTCATAACACCTGGGATGTAAGAGTTTTTCCTTGTAACAACAGCAGTGCTCATACATTGCAGGACACATGGATTGGATAAATTCCCAGGCTTTCATTTTTCTCTTACCTCCCTCTTCAGCTTGCCACTATAGTAACTCTTGCTCCTCTCTGTAGGCAGATCTCAAGTCAATCTCTTACCTGTAAAGGATCCCACAATGAAGGGAGGCAATTTGTGCTGTTGGCAACTCAATGGAAGTAAAATAAACCTGTGTGTCCTTATGTACCAATCTGTAGAAAATGTATTTAAAGTTTCCTTTGTCCCCAGAGGAAGTTGGTTTCTCAGATCTCCAATTTCCCCAGGTAAGGTCTGTTTTGCCCATGATGGTAATGGCTGAGTGACTTTCCTTGTCTCAGCTCATGAACCTTTTGTTATATTGGAGGGGGAATGATAAAGATGTTTGGTGGGCACCTGTCCCTCAGCCAAGGTGAATCCACCACAGAGACCAGCAAAAAAACGTGGAACATAAATTTTAGAGGCAATAGTTTTCATCCAGTTTCACCTGGATTCTTGTAATTTTCATTTTCCTTCCTTATATTTCTAGATAGACGTTATGATGAGAAATGTAGACCTAGATACAACCTGCCAAGGGATTTGCATTGATTTAAGACCCAAACCCAGCTTGTGTTGTTCCTGTGGATAAAGAACCAGACTCTCATCTCCAGGGCAGGCCAAAAAGAAAGCTTATCTGCTTGCATGCCAGACTGAGAGTTTGATTTAAACAGGTTGTCAAGTTTGAATCCTGAGGATTGGATCTGCTCTCTAAGAAGCCTTGAAACCTCAGTATTAGTTAATGTATGTTGAAACTGTGAGATTTTTAGTACTGCTGCTGTGTTGCCTCAGTATAAGTAAAAACTCATTAATTTTGTAATACAAGTAAATCCTACTCATGCCAGAGCAGTTGATCAAAGACCCTGACATCCATAGAGCAATAAGGGAGAGCAGAACAAGCCATACATTTTTAAAATCATTTATAAAGGAGCTGGGGAACAAGGTGGGTAGTAATCTTAGAGCTTCAGACTTCTGACTTGCCCAGGTCAGGGGTTGGGTAACACCCAGGTAAATATGGAAGGATCTGTGACTCAAAAGACATTTTTGTCAAAACTGGCAGTGTGGCAGTGGACTATTCCATGGATTCCCTGCTCATTCCAGTCCAGGGTGGTTTGACACCTACATCACACATAAATTTTATTTAAACACAGTGAATAGAGATACTGAGTACAAAGGATTTCAGGAACAGGTTTTCTTGAACTTTAAATTTTAATGTGGGGTTTTTTCCTACAAATTTTTCCTTCTACAGTTTTCATAGTAAGGTATAATTTTCTACTAAACAGAAGTTTTATGTTTTTATATACCTCCTTAAAACCCTCAAATCCACAGATTTCTCTAGCAAGTAATATATACATTATTCTCCTGCCTCCAGTGTGATCAGCCTACCAAATATGAATACAGTCTGCTTCTAAATCATAGCCAAGGCCTGCACAGCCTTCCAGATCTTTAATTAGCATAATGAGCAGTAGATGACATTTAATAAAGGTTTGTCTCTCCTTGTTGTAGTTCTGGTATTATTCAACTGAGCAATCTATGGAAGGACATGGTTAACTCAGTGCTGAAAATTTTGAGTCACATTCTCACATGATTTGCATATGATCTGAGAGAGCCACATCAACACCTTAAGCACCCTTTTTCCTACTTGTAGAATAGAAGTTAGATACAGTGATGTTAAACTCTTTTATAAAGTGCTTTGGACAAAATTCATCTCAACATTATGTACTTAGAACATACCTGTCCTAATGGAACCTCCCAGGACAGTCAGGCAGGACACTTTTCACTGCAGTCAGTGAAGTTTAGAATGGTTCACCTGGAAAAAAAATAAGGTTTCTGCCATAGAATGAGAAGAGTTCCCCACTAAATTCTTTTAGCTTCAGCAATCAGGTGCTGCTCACACTGCAAAATCTAAGGTTACTTGAAGACATTTACAGGTGAAGACATTTATATGGTATGTCCCCACATTCAATGAAAGATCACTCTCTAAGTGGGTATATTAGTTTGAGAGAGTGACAACTTGTGGGTTTGGAGCACAGACCATCCTTGGTGTGCCTGCACAGTTAGTAGCACACTGGAGGTATAAGTAGAGCTCTCAGACTTCTATAATATTTACTGCTTTGCTTTATGGAGAATTTTCATATTAACTTTTTATAAATTTGTTCTAATCACAGCTTGAAATTAGTGTATTTTTGGATCAAAAACCATAGAGAAAATTTTTGGAACAGATTTTGGGAGCTCATTGCATTTAATACCCTATGCAGACTAGTGCCAACTCCAAAATTACATTAGTTTTCCCTGGACCTTCTCCAATCAAGTTTTTAATATCACCAAGGAGAGTTATGCCACAACTAGCAATTCTCCAGATAATTATTATATCCATGTTTGACCATGTTAATTTTGATTTTTTTTCCTTATTGCACTCAGAATTTCTCTTGGTGCAATCTGTGACCACTGTCTCATCTTTCACTGAGTCCCTCTGAGAAAGAGTCTGGCTCCATCTCCCCTACATCTAATCATTGTGCACTTGGTCTTTCCATATCAATTGTATGCAGTTACACTGTAAGACAGGCTTTAATTTCATTTATGCAACAGGCATATTCTTCATTAATACTGCTCATATTTTCAAAGAAATAAAACAATATAGTGATTGAAAATAACCAGAAAATTTTGACTGAAAAATACATTTGAATACTTATCAGTTAGTTTCAGGTTTCTATTGAACAGGCTTCTTCCATCAAGACATTTTATAAAGACTCTCTGTGACAGCTTCTGCAGGAGGAGTTGCTGATGATAATCATCATCTATGCATTTTCAGCATGGATACTTCAGAAATTACCGAGCACTCCTTAATAATTTTGTTCCTTTTGATATTTATGAAAATTAGTAAACTGTGAAATTAGCAAAGGACTGGTAAAAAGGGTCACAGTGTATTTTCCTGTGATCTGCAGAGCTAGGCTCAGATGAATCAAATAACAAAGAAAAAGAACTCATGTAATTCTTTGTCATTATGAATCCTTAATGGCTGTAAATGAAAGAAGCAATCTAAATCACCAATTCATGCTGCCCTGAAAGCATCTTCATTATGGAATGGAAGACAGATAAAATAATAAGGCAAAAACCATCCTTTCTCCACTATATATAGATGTGTTGTGATGTTGAAATACATTTCCAAGACAGTCCCAGTCTTTACCCAATCTCTTGGTTGTTGAGGTATTTAAATAAATAAATAGCAAATAGAAAGAGTTACAATCTTCTTCTATAGTAAACCTTTCTCTCAAAAAGGAGGTGGCTATAACCAGTCTGTCTTCCAGGAATAGTCCCATGTACATCCTGTTTTTCACATTGTTCCAGGCATTTCTGGTTGACCCTGAGGAAATACAGCCTAGGGAGCATGCTAACTAGACAGGATGAATAATCATGGCCCAGTTCTTGAACCTGAGACCTGGTCCTGTTTATTTGCTATTGTACATGTCCTTGGGTATTCAGAGAGCCGTCCTTGTCTTCTGACCTGTCAGGACGCATTCTTTTCATTTCCAAAGCTTTCAGTACTGCTCATTCTGATAGACAATCATAGTGCAATGAATCATTTGCTTTCTGTGGCTTTCTTGGTCATCACATAAATTGAAAAGCTGGGGTTTAATATATCTCCCCATTTTGCTGAGGCAGCAGACAGGAGGATTTAGAAAATGTCAGATCTTCATCACAGCATTACCTGTCAGATGAGTTTTCCTGCCAAGACACACAAGTGACTTTAAGCCTAAAACTGTAATAAAACAGTATTTTTCTTCCCAGAGGAAGTGCCATGTGTTGCCCTATTTGGGTGAAATGAAAATGAAATTTTTCCTTACCCACTTCGGTGCATATTGTGAACTCTTCAAACAAATCTGTTTCAGCTCTGGTAAAATGGCAGAAATGGATGACAAGGAGATTCTCAACTCCACTGAAATGTGCATTCAATGAGGCTTAAAACATTCACCATCAGTAATTCTCTACAATTTTATACACATAAAAAAATTTGGAGTCATTGAAAACATATGTGTGAGGGGTGGGAGCAAGAGGTACAACTCTCAGCTGATGGAATTTATTGTGTAGCTCTTTGCTCTCCTGAAAAAATTTTAGCAACTTAGGCTTGATTTCTACTTCACTACTTGAAAGATTTGCTTTCCTCTGAGCTTTACATGTTTCATAAAAGTATTTCTAGAATTAATTCAATTTGTTAGGAGTTTTATACTAAAAAAAAGCTAAAATGAAGGTAATTGCTCTGAGAATTTGGGGTTTTGGCTTGGATTTATTTTCAGATTGCAAAGCAGTCTCCAGAGATATTTAGTGCTTACACTGACCTGTGTGTGACTGCAGTTTATTTAAAATAGTGCTCTGACTGCAACATTTCTATACAGTCACAGCATTGTTTTAAATTCCAAGGTCTTTCCAGTAGCTCTATTATCAGTTCCAATAGGTTTTCTAGAAATTCAAGCTAGCCTGACGGGTCTTTAATTCTCTGGCTCAGTTGTTTTCAGCCATTTCAAGAAACTTTCTGCTGGAACTAGGTCACTATGTTCAAATTCACTGTCACTGAGGCATGATCACATCTGTGTTGTCTGCTCTTCTGGGAGGTGGGAAGCAGAATTGCAAATGGCAAGGAGGTACCTGCAAGAAGAGAAAACAAGCCTGAAAGACACTGGTTCATGAATGAGCTCCTATCTCTGCAAACAATCCTGATTAGTCATGGTATTGTCTGAGGAGAAATCTACACCTGCTGCTGACATCTTCCTGCAAAGGAAAATTACCTGAAGAAACTACCCCAGGACCACATTTTTTGAGTTAACTTGTGTAAATAAGGGAATTAATTATAAAACATTGAAGTCAATGTTCAGATGTCAGTACAGGGGTAGAACTAAAGGTCCTGCTTTGAGGATGGGCTGGCTCAGCTGCAGAAGTATGAGCCAGTCATCAAAACAGGATTTATAATTTATGGACAAGAGAGTAAGAAGATATGCCCAAATCCTTCACCAAGGTCCAGGGAACTCTTTCAGTCCACAAAAGCTCAAAGATGATCCCTACTGACTTTAAAATTGCCCATGCCAGTGCCACCTGTCTGGATCTATGGCAGAGATTTTTTGAGATTCTGTTCATCTGAAAAAGTTTCTGCTGTGTAGGAAGCATTAAAGCTGCATTTACCTCCCTGTGACCTGTATGCTCTCTTTCTCGGTGCTCTTAATGTAGTAATCATCTTGTCACAGCCTACAGGACAGAAGCAGAGGTCTTCCATCACACAATGTTAATCCTCAAATAGGAATGGCCAGGATATAAGAGAACTTCAGTGATGTCACATGGTCAATCTTCTATAGACTTAAATATATTTATTTCTTGACTATAAAATTTTTGAATGCAAGGAATTGTACTGGAGCACACAAAATCTTTTATTCTAGGCTAATTTCATGCTTTCTTATTATTCAGTTTCTATAACTATGAAATGAAGGGTGGATGCTCTCTTGTATGTGAGCTGGTGCCCAAAACAAAAACATATTTTAAAGCATCCCATCCTGAGGCAAAGGAGTTTCTTCAGATTACCAATCTGGATTTACATCTCTTGTGGACTGAATGGAAAACTGGGATAAAAAGCAGTCCCAAAGCTCTAATATTATTGTTCAGATTTTGTTGAACAAATTGTTTAATGCAGCCTGGTTTTCAGAGAAACTCCTAATAAGGAGTTTAAGATTCAGTACTTCATTTTACCCAGGTGATCAAAGTCAATTAGGGATGGTGCCCAAAATCTGGATAAGCAGAAAGGAACACAGATCTCTGTCACTGTGTGCAAGGCCATCCATCCTTCCCCAGGCTCCAGTGGCTTTTGCTGCTCTCTGGCACACACTCTGCTGGGTCAGGTGAGCACAGACAGCAGGGCTGGGACAGAAATTCCCAAGAACAAACATGATGCATCCAGCAGGGATGGAGGCAAAGAGAAAACTGGGGAAGGTTTAAAGCCTCTTAGTGTCCTCACCCCTCTATGAATTTAGCACCTACTTCAGATTGGATCCAGCATCTCGACAGAGCCATGTCCCAGGTCACTGTGACCTCCTGCAAAGGAAGGAGTAGTAGATCACACCCATATAACACAGGGCTGAGGCATGGGAGCCAAGTCAATTATAACTTAGCAGCTTGACTAAGGTTCAGAAGCATAAAAAATCCTTGCATTTGCTTTTTTCTGCACAATTCCTCATCTGTGAAACTGGGATAATGCTCAGCTTCCTCACATAGGGGTTAAGAGAAACCCATTAATGTTTGTGACCAGAAATAAAAGTTAGAAGGTTAAGTAGTTGTTGTCCATGCCAATAGTTCATTATGTTGGGCATAAAAGTATATCACAGTGACCTTTCCTTTCCTAAATTTTTTTTTTTGGGCCAGACTCTGGTATCTCCTCTAAATCCGTAATATACACATCCATAACAGCAGATCTGTTGTAGGTTTGCTGTGGTAAGAGCTAATCAGAACATTTTGCTCTCATTTTAATATTAACCAACTCTTGCTATTAATCAGATATCAAAGTTCATGTAAATCCTTCCAGGCAGATAAATATTTTTTATTACTACCATAAAACTGATGATAAATTAATTGTTCCTCATTTCCATAAACATTTCCAACAGTGGAATGTCTTTCCTAGGTAATGCAATTACCTATTAATTATTTTCTTGTCTTCATAAAAATGGATATGTGTGAGAGAGAAACAGAGAAATTTATGTATACACTAAGATGTAGAAAAAAGCTCCTCTTGCATGGGTGTAAGCTTTTATGTAGGGTTTCATTAATGGTTTCTGTATCAGCTACAAATTTTCAGGTTCATCAGCGTAATTATGATTCCTGGCTCCAGCTCATAAATGAACCCTCATTTTTATGTGTGCTTCTGCTGAGAAAATTATGGCTATTCCTAAAGTCATTGGGTTCCCAAGTTACTTGGAAACACTGGATACTTTCATTTGTATGCATACACAGCTTTGCCAAATATTGTAGATTTTTTTTTTTCCCCAGGGACCAGGGCAGGGGAAGATCATTGAGACTTCTGCAAAAAAAGCTGTGATACCTCTCTGTGTTTAGTCATTGCAAGCATTCTCCCTCCCCTTTTAGAAGGAAGGAAGCAATTGTCTGTAGCTGTGAAAGTCATTGAACAGGCTGAGCTCTCCTGGCCCTTCTGAACAATATCCAGACACAGCCAAAAGTTCAAGATAACAATAAAGGCAGAGTGTAGCATGTTGACAGAGGCAGGAGACAGGACTGGGAGCAAAGCAGATGGTGACATTTCCTCTCTCTTTCTTTCGCTACAACCAGCCCTAAGGAGCTGAGATGGAAGTGCCATCTTGTACTTTCTCTCCCTGCAGCCAGACTTAACATGAAGATGTGCTTTGATGCAGCTTTACTGAGAGAAGGGGACAAACTCCTGAAACTTATAGAAGATCAGAGATTCTGAATAGAGAATAAACTCCCAGTTGTGCTGGTGGCTCCACAGGGCTCTGATATGCAGGGATGTGCTCTGTCCCTGACAGCATTGCAAGGGTTGCAGGGTGCCTAAATATGAGGAAACCCTAAAGGGGTTTCCAGCCTGGAAGCTCTGGACATGCACATGCACTGGAGGAAGGGTGTTCATACGCACCAGAGTGGTGTGTATGTACCATGGTGGGATCAGTCCTGTTTCTGCCTGTGGATATATGCCAAAGAATGCCAAAAATTGTGTTGAAACCTATCCTGAGTACCAGAAACTGCTCACTGGTAGTCACACAAATATTTCCTGGTGAGTAGAATCCATCTGAAATCTCTGTATGCTCCCTCTTAGATGAAAGTAGGCAAACAAAATGTTAATTTTGTGACTACAAAGTGACTACATTGGGTTAACAGTATCAGTAGTTACCAATAGAGCTTCTGCCTGTGGAGAGCATCTACAACCACCAGAAAGCCTTCTTCTTGTATTTGACACTTGAGGCTGTGTCTCTACTATTAAATTCAGTGGTAGGGAGTTTTTGTAGGTAATGAAAGTCATTGTCTCTGCTGCTCAATTGCCAGAATGGCCCCCAAAAGTGACTGCATTCAGGGCTGGAGACACAGACCAGCAGGTGGATCAGGCCCATTCCCAACAGGAACCTTGGATGTCACTGCCCTGATTTGAATGTTAATAGAGTAGAATAATATGAACCTACTTCTATCCCATACACAGCAGTTTGTGGCCAGCAAGAGATTCCCAGAGCCTGGAGAGGGATCACAGGACAGCAGAAGAGCACCTGGAGGGCAGCACAAAGGAATTTTGGCTACTCCAACCAATAATTTGTCTTCACTGAAAGCCCAGCTCAAATGCCTCTATCACACACACACACACTCCCACCATGGGGAATAAGGAAAAGCAATTACTGCCTGGATGGCTGTAATGGTTTCTGGACATCACAGAAGTGCAGGGGGATGGCTCCTGTGACTGGAGGGTTGGAGTGGAAGGCTCCAAGCTCTTTGGGAAGGACAGGCAGGGACACAAGGAGGGGTGACACCCTCTACATCAATGACCAGTTGGAGTGCACAGAGCTCCACCTGGGCATGCAGGAGGAACTGACTGAGAACTCCTGGATCAGGATTAAAGGGAGGGCAGGGACAGTGACACTATAACATAGACCTGCTGCAGGGCACCCATCCAGGAAGACTGAAGGGATGAGATCCTGTGGAGACAGATGGGAGCGACCACACATTTCTAAGCCCCCATCCTCCTGGGGGATTTCAACCACACCAGTCTTTTGGAGGGACAGCACAGCAGGGCACAAGCAATCCAGGAGGTTCCTAGGAAATCTTGGTGACTGTGGTTGTCTTTGAGGAGCCCCAGGACACGGGAAGAGATGAGAATCTTGACTCATGTTTCAGAAGGCTGATTTATTATTTTATTATATATATTATATTAAAGAATGCTGTACTAAAACTATACAAAAGAAAGAGAAAGGAGACATCAGAAGGCTAGACAGGAGTGAATAATAAAATCTTGTGACTGACCAGACAGTCTGACACAGCTGGACCATAATTGGTCATCAAGTAAAAACAATCCACATGGAACCAATCAAAGATGCACCTGTTGGTAAACCATCTCCAGACCACATTCCACAGTCATCAGATAATTATTGTTTACATTTCATTTCTGAGGCCTCTCAGCTTCTCGGGAGAAAAATCCTAGTGAAAAGATTTTCATAAAATATGTCAGTGACAGGTGACAACTTCCTTTGCCAAGTAGTAGAGGAGCTATGAGGAGAGATGTTATGCTGGACCTTGTTCTCATTAAAAAGCAGGGATTGATGGGGAATGTGAAGCTCCAGGGCAGCCTTGGCTGCAGTGACCCTGAAATGGTGGAGTTCAGATCCTTGGGGCAGCAAGGCAGGTGCACAATAAACTCACTGCCCTGGACCTCAGGGGAGTAGACTTTGGCCTCTACAGGGGTCTGCTTGGTACGATGCCATGGGATAAAGCCCTGGAGGGAAGAGGGAGCCCAAAAAAGTTGGTTAATATTGAAGTATTGACTCCTCCAGTACCTAAAGGGGCCTACAAGAAGGCTGGAGAGCAATTTTTGAGAAGGGCAGGTAAAGATAGGACAGGAGGGGTTGAATTTAAACTGAAAGAGAGTAGGTTTAGATTAGACATTAAAAAGAAATCCTTTCCTGTGAGAGTAGCGAGACACTAGAGCGAGAAACTGTGGATGTCCCATCCCTAAAGGTATTCCAGGCCAGGCTGGATGGGGCTCTGAGGAACCTGGTCTAGTGGAAAGGGTCCCTGCCCATGCCAGGGTGTTGGAATGAGATGATCTTTAAGATCTCTTCCAACACAAAGCATTCTATGATTCTGCTAATGTAGGCTTTTCCATGCTCCAATTCTAGAGAGCAATCCAGATATATTTAACATCTTGGAATAGATGTAGTTTAAACTTTTGGGGGAGGAAATGATAATCACAAAGGAGATCAAGAATTTGTTTTGCATAATATGTCAGCAGAGTATGTTGTGCATGATCTTATAATGTGCACTTCAGTACTGGCAATTATGTATCTCATTGTAGAAATCTCACTTTTGTAATTAATGTTGCTTCATTTTCTACTGGGAAATATAATTCGTGAGTGGAATGGAAAAAACCCTTAATGAATCAATGTCAGTGTTCAAAGGCTTGAAAAGCCTCTGGCAGAAATTAGACTTGTTTAAATGATACAAGCAGGTAATCCTATCACAACCTAACAAGACCCTGTTTATCTTCAAGGCTGAGGTAACTGATACTCAGTCTTTCAATATAAGCCACATTTGTTTAAAATCCCTTTTCACACACTGATTTGATGAAACTAATTCTATCTCTGCAGTGATTAATTTTTTAATGTAAAACCAGCAACCAGCATGAAAAAAAACCTTCAAATCTTCAAAGAGGGTTAAAATGTTTATTGTCTTGACCAGTATGCTAAAAGGTGCTGCATATTATTCATATTCTGCTAAGTGGGAGATCTTTAAAGTAAAGGTGGATGTCTGTCCATCTTGGGTGAGCAGTCATTCTGTTCTTCATGTGTTCAGCTGCTTAAATCGTAAGGAGTCAGAGGAAAACTTTATCACTGGCAAAATATGTGGGCAATCAGAGAAGCTGCCTCAAGGCAGTCTGAAATCTGAGAGTGTGCAAGGTCCCCCTTTTCAACTACTGACCATTATCTTTCTTGTGAAATGTGAGATTGCTTAGCTCACATTTTGTCTGGGGGGTGACACAGGACAGCCTCTTGCATGTGACACAAAAGATGCAGACAGAAGAGGAGTTAAAATCTGGCTAAGTCACCTCACTGATTCATTGTTTATTTCAAAGATGATGCAAGATAAATTGTCTTCCACTGAGCTATACACAATGCTGAAGAAAATGAGACACATTGAAAAACTTCATGGAAGAAATGTTCTGGCAGGTAGCATTTTGATTCCGAGGCACATCCAGATCACTGCAGATGTTGGTACCTGAACGTTTACCTTGGGGTATTGAAAAACATGCCAGCTTGAGCACAAAACAGGAGCTTAGGGCTTTACTAAACCTTCAGACATCATCAGGTTTTGTTTTATCTGTTAAATAAAATTTCAGGAGCTTTGTGAGGAGCTCAGTCATTTTATACACCTGTTAAAAGGAAATCTTGTTCATTCCTCATTTCCAAGTTACTTTTTTCCCTCTTTTTGTCACCCTGATGTGCTGTGATGTGACCTGGCTTTTGAAATACTCTTATATGGACTTGAAAAACCTGATCTTCTACCAAGTCAGAGGCAAATCCTTCAATTACTTTAGTGAAGCTGATCCTCAGTTGTCATCTGGAGGTGAAAGCCCCTCTCCACTGCAAGCCTGGGAAGAAATCAGAATGAAAACGTGAATGAATTTCTCTGTTTCTGTCATGAAAGTCACATCTGAGTGCTCAGCACTGCATTTTATCTGGCATTAAGAAAGAGACATTAGCATTGTTGAAGTCCAGCCCTTAAGGATTACTTATTATAAAAATGTCATCATCATATTTTCTGAGAAATCCTCTTTGCCCAGGATTCTTCTGGGAAGCTGAGAAGCCTCAGAGAAAAAGGAAAACAATATTATCTCATTTGCTTCTCCTGTGTTTTGCTGCTTTGGAATGTGGTTTGGAGATTGTTTATCCAACAGGCGGTTGTTTGGTTGGTTTCATGTGAATTGTTTTGACTTAATGACCAATCAGGGTCAGGCTGTGTCAGACTCTGGAGAGAGTCACGAATTTTCATTATTATCTTTTTAGCCTTCTGTAAGTATCCTTTCTCTATTCTTTAGTATAGTTTTAGTATAGTATTTTTTAATGTAATATAATATCATAAAATAGTAAATTAGCCTTCTAAGAACATGGAGTCAGATTCATTCCTTCCTGCCATGGGGGACCCCAGAAAATACCACATAAAAATACCATTCCAAGTGTGAAGTTTGGAAATGATTAGAAATCTCCTAATTTCCATTTTTTTCACTTAAGAAACAGCTTCCTTTCCTTCTGAAACATGATGGGGGGAATGGCTTAACATTTCTAATCCCAAATTTGGAAATTTGAAGCACAAGGTGATTTTTCTGAAAATGTTGGTCTTGGTCACTTTTTATCTCCATCAAATCTTCCTTTAAAGTGACTGCACTCCATTCTGCTGTAAAACCGTGTCTCACAGGCAAAATATGATTCATCTCACTATGAGTTAATCTTGCATCCCTGAAGAACCATCTGTGCTTCTTGTGGGAATGGGGTTTCCTTTGTTCCAGAAGGAAGAGGTTAAGGTGTATAAGCACAGGTCATAAAGGCATATTAATCACAGAGTGTGTACTAATGAGGCAGCTGCTCCAGCTCGATCAGAACTGCAGTCATTACCTCACTGCTTTGCCTTTGCAGGAGTGTTATTTTTAATTGGAAGTAGCACTTGCAAATCCCCTCATCCAGTTCATTATGGAAGAGCATTGTCAGGAGTGGATGGCAGCAGGATGCATTAGCAGGGCTTTGTGTGTGCTCTCCCTCCAGACAGAGCAGACAGTTTATTGAACACCCTGCTCAGCCAAAAGGATAAAGTGTGTAAATGATGAGCACAAGCACCCTTATGTGTCACATCAGTGCTGACCCTTTGCAGGAAAACTGATTATTGCTCTTGAAATGCTCTTGAGGATGGTACCTGCCTCTGGCTGCTGATTCTGTGTCGAAGAGGAAAGGAAACCAAGGGGAAGGATTAGAGCATGAGCATGAGCTGAGCTGGCTTTTGTAGATATATAGATTATACAAGATTTATAGCTTTACTGGTATGAATATTAAAGGCACACATTTAAAAGTATGGACTTAACTCTAATTTTTTAACATCTCTCTAAAAGCTAAGGACTGTTTTATAAATAAAATAACCAACACTAGTATTGCTCAATTCTGTACCAAATTAAATTTAAGAAGTTTATACATAATAAATAATGTTATGAGGTGATGAACAGCTGCTGAAATGGGACCCAGTGTGCACTCCTCCCACTGCAGATACAGAAACTGATTGTGCTTGTGCCCTCACAAAGAGGAGTTTTGTCCTGTCTAAGATTCCCAGCCCTAAGGAGGTCAATTTTGTGGGGAAGACACACAATGCTTTGTGCTGTGGGAGGAGTGCACCAGGCTGTCTCTGTGGTGCACATTCTGTGGGTAAGCAGGCAGGACAGCCAGGTGAAATCAATGCAGACAGTGTCCTGAAGAGAAGAACCTTGCTTTTGCAACTCTTGGAAGAAATGCTTTGAACTCTGAAGAATCCCTTCAGTGGCAGTCAGTGCTCCAGCACATGGGAGCTCAGTTTTGCATTTTTCAGTCTTGCATTCATGAGATGTATTTTCTAGGTCTGCCTCATGTTACCCAACACTGTCAGGCTTTCTGAGCCATCAATTAAATATGCAGAGCATTGGTTCACTTTATTGATTTTAAATTTGAGTGTTTGACCCCTGAAAAGGAAATCTGTCAGCCTCAAATCTTCTCCAGAAAAGGCCATGCTGCAAAGTACTGAATCCCACAGTCATACTGAATCTCACTTAATTTGCTTGCCTCATATCTCCAGCAAGTATTCTTACAAAATTAGAATATCACATCACTTAACTCCTGCTCTACCTGAGGGATCTACTTCAGATGTTACTATGCCTAAATACCTAAATATATGTGTAGAAAGTAAGCTTACAGCTTAATATCCTGGGTTTTGTAATCAAACAATTGCTAACACCATCTTTGCTGCAACTTTGAAAATTTCTTGCCATCTTCCAAATTAATTTTCTTTACTTTTTTATTATTATTTTTATTTTTCTTTCTTTTTATTTGTCCTTTGTTATTTTTCCCCATGCCCTATAGAAGGCTGCTTAATTTTCCATTAAGGTAGGATCCAGAACCCACTAAGTTCAGCAGAAAGTTCAGCAAAGATTGAATTAAACTATTCAAATCTTCCTGAAAGTTCATCGACCTAGAGATCCCCTAACAAGGCGATCAAGATGGTACCTTGCATTTTTTCTGAGACTTCTATAAAATCTACAAGCAGGTACAATGGTATATATTTTATTGATGTGATATATACATATTTTATCAACTATGATAAACACATTCATCAACACCTTGTTGTTCTTTTTCACATAGTTATGGCACATTCAGAGCATAAATATACTCTTGATTTGAAGATACTACAAACTAAACAGGTTGATTTCCAAGTAAACAATTAAAAACAGATAAAACTCATTTTAAAAACAGCCTTATCAGCACTTAAGCTAAAGAACATAGTATTGAGTGAGTGTACCACATCCCCTACCACGCACCAGCTGCAAGCAAAGTAGAGAAGTACAACAAACTGTTAAAAACCACATTGAAAGCATTAAGTAAGAAATCTTTCAAAAACTAAGAGCAACATCTAGCAAAAGCCACCTAGTTAGTTAATACCCGAAGCTCTACTAACCGAGTAAGCCCTGCCCAATCTGAGTCTTTGCATAAAGTAGATAAAAACAAAGTCCCAGTAGTACATGTCAGAAGTTTGTTAAAGAAGACAGTTTAAATTAATTCTGCCTCGAATACAGACAAACCCATTCGTAGAGTTGTTTTTACTCAGAAACCAAGTTACACATAGTAAATAATGCAAAGAAATGAGAAAACACAATGTGTACCTCAGAGAGATCTAATTGTTAAGTGAGACCTATGTGTAAATATCACTGTTTGCTAAATGCTGTTACCATTGTCTGTGTATAGCTATATAATAGATGTATAATGTATATGTTTATAAAGTTAAATTTATATTAGTTTTAGTAGTAAGCAGACGATATAGAGATAAGAAGTAGAATGTCCTAAGTTGACTATATAATGCTTTTATCCGCAAATCGTCTCATTAGTTTATGCTGAATAATAATAAGTTTTGCACCTTTAAAACTTGTTGCAGAGAGTAAAAGAGAAAAGAGAAAAATCGCACAGTTCTTTCTTTTCCTTCGCTCAGACATTACACGTACTCCCCCGCATTCCTCCTCCAAAACTGTGTTGTCTGCGAACAGACAAACAGCAAGACAGAAAGCTCTCCTTTTGCTTTTAGTTAGTTTTAGCTAGCTAAAGCAAAGTCCCTAAACTGTAGTTTTTTCTTTTCCTTTTCTTTAGACCTCTTAAAACCTGCTCTAGACTGAACACCCAAGAAAGCACCAGCAGCTCACACCTGTAGCCACCAGGCCAGGCCGAGCCTGGCCTGTGAGAATTCCAGCACCAAAAAAACTGATAAGAGACTAAGTAAGCTGAGCTGCAACCAAAAGAAGTTTTCTCAATTAGTCATCTCTTTTAGAGCAGCAAAGAGTTTTATTGTTTTAATATTGTTAAGTTCTATTGTTTAATAAACAGCTTTTTTCCACTTTTCTTCAAAGAAGTATTTTCTCCCAAACTAGTTGTAAAAAAAAAAAGCCGCTTAAATTTATCCTCCTACTAGAGCCCCTCTAGAAACTCTCTCTCTCTCTCCCAAAATTTTGCTCCAAACCAAGACACTCCTGATTAGGCTGGGGTCAATGTCTGTCTGAGATGATAGAATTTATTTATATATATATATATCTGTTCACACACAAGCAGCTACTTGAGGGGCAGGATTTTAAGTTCATTTTATAGCTAACGGAGGTCTCACCTAGATTCCACTGTGAGACAGAGGTGCCCCATTCCATGACAGATATCCTACCTGGCTTCCTCTTACCAACTGGAGCAATCCCAGGTACTGCCAATCACACAAATCTGCCTCCGAGATCTTACAGCATTAGGAATGACTTGGTGCAGGTTAGATGGAATACCTAGAGATCAGAAAACAGCCCCAGGCCTTTACCTTTAAGACAAGTGCAGCACTGAGTGGAAGAGGAGCTGTGTCTGGATCATGAGTGATAGGACTCAGCTGGCAAATTATTACTTGTCATATCTTAGGTGACTGGAATGCCTTTCTCACCCCTCAGTTTCTACAGAAAGGCATAATTCTCCTCAGGAGTCTGTGTCTAGAGACATTTTAGTTTGGTATCTGAAATAACCAGATAAGGTCTGAGTGAATTCTGCGTGATCCTGCCATGGCACTGGATGGGTACATTCAAACCAATTATTCTGCTTTTTAGGTTTAAATATCTCAAATCAGATCTGAGTCCCATCTCTGTGTGCTGTCTAGCTTTCAAAAGCTAAAATAGAAGGAAATTGATTCCTGCTGTTGGTATAGATTCCTGTTCTGGAAATATTACAGAAAAGGTATCAAAATAGAAATAATTACCTTTGTGCTGGCTACAAGGTGACAGATGGAATCCTTACCTGCATATTAATTTCTGTCAGATCACTCCTAACAGAGGAGCCTACACCACTACACAGATCTTTCATGTACCAAAGTTAGATAAACCCAGTCTCACAGGTCTATTAAAAAGTCATTCCTACTTGAGGAGTATCCTAATCACTCCTTGGAAGCATTGTGCAGGCACTGTGTCTAATAAATACACATCAGTAGAACAGAACACAAATACCCCTTGCAGTGTGGTTTTGCTCAATTATTTTAATTACATTTTCAAGCACATGTGTGGGGAAGTGAATGCCTGCCAATTGATAATTCAATTGTGGTTCTGAGATTTTCGTGCTGTCCTAGTGTGTCTTCCTTGCCCAGCATCTTTGCTTGATGACCTAAAAATATTTAAAATCTTTTTTTCACAACTAATAGTCTTGTTTAGGTGTAATTTAAAAGAGTTATTCTTCACCCAGGAGTTAATCTCTTCCAACACTGGTAATTCTGTGTTGGTAATGAGGGGAAGATAATCTGTCATCTGTGTAGTGCTGGTGCGCAAGTCTTTGCTTAGTCTGTGAGTCATTTATCCATTACTAGTTGAAAGCAAATGTAGGAAGGGGCTTGAGGAATGTAATGATTTTTATAGGATCCCAGGAATACAGAAAATGCAGAGGCATATCCATTCCTGAAAGTTTTAACTCTTTTGATTCATTATTTGCAAATAACTGACACACTTTGAAAAAAAGGGTAGCAATATGTGGTCAAAAATGATCAAAGAATTCTAAGATCAATATTTACTTGTACTTGCCCAGAGGACAATTACATCCCCCAATAACATGTCCTGACCCAAAACCAGAACAGCCTAAAATGTAAAATATTACTTGAATCAGCTGCATTTGTAGATGACCTTTGGCAAACTCATCCAGGAAAGGTGGACTTAATTTTGGAGTATTTTCTATATGAGACCAGCAGAATGGGTCTCTGAAAAGTTGCAGAGACTCTGTAGTGTGTAAGATGGAAAGGAAACAACATTTTCTGTGGAATGCCAGGTTATTTGGGTCTAGAGGGCATGCATTGTAATCTCAGTTCTGGGACTGACATTCCCAAAGGGAACCCAGAATTTTGTAACTTCCATAAAAACACCCAAAAAAACTGCCATAAAAAATGGGTCAGGAAGGACTTTGGATTGCCTGATACTGGGAGCAGACTATTAAGTCTATACAGCTGGGTTCAACTATTTAAAGAAGCACCAAAAACTTGTCCCAAAATTTTCCTTTTAGCCAAATACAATAGAAGTTCTTTGTCATTCTTGCTGCTGCAAATACAATAGAAGTTCTTTGTCATTCTTGCTGCTGTCATTCTGCTGCATATCAGGTCCTACATTCCTGCAGGAAATGGCAAATCTATTTGAATATTCTGTATCAATATTTGCCAACCTGAATAATGGAATGAGGCTTATTAGTGAATAAAACCAGTAATTCTAAAACCTGGTTTATCCTACACAGGTATAGCCACACCAGAGGGTTGTGCCAGAGGTCCACAGACTGGTAACAAGACCTGTTGATAATTAAAATTAAATGAGTTGTTCATTTTTACCCAGCTTGTACTGGGGTACCTGGGCAAGCCTAGTTCTTATCCATGTGTGCAAGAAAGAAATTTCCGGAATGCATTTTTCTTTTCTCTAATTGTTTTTTCTTGAAGCTGATGCAAAAGCATTGGAGAACACTGGAATACCCTGTAAATCAGGACTTGATCTTGGCCCAGACTCAGTTCATTTCAGTAGCATAAAAGTTTAGTCTCTCTCATGGGTTGTTGACTCACAACATGAAGGTGCCAACTGATACTCATTGACTAGGAAGGTAATTCAGAGAACTAATTTTGATCTGACATCTAATCCTGGCGATTGATGCTTGTAGAACCCAGTTAATCTATGGATTTAAAAATATTGTCTAAGAAGTTTCACAGCTCTCTCACCCACCAGCAAAGACAGATTATCTAGGGGTTAGTAAACAAGCACAAATATCAGTGGAGCAATTCTTTGGTGAATTTTTACTAGAGGAAAATTTATTCTCTTCACAGCTGTCATAGGAATTAATGTATTTTTTATGAAAGAAAAAAATCTATTTCAAAATAGCACTAAATCCAGGCATAGTTGAGCACTTTTTTTTGCTTTTTTCTAGTGAATGACAGCTTCACCTGTTTCTTCACTAAAGAAGACCCCTTGCAATAAAGACAGGTGTTACTTTTCAGTAAGACTTCTGTGAAAAAGGGTAAAATGCTTGTTGACAGAGGGACAGACATCTTCAGTCTGGGTGTGGTTGGTTACATCCATTTTGTCTTGGTTGTACTATGCACAAATTTGTCAGACTTCAATAATTTCCTTGAACCACTCATTTATTTCAAGAAAAATGTAACTTCAAATGCTAAAATATTTTTTATACCACAGAATCTTAACTGGCTGGGTGATCTATCCTTATGCCCCTTCATGGTGTACCTCAGGGTTGTCTTTAGTGGGTTAAACAAGTTCTTCTCTTGCTTTAGCATCACTCAATGCGATCAACTCCACCATTTAAACAAGAATGGCTATGAAGCTGCAGAGATATTTCCTCAGTCACTCAGTGATAATTAATCTCAGAGGCATGTATTGCACCTCTGGAACCTTTGAGAACAGACTAGTTATAGTTATTTAACATTGTAGCCAGACAACCGAAACATATATCTTTCCTTCTCTTTGGAACATTTTCCTCTAATCATGAATTAAATGGTTTATTATTAATAATTTATGATATTCCCAAGCTCAAATCTAACTCCCTATTGATGCTATAGCTCATCATCCCTGCATCCAACCCTGTATTTCTGGGGATTTCAGGCTGGAAAATCAGAGAGGCTGAGAAAGAGAGAGATTCTCTGGATAGATAGATAGATAGATAGATAGATAGATAGATAGATAGATAGATAGATAGATAGATAGATAGATATAAAAATATGTGTCTTTGTTTGTATGTAGAAGTAAATGCACCTACATAAATAAGTAATAAATAAAAAATAAATTTCAAAAAGCACTACCTTCTTTAAATGCTTAAATAATTAATGTTATCTGTGAACAATGGCACCACTTTTTAATGATTCTCTTGATGACTATTAAATATAACTGAAGGCATGTGAACACACAAAGGCCATTTTTTCTGCATCTGAACATCTGCTGTTGCATCAGCTTTTGGGTGTCAATAATTTCCAACTTAGAGACTGAAAAACATTTAATTTCTTATAATGGCTCATCAAAATTATAAGCAATTGTTATAGCCATACCAGCACTCCCAGGAGTCCAAGCACATCATGGTTTACATAATCACCAAGGTAACAGAGTGCCAAAGTTTTGAAGGAGAATCAGGTTGATCTCCATATACCAGAAGAGTTTTTATCATGTGGAGAGGAAAAGCACGGAAGAAAGATGTTTTAAGTCTATCCCCTTTGACCAGGTTATTTTATTCATCACCCTTTTAGGCTCTGTTGTAAATTAGATGTATTTAACAATGACAAAATTGTCTTCATTAATTTGATTTTCCCAAGTTCAGCTTGGCTTCTGAACTATTAATGAAATCTAAGAAACCTATAAAATTTGCACAAAGCTGCCTAAAGTGAGGTTCATCTTACACACACATAATGATGTTGGCCTTGTGAATCTAAGACACAAATTTTAAAGCTTACGTTTCTTACAGATGTATACAAATCCTATAGCATTTACATACAGCCTGTAAGAATCATTACATTACCATAATGTGTTACATTTTAAACCCTAAAAAACTACTATTTGGATCCCTTCTGCTAAGCTAGTAGGGTCTGCTCTGACCCTTGGACCTACCTGCAAGCAGAGGGTATTGTTTCATCAAAAGGGGATTACCTTCTCCGGCCACACCATTGTTTTCCCATTGTTCAGTAACTAAGGGATCTCAAAGATTGCTTTCATTTCTATCTTGCTTATAGCTTCTATTTTCTAAAATCTTTTGCCAAGCAATCATATCTATAAGGCTTTCCTGTTTCATCTTCCCCAACAAAACACTCTCAGGACTCATGTATCACATTTCCAGAACAACTCATGAATTTCACAAGGCCAAGTGCAAAGTCCTGCACCTTGATTTGGGCAATTCCAAGCACAGGCACGGGGTGGGCAGAGAATGTGTTGAGAGCAGGCCTGAGGAGGAGAACTTGGGGGTGTTGGTGGATGAGAAGCTGAACATGAGCCAAGGTGGCCAAGGGCATCCAGGCTTGAGCCAGGCACAGTGGAAGCAGCAGGACCAGGGCAGTGATGCTTCCCTGTGCTGGGCACTGGTGACACCTTCAATCCTTGTCCAGTTCTGGGCCCCTCACAATAAGAAAGACATTGAGGGGCTGGAGTGTGTTCAGAGAAGGGCAACAGAGCCGGGGAAGGGTCTGGAGCACAAGTCTGAGGAGGAGCAGCTGGGGGAGCTGGGGGTGCTCAGCCTGGAGACAAGGAGGCCCGGGAGAGGCCTTGTCACTCTCTACAAATCCTGAAAGGAGACAAATGGGGCTCAGTCTCTTCTCCCAAGGAACAAGTGATAAGACAAGGGGAAAAGGTCTCAGGTTGCACTCAGGGAGGTTGAGATTGAATATTGGGAAAAGTCTATTCACCTTTAAAAAAGAAGTGCTTTGATCGTTAGAAAAGGCTGCCCAGGAAAGCAGTGGAATCACCATCCCAGGAGCTGTTAAAAAAAATAGGGTCATGTTTTTGGTACTGGTTGGACTCTCCTATCTTAAAGGTCTTTCCCAACCTTAACAATTCTGTGTTTCTGTGATTCTGGGTGAGCTCCAAGCAATAGGAATATGTTTTGCATTATTGGGTTTAACATGAGACCAGTATCAGGCTATGAAATCATGTAAGGCACCCATCCATTATTTCTTGAATTTCAAAGCGGAAAAAAAAGCACAGAGATGAATCATATCTTTGCCTCAAGGCAAAAGCAGTCACATGGGATGCAGAGATGACATTGACAGAATGCTATGCAGCTGGTCTGCTATGCAGCTGGTCTGCACCATTCAGAACTGGGGCTCTCACTCAGGGGCTACCCACAAAACCAAAATATGCACAGGTCATCTTCTCTACTTTTGAATAATTTCTGTGGTTTTTCTTTCCATCCCCTTTATGTTTACTAATCTTCCCTCTGCCTATCCTCAGTGCAGACAGAATGACAGCATTTCTCCCTGTCATTGTGTACCAGGCAGGCTCCTCACCTGCCTCACTCCTCTGTCTGTCCACTGCATTTCTCAATGGGGAAATTGTAGTACATCTCTTTCTATTATTTTCAGAGAAACAAGACCTTAAAGATTTTTCTGTGAGCAATTAGGTTACACTGTCAAGAAGATGAATTTCTGTACTTGTTTCCTCAAAAAGAAAAAAAAATTATTTAAGACTCCTGGAAATGGCAAACATTTCAGGTGAAAGAGGTCAACTTAAACCCAGCACTACAACTATCTGTAGGAAACCCCAAGATACTCTCAGTCTCCCAAGATAAGGCCACTTGAACATCAAAGAGAAAGAAAATGGGGTAATGGGTTTATATCCTAATTTAGGGGTTTTTTTGACAATTCCCCTTCTTCCTCTCTGTAGGGTCTAAAAGATTTATCATGGAATCATAGAACACAGAATGGTTTGGGCTGGAAGGAATGTTAAAGATCATCTAGCTCCAGCCCTCTGCCATGAACAGGGGCACCATCCAATAGACTGAGTTGCCTAGAGCTCCATCAATCTGGCCCTAAGCAGTTCTGGGATTTCTGTCACTTGTAAAATCATGACTTTTCTCAGTGCTTGTAGCTACATTTTCCTTTTGCTGCTTGTTTGATGGCTGTACTGGATGAGCTCCTGTGCCTCTGAAGTGTCCTGGCTGGGGCTTGCTTGCCTGGCTGTAAATTAGAATTGAATTTAGCTTCTGCTGAGCAGAGCTTGCATAGAGCCAAGGGCTTTTCTGCTTCTCACCCAGCTCCACCACTGAGGATACAGTGGGGGGACAAGAAAATTTGAGGAGACACAGCTGGGACAGGTGACCCCAGCTGACCCAAGGGACATCCCACACCGTGTGGCATCTAACTCAACATATAAAGCTGGGGAAGAAGGGAGAAGGGGACATTCAGAGGGTGGTGTTTGTCTTCCCAAGTCACCATTAGGTGTGAGGGGACCCTGCTGTCCTGGAGATAGCTGAAGAGGGGGAACTGAGAGGGGGAATTGTGGGAATCCATTAAATCAGAGGGTTTTGGGAAAGCTGCAAAAGGCAGGCCTCAGAGACAGCAGAACTGTGATTAGAGCTAAGCAGTAGCCATAGGATTGGTCAGCAGAAAAATTATGTAAACTGTAGAAAAGTAAGGACAAATAGAACAATGGTCTGTGTATTAACGCTTGTCTAGAGTAACTCCCTAAGCTACAGAAAAGTTTATCTAGCAAGATTTTAGGAAGTTCTAAGCTTAATAACGGAGCTCTGTGCATTGTGTTTTAAGGCTTACAAACAGGTATTGTATTCAAAATAAGCAAGCATTATTTTAACCAAAGGTACGTGTGCTTATAGTGGTTGGATGGAACTGCTGTCAATGTGCTTTTGCTTTGCGTGATTGGTCAAAAAGCTTTCAAAGTAAGTTGTAACATTAAGTTCTTGATCTGCTGCCTGGGATGTGAGCTGATGGCATCCTCCCTTGTCAAAACCATGTAATGAGACTGATGCTGGAAAATAAAACAGCTCAAGGCACGTTCCACAGCAGTCCCATCCTGTTCGTGATTTGTACATAGACCCCTGGCTGGTGGTAGTGAATGAATTCCTTGGTTTGTTTTGCTTGTGTGCAAACCTTTTGCTTTACCTATTAAACTGCCTTTATATCAACTACCAAGTTTTTCATTTTACTTTTCTGATTGTGCCCCCCATCCCACCGCGGGGGTAGTGAGTAAGTGGCCATGTGGGGCTGAGTTGTCAGCTGGAGTTAAACTTTGACGCTGAATTCTCATGCACTTATAAACCACTGGAGGAGAGAAATCCCTGAATAAATCCTTTCTTTTTGTGCCTATCAGGTGCTGTGCTGCCTGCTAGAAAATCAGCACATGTTGAACTAGACTAAGGTTTACCATTGCTAAGCCTCAGTAGTTAAAGAAGACTGCTGTTTCTCACAACAGGAATTGGATTATGAAAGTGTGCCACTCTTATTTCATGGCAGTTGACTTTATAGTAATGTAAGTAGCTCAAGAGCAAGTAACTTCTTGGGAATATGGTAAAGGTTGGTGTACACTGGTTTTTCTGATCTAGGACTCAATGGAGAAAGTTAATGAAAATCAGGGGCTGGTCGTTAGAATTCCTTATCACTCACCTGGATCATTTGGACCAGAGAGAACCCAGTTCTGAGCTCCTCAGTACAAGAGGGACATGGAGCTCCTGGAGCTGGTCCAGGGTAAGACTAAGAGGAAATGCAGATGGGATCTGCACCTCTAGAGCCTGCTGGCATTAGGGTACGCTGTGCACCTGTGAATACTAGAGCCTAACAATCTCGTGGGTCTGCTGTGCCAGCGCCTTGAATCACAGTCCAATAAACCCAGTTTAGCCCTTATTTGACCTATCTGGAGGCAGGGTCCCTCTGGTCCTGCTCATAGTCTTGACTACTCACTTCTTGTAAATAAGAATAAGACTTTCCTTAAGATTTCAAGTAAGAAAGCCCTTGTGCTATGTCTGGGGCACTGCCCACTAGAAACTGGAGCAGCAAATTTCCTGAAAGGATCCCCTTCTGTGATTTTTTCCCTGAAACTTGTGTACCCATCCTTCTAGGGTTTTGGAACCCTTTCAATCCCACTTCATGATTTTTCACTTATTCAGGGGTGAAGTTCTACAGCATTGGATGTGTCCACTGTCCCAGGCACTTATCCATCCTGTCCCACCCTTAACTATCCAGCTAGAACCGAGACAGCAATATGAATGTGTTCGTTTGAAAATACCAAGAATATGCTCAGAAGAGGAGAAGGAAAAGGTGAAAGAACAAAGAAAAGTGTTTCCTCTTCCCCCCCCCCTCACCATGGACTGGCTTTCCAAGAAGAGAAGGTAAAGAGTGCAATTATTAGCAGTTCCTGAGAGGTGGTTCCTGAAGTGTAGATATGATGGCAATGCTAAGTACAATTACCAAATTATTATCCTGACCATTAATTTTATCATACAAGCCAGTGTTACACAGTGTGGGAAAAGGATAACTTTAATCCAGCCCCCAGAGATGATAAACAGCACAACAGAGAACACATACAACAAAGTGAGGTGTTAGATAATGCAACTCTGAAAACAAGCACAAAACCCCTGATAGCAAATAAATAAACACTGTGACCTGCAACTGCTAAACTAATAAAATGAAACCTTATAACAATTTGTTTTACCATGCCCTGATGAGATGTCTACCTCAACCCTCCATGCTCCCTGTTGAGTGCTATTATCTGACTGTCTCAATGGAAAGAAAGTGTCCACCCCACCAAAATATGTTGCAGAAAACAGCTTGGGGCTCTTGGTCTCTCTGTTGACTCATGAGAGCACCTGAAAAACCACATTAAATTAGCTACCTACTTTCTGAAGGGCTAAAATTATGTGAGATGATTCCCACTTATCATTGCTTGTATAAATTCATATAGGAAGACTCCAATGAACTCTGATTTCTTCTGTTGTAGGTTAATGATTTAGCCACTAAATTAATTTCATTCTTTTTTTAGTCTCTGACCTTGGCTAACATCTCTGGATATTAGCACATTATAAATATTAAACATTAGGGATACACTTTTTTGTATTGAAAAAATCTATAGGCCTTTCAAATGGTACTAGGCAGATTATAAAATCTGGACTAAATTAACCTGTCTATACCCTGCTTTTGGTAGCACAGTAAGGCAAAGCTACCCCCACAGACTCACAGGATCAAAGGATGATTCAGGATTTCAAGGGCTACTCTAGCCCAGCCTGCTGCTCAGAGCAGGGTCAGCTATGGGCCAGACAGGATTGCTCATGGATTTTTGCTGTTTGGCCTTGAAAACCTCCAAGAATGGAGAATTCGTGGTCTGCTCTGAAATTCTGACCAGTGAAAGTCACTGTCCCTTTACAGATAAAGTAGACAAAGCTGTACCAGACCCAGCACAACCAACTCCATGATTGCATAATCACTTGCATAATGACTTCGGTGCCCTAAATCCTTGCTGGTCCAAGAGCTCCACCTTCCCTCTATTCCCAGGGCAGACTGGGCTGGGCTGGGCTGAGCTATGGCTGATGCAGATGTTCATGTTGGTTCTGTGGGATCCTGGCAGATCCAGCTGCTGCCAGGCACTGCCTGCAATGCCCAATGCCTGTGCCTCTGTCTCACTGAGCTCTAATTCAAATCTTTATATTCTACTCAGCTCCCAGTTTCTGCACAATCTTAGAAATCTAATGTCTTTCAGATGTCTGGAGTGCTCTAAATTTGGTTGAAATTGGCTAGTAGTTTCAAAATTTAGGGAGAAACCAAGAGACTGATAGATAGACTGCAGGAATATATAAAGGTTCATTTTCTCAGCAAACAAGTCTGAGAATCCAATTATTGTATGATTTCTGCACAAGACTCAAAACCTCGAAGGTGAGAAAATGTAGCAAGCAGAATTTTCCCTCAAACCAAGCAGACACTCAAACTTTTCTGAATTAAAATGGCATTATTTCCATAGCAAATCTGCTTCCTAGTGGCATGAAAGTTACATCAGTTTTTGCTGTTACATGAAGACATTAATCCTACTTTAAATGTCTATAGGCTTTTTAATCCAGCATCCCCAGTGTGATTACAATAATTAAGTTTGCCATGTAACACTCTAATGAGAAAAGTATGATTTGTGGGGAGAGGTAATGTATTTTATAAGACTAAGCAATACTGTCGGGGACTAAATCAAACAAGCTTTCAGGAGCACAGATTTTTGGTTTTTCCTTTGCAGGTTTTCCACCTAGTGTAACAGTTGCTGTGTGCCTCACACCTTTCTGAAATAACTGCCTTGGACTGAGTCATGTGCTAATGCTCCAGTGAAAGGGAGAACATGCTCCTTAGAGAACAGGGAGCAGCCGCCATGTCCAGGGCAGTTTTCATGAAATAATACATGGAATTTCAGATTCCCCCCCCTCTCCAGGAGGTTACACAAGTCAGGACTTCAATTAATACCCATGTCCTTTCTAATTGTTCAGAGCCATTATTCTTAAAGATAGGAAAAGCATGTTGAAAGCAATGCCACATTAAATGGTAAAAATGCTGGAAGAAAAAGGATGAAATATGTACAGCCCTCTGTTCTCCTGACTTTCCCATTGATCTAATGATGCAAAAATCGCTCCTTGGGACATTGTGAAATTACAGGCGATATATAATAAGGTTGGGTTGAAAATGACAAGTTTATTGGAAATATCTGTCTATAAAGAAATCACACACTTTCCAGATTAGTTGGGTAGAAAAACTAATTTGCTTGTACTGCAAAAGAAAAGGAGAGGAAGGAGTTTAAAAAGAACTAAAAAGAGAACTTAGAGAGAAAATAAAAAATTATGAGAATGATGATCATCAAGTTTTCTAAACAACTGGAAATGCTCTGACTATTCTCAAATATTTTGTTTCGACTTTGATTCCTGCATTTTGCATCTCTAAGGAAACAAAACCTATCCTCACTAGCTTGAACTTCCAATAACATTCCTGAAACCAAAAATGAGATTAAAAAATAAACAAAAAATAAATTTAAAAGAAAACACATATATCTATATATATATATTTTAAATTAAAATTTAAAAAAATATGCAACAGAAGAAGGATCAAGGTACTGTTGCAATGCCTTGTCCCTTCCTTACACCATTCAGACTACGTATTTTATTTTTAATTTCTGGATATTAATTCCAACTCATCTGTGCTTATGAAGTCATGACTCTTTGTGACCACCCATGGTGGCCTGAGGAAAGAGTGAAGGCAAAAATTGTGAAGACACAAATGGGACCCTTTCTTAGTGGCCATGCTGGCTAAAAAAGTCACAGAATATATTTGTTCTTAGCAGGATCTGGAAGAGTACAGACTCACCAAGTCAATCTCTGGGATGGTCCTGTGTTTGTTCTGCAGCCAGAGAAAATGGACCACCCTTCTGGTGTTTCCTGATGCTCAATGTGCTCCTGGCTCCTCCAGGGCACAGCGATTTGGAACTCCTGGAATGGGCTCCTGACAGACAATACCTTGTGGGTGTCTGCCCTGCCTTTGAGCAGTGAATGTTAAGTAAATATCAACACGGATGTGTCTAGTCGTGGTTTCTCTTGGCTAAACCACCAGGCAGGAAGGAGCCATTTAATGGTTGAGGAATCTCCCCATAGAGTGGAGTGACCAATGGGCCTGGTTTATGGCATGGGCTGCTGTGGCAGTGTCTCCCCCTGTTAGGACTGGCTGTTTGAGTCTCTTCCCTCTTCTCACGCCAGTCCAGCCTCTTCTCTCCCTCTCCCCAGGCTCTGTGGTCTCACTCCCCATGCAATCATCACAGAGTGCAGAGATATAATCTAAGCTCTGAGACTCCAGTGCACTGCTAAGAGCCACTGCCCTCAAATCCAAACTTGTCCCTGCCCCAGAAATGCCAGGTCTGAGGTGGCTGCTGCCTTTGTCTTTAATTATGAAACTCTGAGAACATCCAAACAGCAGTATGCAAATGCAGCCTAAATACAGCAATTTATCCTGCTGCACCAACTCACTCATGGTTTGCAGCAGGATTTTGAACTTGGCAAAAGTAGCTAAATCACTTTCTCTCTTATATTTTTCCTAAATCACAGGCTTTTTTCTCTGAGAGATGTGATTTGAAGTGCCAACTCTAGGGAGAGCTGAGGGGGATAAAAATTGTTAGTAGTTGGCAGGAGAGGTGCCTGCCTGTCTCCTTTGCTGTGAATAGTTTGTGACGTGGTGCAATATGAAGTCTCATTTTACAGCGTGTCACCTGTGGTGGGTTGATCCTGGCTGGACACCAGGTGCCCAAGAAGCTGCTCTGTCACTGCCCTCCTCAGCTGGACAAAGGAGAGAAAAGAGAGCAAAAGGTGGGTTGAGATAAGGACAGGGAGAAATCACTGAGCAATTACAGTCATGGGCTGCCCACAGGGTCACCACATCCTTTGGGCATCCCCATGCTCCAGCATGGGCTCCTGCAGGGGCTGCAGGGGCATCTCTGCTCCCTCATGGACCCCCATGGGCTGCAGGGGGATCTCTGCTCCCCCATGGACCCCATGGGCTGCAGGGGGATCTCTGCTCCCCATGGACCCCAATGGGCTGCAGGGGCACAGCTGTCTCACCATGGGCTGCCCCAGGGGCTGCAGGGGAACCTCAGCTCTGGTGCATGGAGCATCTCCTGCCACCCCTCCTTCACTACCAAGGTGTTTCTCTTATGCATTCTCACTCCTCCCTTCAGCAGCAGTTGTGCATTTTCCCCCCTTTCCTAAATGCATTATTGTCGCTCTGTTCTTCTAAGTTCTTCTAAGCCTTCTGATGTTTACATTCTTGTAATGAAGTTTTTCATTCATTTTTATGTAAATAATTATTGTTTTACATTCTTTGCTAGAGGGGGAAAATTTGATGAACTGTTAGTTCATCCAGTGTCATTGGAGAAGTGGCACTTTCATCTTCCAATCCACTGTCACTTTTCAAAGTCTATAAATATTGGAGTCAGAAAATTAACTTCCCTTCTCTTTACCTTAGAAGTTCCAGCGTGTGTGTCATTTTGTTTTGTGTCCTATAGCACAAAATCCCAGAGGTGTTACCACCATCACTGCTGGGCTTGGCCTTGCCCAGCTGTGGGTCTGTCCTGGAGCTGGCTGGCACTGGGCATGGGGGAACTTTCTGGCAGCTTCTCAGAGAAGCCACCCCTGCAGCCCCCCCCACTGCCAGAATCTGGCCGTGCAAACCCAACACATGATCAAATGATTTGGATTTTACCGTGAGAAAGATGTTAGTCTACCTCCCATAGGAACTGACTGGTGAGGTTTCTTATTACATTAAAAAAAAAAGGTCTCCTTTGAAAGATCCCTTCATCTGGATGGTTGAATAGACTACAGCTGAATGAATGGAAAGAAAAAGCTGTTCATGTTACAGGGATACAGAAACTTTATAGGTGGGTGGAGCACAAAATAGCAGTAACAAAAAGAGATTTTTTTTTGTCGTGTTTTGCTTTTGCAGACTGATTTCTTCATTCAAATACCTTCAAGGAGTGCATATAAAGCACTTTGCACTGACACCTTGAGGGATCTATAATCTTTCATTCACTAATTTAAATGCCTTGTCACAGCAATTTGAAAATTTAGTAGAGAAAATGACTCACTCACATGATGTCTTACAGCACGCTTCCTGCTGCAGTGAGCTCCAGACCACAGAATCCCTCTGTGTTAGGAGTTTCTCAGCACGGCCTCTCAGATCTTTTGTTTGGGCTTTTTTATTGTTTGGTTACAGAGAAGCCACATGTTTCACATACAGTTGCAATCTGAAATGAGATATTTTTAAATGGCAAAAAAAATTCTATGTTACTTAGCAATGGCAAATTTTTTAATGGAACAGATGATTTTTTACTTGAAAGCCTGAAACCTCAGCCTGGCATATAAAAGCCAAACCACACTTTGTCATCCCCACGCAAAAAGGGTTGGAACAATTTTCTCTCCATATCCATGGTTTGTACAGGAAGATATAGCGGGCTCCACATGTAGTAAGAGAAACTGTGGTAGGTCACAGGGAAACACTTGTGAAGAAAAGGAGGAAAGCACTCAGAAAAACTGACGTAGGAGGGAATGTCCTTCACTGTAGGGATTCACAAACAGGGTAGTCAGAAATCTGGCAGGGATAATGTTGTGGGTCACTCTGTAACACATCAGGGCAATTATCTAAATGATCTCTTGCATGGAGTCCCACCCGGCCTCTCTGTCTGGGTTACTAATAATGAAGGCTTCTCATCCACAATAAATATCCATCCATAGCAAAAACTTATAATAAAACCTATAATAAATATCCATCCATGACAAAAGCCTATAATAAAATCCCAGCCACACCTGGGGTTACTCTATGACTTCACTCAATATCATCAGTTTCACTCTTCTCTCTTTGGTACTCAGTTTTTGTACCAAGTAGCCACTTCCTTTCTTGAACTGGTAATGTGTTTTATGGTGCCTCTCCACCTCCTTCTATGTAATTTTCTTCCTCACAAATGTTTATTTCCCACTTGTACTCCAATTTCTGTTATACACCTTGTAGCATAAAGCAGCCTCTACTTTGTGTTTCACCCTGTTTTATACTTATTTCCTTGCACTAAGAAAAAACAAAACATTTCCAGCAGAGTAACATTGCTGTAGGTGAAACCAAAAAAGTGGAACAATAAAGGTTTTATGGGAATGTGCCCAGTAATATAACACCTGTCTGGTCGTGCACATCAAATCCCATCTGGAATTGCATCCTAGGGGACTGACAGGTATATTGTAGGGCACAGGAATGGTGCTGGGGGGCAAAAATGTCCTTTTCAACCACTGACTTCCAGAAGCCAAATCAAATGTGCTTCAGGTTAAAAGGGACTCTGTCCTTCCATTGCATCCTTGCCCTCCAAAGGGTGCGCACAACCCTACTTGGGCTGTGCTCTCTGGAGCCTCTGCCCCACAGCCTGCACTCCTCTCACCAAGCTCCTCAAATTTCGTTTTTCCTTCGTTTGGTAATATTTCCCACAAAGCAGAACACTTCCCACAGGAGTTCCAATTTCATGTACTTTAGTCATAGTCAAGACACAATGCAGGAGAATTTCAGGGTCATTGCTGAGGGTTTTGTTCCCAGCTCCCATGGGAAGTCAGTAGGAATAGGAATATTGCTGCACTTCATTCTAGATATTTGACCTTTGAGATTTTTTCTTCTCTCTTGGTCCTTGTCTATTGTAAGCTCCATTGTAACTCACCAAGTACATTGTGAAGTTCAAAGTAAGAACTTTTTCTTGGAGCCTCAAGACCATGAGGACAGTGCCTAATTATCATTGCAGTGCTTTAAAATTGGCAGGATATGTTCCAAACTCTTTAAATATCCAGCCATAATATTTGACCTGCTGACTCTCTGTGCAATGGATTTGACAGTCTATGTTAACCTCTACAAAAAGAGAGATTTTCACATCTTTTAAACCTTCCATTCTTTTCATTTAATTGACTGATCCTGTTCTCATATTAGGGGATACATTACAAATGTGTCTCCCAGGAGAACCTGCAACTCTTGCTGACAGTCCAGTCACAGGTTGTCAGACTCTGCCAGGAGCATGGTGCTGTGCCTTCACACTGAACCTGGCAATTGCTTTTCTTCAGACTTGCAACGTATCAAAAAATTATTTTCAAATTAATTTTCTCTTCTACTGAAACATATGTCACAGATTTTGACATCATCAAGGATAGTGCAATCAGACACCAAAAATTGGAACCATTGTATAGAAAGGTTCTGTACAGACAGCAAATTCCTGGTATTTTTTCAGTCCTGTGGAGAAATTTAACTGACACTCCCCCATGAAGTGTTGGTAATGAGTCAGGATTTTCCAGTGCACTGGCCCAAAATTTTCTAATAGAGGGAAAATAATTAAACTCTCAAGTAATTTATTGCCTACTGCTCTGAAATATGATATTAATATACAGCAAACAAGAACCCAGCTATAAAGAAGTGTGGATTTTTACTCAAGGAAAAAAAAATTAAAGTTAATGTGATATTGTGGTGTCACTTTAGCTTGAGAATTTTGGGTGGCATTTCTAAGTTACATCGGCCGCTTTTAGTGATACAGAAGTATATGTTCAGATAATTCCTTGGCACCCTCTGTGTTGTGCAAAATATTTGGCTGGCAACAATAAATCCACTCCAAGAAATGATGTCAGAAAATAAGTAATTTCTAATAAGAGGAAAGGCATTTTCCAGCAAGGTTTTTTATAACCCTGCTGCCAGGAATGGGCACTTTTGGTTCCTCCCCTCTACCTTACATCGAAGGATTTATATTATTTATTTTCTTAAACTAAAAGTTCAAGACCATTAAGGAACTGCAGTTCATCTTTAAGATGAATTGCAAACCAGTTGTGCGGTATTTCACATTAATGATCCAATGCCTACTGAACAGCATGCAGAGAAGCAGAATACCAGCTCTCTCTTTGCTAAACACAGCAAAATAGTGTAATCTAGAAACCAATTAACATTGATAGAAAAGTGCAATGATTCCAGTTGTCTAAACTAAAAGTTATGAATAACTTAGTCAAGCAATTTAAACCTTTCTAGACTGCAACAGAGTTCTACACAAATCACAGCTTGAAGGCTTAGCAGTCAGAGTTCAAAGTTACAGGTCTGCTGTAAACAGCTTTCCAATGAAATAGTGAGCATTTAAAACTCCTGTTATGTGTATTTTACAGGAAACTACATCTATCACCAGGTAGTTTCATTTTCCAGGAAAAGATATATTCTATGCTAGGAATTATTTCAACTTTCATGAATTTCTTATATGAATTATTAGTGTGCACCCAGTATGGGTTGCAGCATCTCATGTAACAGATGAAATCTGGGTTTTAATGAGCAGCAGTTAACAAACAGCTTTCAGGCTAATTAATGAGAGCTGAGGAAAGGATTATTTCATACCCTGTATCTAGTAGGAGGTGGGATGAAATAGACTGAAAAGCTCATCCTCATGCCAGGCACAGAATTCTGGCTGTTAAAGTAAGGGGATACAGGCCAGGGACTCAAGAAATGCCTTTACAGTTGATATTGATGTTATGATCAGACTTATTTTTTTGTCACATTTTTCTTCCAATTAAAAATGGCTAACAGCCTACACTAAATTAAAGTGAGAGAAACCTCTTACCCTTTTTTAAAAAGTGTAGACAAGTGAAAGCACTCTGGTTTTCTACACTTTTCTTTCTGAGTCAAACTATTATTTTGACCAGGAAACGTATCTGTAAAGCATCAAGCAATCCTTTGTGGTGTATATGTGGTTAGAAGGTCATGTAACAATGCTGAGACTGTAGGCTGTTCAAAGGATGAATACAAGGAGGTAACTCCCTTGGATGTGTCTGTCTGTGGGGCAGTGTGAGGAGGGAAAAGCAGATTTCCTGTTAGGTGCCCCATGTCCCTCTGTTTCCCTTTCTTGAAGTTCAGTGTGAGCTGAGCTGCAGCCATCTGCCAAGAATAGCAGCATAACTCTCAGACAATGACTTCTTTTAAATGTAGTAAAAGACAAAGGAGTTCTTGGCTTTGCAACACAATTGCTTATTAGTACTTGTAGCATATAGCAGGCCAGGCAGATAAGCAGACATTTGGCTTCTCTAATATTAGCAACAGCTTCTTCCTGTTTCAAATTCTTTTTGGCCTTCCAATGGCAATTTTCTCTCAGAATACAGTATGAAAATCCCTGACTTTTTCAGCTGAACATCTTTTTTTATGCAGGAGTGTTAACAGGGACTAGAAAGAAATTAACCATCACTCACAAGGAAGAGTTGCTTATAGAGTTTTTGATATGTGGTTGTTTCCATTATTTGACCAGATCAAGTTATGGATAAACACAAGGCTGAACTGCAGCAAAAGAGATGTTTTGGAAGAGGTGAAGAGTGATTCACCAAAACCTGAGGCACAGAGCAGTGCATACACATTTCAAGTCAGGAGTAGTCCACCATGTGTCTCAGCACTTTGCCAGAGCAGGATGATGTTGTGATCCTGATTAAACTTTCCTGGTGACCTCTGTGGCCACCCAAAACCCTAAATTCATATCCAAGAAGAATAGCTCAATGCTGTGTGAGGCTGAGGATGTTTCCATGCCTACATGTCCTACTCATAGCAGGATGTTCTAGGCAAAATTTGTCCCTTGTACACAACAGCATTTAGCAGCTGAAGGTATCATTCCCTTTAGAGTGTTTTAAAGGTAAGTTAAGAACTTCGAATAACTTTAAAGAAAATAAGAAAGTGCTTTCTCCAGAGAAGATTACAGAGGACTATAAATCAGCTTCTGGCCACTGGATTGTTGGGAAAACATAACTAAAACAAATAATTGTTTCTCTTAAAGTTATTCAAGTCCTCTAGTGCCTATGCTGATTGCTGCTCTTATCATACTGATTTATATAAAATAGGTTTGGTGTTGAATCTCACAAACCTTTCATGTGATTCTGCTGAGGTGTTGGGAAGCCTGAGGACTGTGGAAAAGCAGACATCCCAGCATCATGAAGCCAACTGAAGTTCCCTGAATGTCTGATCTAAACCAGACAGATTTACCTATTCAAAGCCTTCCAAAAGAGGTGTTTACAGTACTCACAGCACTGCAGGAACCCCAGGTAATAGCGCTTCATGTGTTTCATGTTGGTATTTGTTGGAGATATTTATGCTGCAGTAACCTTAACTTTTAGACTCTCTCTCTCTCTCTCTCTCTCTCTTTCTCTCTCTCTCTCTCTCTCCCCTGACATGGACTTGCAGAGCCTCCCTGCCATTCCTGTGGGACACGTGAAGGGCAGACATGAGAGCAGGGGGGTCTGAGCCTGGCCAAGGCAGGAACAGGAGCCCCCTGCAGAGCCCAGCCATGATCACCCACACATCACCTGGGGAGCCATCACTCTCCACAAACTGAGCCAACTGCAAACTGCTTCTGACAGCTTAATTTCTCCTGGGGGTGTCTTTAATGGACCGGCTCTGCATATCTCTTATTGACTTTTATGAAGGGCGTCACACTTCTGTTCTTTTTGTCTTGTAGTGGCAAGCTTGGAAAGTATAATAGAGGGACAAAACTATTCAGATTAAAAAAAAAAAGTGAAGAATCTTTTGTAGATAATTATTTTTCTGCAGTTAAACACAAAGCTTAAAAAATGAAATTGCAAGTGCAAAAAACAGGGGCTTGAAGAAACAGAGCAGTAGACTGGTATAATCCCCATTTACACATCAACATTTTTTCTGGACTTCTGGTGGCACACTGAGGATGACACTCAAAAAGCAGATAGTGAAACAGGTAACATGGCAAAAGGGATGGTCCACAGAGAAAAGCAAAAAGGGAGGTGTCTCCTCCATGGAGGTTTGGTTGATTTGGGAGAGATAAAGCAGGGAGTGTGTGGAACAGGTTCCAGTAACTAGAATGAAGACGTGTAGAGTTTCTATAAAGTACTAAAAAGTCTGAAAAGCGTCTCTCCCTGCCACAGGAAAATAAAGATGCCACCATGGGAGGCTACCACATTAAAACTTGTCCCAGACAAGTAGCTGATTTATTCAATAGGCTTCAATTAACTATTTTAAAAAATTGCAATCATTGCACTCCCTCTTTCCCATCTTTTTGTGTGCTTCATCTCTGGGGATCACGTATTGTCCCCTTCATTGTGTTTTACTGATTTTATCAGCCCTCGTTTCTCCCAGGGATCCTAAAAAAGAGCATTTTACATGGGAAAGATGTTCGCTCCAAGCAAAACAGGGCTTTTTTGCTCTGTTTGCAGAGCACAAATCCCTGGGTGTGGAAGAGAAGACTTTTTCTCTGCAGTCAAAGATTTATTTATTTACCTGCCATGGAACTATGGGTGTATGAGGAGAACAACACAAGCAGTGGAGCTCAGTTTTGTGGCCATGGTCCTCACCCAGGCCAACAGCAGGCTTCAGTAGAAGGGGCTGCATTTCATGAGATCCTCTTTTTAGAGCATGGGTAAGTTCTCCTTATTTCATAACTTCACAAATGATTACTGTGGTGAGAAATGTTGAAAAGATTTGGAAGTCCAAGAAAATACAATCAAATTGAGACAAGTGAGTAGTACTCAGGTTTAAGTTCCACTTAACTTCCTGCAGCAGAACCTACAGAGGAAATGGAGGACAAATGTAAAATGCAGGAGGCTTTCTTCACGTCATGAACAGAAGCATAAAACCAGAACAATTATTACTTTTATATCTTCTGTTGAGGAACTGTGCTGGGTGGTGTTAATCAGCACAAGGAGCTGTCAAGTCCAAGTATGCATGGACTTATAAAATCTGAGGAGTTTTAGATGCTTCAGTGGAAGATGGGCTGGAAGGGATTGAGGATAAGAAAAGCAGAAGCACAAAACTGGTTGTGGTGGAAGTCATTACACACTTAGTATTGACTTCTCTGTCAGATTAAATCTGTTACACACAGGGGCAACAACAGTCCTGTCATACCACATATTTCTAACTGAACAAAAACCTTGCCAATAAGGTAAAACTGGCTGCTATGATTCAAGGTTCATCTGAAGAACAGCAGGAGAATTTGTGAATTTGAAGCTGCTCTTTATGACCTTCAATTGATCTTGGATGTGAAGAAAATCTAATCATTAATCTGAACTCCATGACCTGCATGTGGGTTTGGAATTTGCTAAAGAGCTAAACTAAAACCTGTGTACAGGTTCCTTCCTACAGCCAACATCTCCCTTCCTAAAGAAGTGTGAATCAATAAAATTTCAGTACAAATTTCAGTAAGTTCTATAGGTACTTCATGCTGTAAGCACCATTTGTTTTCTGGCCCTAGAAACACAGTTGATTGAATGATCCTTTAAATCTCTTACCTAAATCTGCTGCAGTTCCTTGGGGAGAGTCCATGAATTTTGGTGGCTGTTTTAGCTCCTGAGGGAGTAATTTCCTGAGCAGTAAAAGATGCAATGCAGATTTGCATGGGACAGAGGCTGTCCAGGTGGATGAGTGTCACTTTGTTTTATGGCCAGAGCTCTGTGCATGGCATCAATCCAGGCTGGCAATAGCTGCAGGAGGTAAGACAGAGGGACTACCACCCCCCTTGCCTTGCCTGGTGTAACTAGAGATGAGGCTTTCCAGCCTGATTTTCATGATATCTTGGGCCAAGGTACCAAGGCCCGCAGTCCTTGCCCAGTTATGTTCAGACAGACCTTTCCCTCAAATCAGAGGGATAAGAAAATGGGAAGTCAGGGTGAAGAGCCAATTGCCTTTTAACCCCATTTTCTTCTTGAAATCGACTCCACACAGCGCTTGTGTGGCGGATGGCTGCTGGCACTCGAGTCAGCACACAGCAGGAGTGACAGCTGGAAGTCTGCAGGACACATTCCCATTTCCCTTGGCCCCTCCTGTGGGAGACAGATGTGTTTGCAATGCAGCTGTGGCTGAATCCTGCTCCAAAAGGCAGGCCTGGGTACAGGCTGCAGGGTTTGACCAGTCAGACCCTTCTCAGCTGGCCAAGAGTTTTGTGAATGCATCACCTGTCAGAGCTGGGCAGATGGCAAATTTTACTGTTTCAATTTGTCTTCTATTTCATTCTCCCCTTAACTTTTTAATTTGACTGCTCTAATAAAATAACCAAATTTTATGAGGCTTGTTTTTTCTGCGTGGTAGGCAAACATCACAGATATTGCATTGCAGTACAAAGGCAAATACTTGGGATCATCAAGATATCCTGTGTCCATAGTGATCCATTTATAATGCATGAAAGTTATAGTCCTATAGGCTAGTTTAACTGTTCAAACACATTATGAGGAATGTTCCAGGTAACTCCATCCTGGGAATGATAGATATTTCAGGAAGTGATGTGCTCAGGGAGCATAAAAAGCAAAATAAGTTGTCATGAATGATTTTAATAGGGGATCTCAGATTTTGGCATCCTGAAGGCAACATTAATTTAGTCTTCCAACTATTTTGTTTTATTTACTGCTCAACTTTCCTGAAAATGTATGAAAAATAATTTGAAGGGGCACCTTTCTTGCTAAAGACAGTGTTTGTTTTTTTTCCACCATACAAACTTAATGGAGACAAGGAACAAATCTTTGCCTTTCTGTTCTATGAAATAGGAAAATAATTTTGCAGTAATTTTTGCTCCCTTCTTTGGTGGAAATGTTTATTAACAGGCTTGGGGCCCTGATGGACCCAGGCAAAGCTTAACAATGTCTGACAAGCCATTCACAGTAAAACTGGTTAATGTCATCTTCACTTAGCTGGGATGATTTAACTTCTTCTGCCCCTTAGACCATTATGTCAAAGAGGTAACAATAAATACTTGGGAAATAAAAATTAGCTTTACTTCTATGTTCCAATGGAAGCAATGCAATAAACAAAACCTGTTCATTTTCCATACACTGCTTAAACAAGGAAATCTTCTTTTTCCAGAAAAACTCTGTACTAGATAGACAACCTAATCCCACAGCATTTACTCAGGGAAATGCCCACAGGGCTGGAGATCCCTAATGCACAGGAAAAGTCACATATAATTCTCTCTTCTGAATGATACTGGAAAGACTTTGCAGGTTCATTGAATCTATTTCTGTCCCATAGGTTTCTCTTCTGGGTATATAAAGAAATTGTAATTAAAGACAGCCAAAAATGTCCTAAATTATTAATCTCAACTCTGTTGTCTTCAAAGATGTGAGTGGAGAAAATAGAAAAAAAAAACAGTGAATGAACAATAGACATCATGAACTTTAGCTTCCAATTTTTTTGCCTGCCTTTGTGGGGAGAACTTCAAAAAGAAACTGCCCTATTAAAAATTAATTCATATTTTATGCCAATATGTTTTGTAAAAAACATATTCCTATGCTTACCATGGATAATTTAAATATTAATAAATGGCAGAAGTTACTAATTATTATGATAATTAAGTAATTACTCTAATATTAAATTCAGGTGTATCCAAAAGAAGGCATCCTAAGACTACCACATATTTAAAACTTGTGATGAATATTACTTATCTCTGATTGCCAGAATTACTTGATTTCTCTGTACAGGAAAAATCATATCATCTATGTAAACAGGATGTGGTTTTCAACCAGAGATTCCATTATCTTCCATCAACTTGTATTTTACCTGGTTACAGGAAAAACATAAATAAAATTCCCATCCAGCCTTACATTGCCTTTCCAGCAATGCAGTAAAAGTGCCATGTCCTAAATGTGAAGTTTTTTTCCCCCAGATTTTGATGTGTTGTTATTTTCTCACAAATAATATACTTGGAGTGGAGCAGAGATCAGAGGATGTGATGATGAGATAAAATTCCAGAGGAAAGAAAGGGTTTTTTCCACTTAGGGGCTTTTATATATCTTTTTCTGCACTATTTTTGGAAGAGAAAACCTGAACTCGTAGGGTTTTGCCACAGTTGTGGCCTGTTTGTAGAACTCTTTCCCAGATCATTTTATTAACGGCTTTGCGTAAATTAATAACACATTCACGTTAGAGCTGGAATCTAGTTTTTGCCTTTGTGACAGAAATTTATCAGCATGTTGTTTTTTTATCTAATCCGCTTCTTTGAGATATTTTTTCAGTATTCTCAGGGGCTTATATAAGGTGAAACTCTTTCAAATAGGTCAAATACATTTTTTTTCCCCCTGTAACTACTTTTAAGCTTGATTCTGCACAATTTTATGTAAGTAGCCCTGGAAGATGATATGAATTTTTGTCAGAGGATTTCTTTTCTGAAGTTGTGTCTGTAACCAAGAAAAGTTTCCAAATTATTATCCATGTTTACTCCCAAAGCAGTTGCATGAGTAACTCCTTATGGCATTTTCTGACTGTGCTACATTTATGTAAATTATTGAATATTCAGTTTAATAGCAGAAAATAAAGCACTTTCAAGGACACAGCTCAGAAAAAGAGGCCCAAGTTCTTAAAGATGACTAAAATTCCCACCCCTATGAAGTCACATAAGAGGATGGAATTAACCAGTTTGAAAGAAACCTTCCTCATAAATCTCTGGATATAAAAATTTAAACTCTCCAAAAAGAATTCTTTTAACAAGTCTCTTAGGTGTTTATACTGCTTCAAGAAATGACCTTGCGTTGGGATCTCAGCTTCCATTTAGCTGCTTCCAGCACTCAAGCTCATTTGTCCTGAGGCAGAGAAGACTACATTCCAGGTAATGAGAGGAGGGGCAAAGGAGCAGTTTTGTGACTTGTTTTTACAGCTAACTGTAATAGCCATTACTTAGGAGCCCCTCTCTAGCATTCTGACTGAAAAATATTCCACAAATGTTTTAATTTTTGTTTGGTAGCAGATTTCCGAAACAAAGCTGATCGTATCTGTGGTATCATATCAGTGATTCTCCTGTTTGTCCAATGAAATTTGTCTTATTCTTTGATAAAGCCAAGCAACAATAAATTGGTTTGTTTGCATCCTGACCAAATATGTCAGAATTTATGAGATGATATTTGCAGTCTATTTGCATCCTTCACATTAACAGTTTCTGTTACAGATTGTGCAAAACCACAAAACATTAAAATATTTGCATGCATTTTTCAAAAGATATAAGGAAAAAAATAGTAAAGAAAGTTAGAGCACAGTTGGATTCTATAAAACTGCTTTTTAGAGTCTTTCCTCAATGCACTCTTCTGTAATAAATATTATTTTATGAGTATTCTAGGGTCATATAATAAATATAATAAATAAGACTTCTGTAATGAATATTATATTATTACCCTTCTAGGCATTTGGATTGTTCCTGTGAGATAGTTAGCTGAAATTTTCTAGAATATCTCAACAGTTAATGAAACAAACAACCAAACATTATAAGCAAGAAAGTTATTCAGCTTGCAAACATAATATTTTTACTTTTTTCTTTGCACTGCATAACATTGTATTTTCGCTTTTTTTTTAACACTGCATAAAAGTTCCAATAAGACTACAATGACCTGACAAAGAAGACCAAATTATAAAAGGATAAGCAGTTTGGGTTTTTTGTGATGTAATTGAGTTCATTCCCTGGGAGAAGAATTGTTCAGAAGAAACTTTTTTTATTGAAATTGTTTCATTGAACAATTCATTTTTTTATTGAATTGTTTCACTGCAGATGTGAAGCAGTAAAAGGCTCCAGGGGGCTTGTATTTTTATGTTATCAATGATATGAGCAGTAAGAGAGTGAAATTGTCATGCAGTTTATGGGATACAGGGGTTAACTGGGGAGCTAAACCAGGTAAGAGAACAAGGTTGCTCCAGGGCTGGACCACTGTGGGCAAGAGTGAGTTGATTGAATGGATTTGGAGACTTTGTTCTCTCCTTTTTCCTGAGATATTCTAAAGAGTCATATTTCTAATAATGTTGCCTGCCTGTGAATGAAGAAGTGAATCTTGTCCGGGGCTGTCAGCCCAATGCTTCCCATGAACAAAATGTGTGATTGCTTTACCATAACAAAGAACTGGATTTGGGCTTCACCAAGAACTTCCATATCTCTTCTAGCACATTTTAAACCACTGGTCAGTTCTGCCTTTCTTTCCAGCCTTACATCTTCTAATGGTGTAATCAAAGGAGAATAACAACAGCCCTGAGGGCTGGTGTGGGTGGTTACCAGATCACCACATTCATTCTCAGTGTCAGCTTACACACCTGTCTTACACTGGAAGAGCTGGGTGAACATTTGCCGGTCACCAGAGCAAACAATCAGCAAAGGTAGGTTGATTTCTGCTATTTATTGTAGCTGTTTCTCTCCTGGTATATGGGGTGATCCCGCACCACAAAGAAAGAGGGGAAAACAGGATTCTGTGATCTCATAATAACTTGATGCATCCAGCAAACAGAAGATATGACACAGAGATGTCTTACTCAGCTTAGTTTTTGGAAGGAAAAAATGCAACACAGCCAAATAAGAGAACTTAATGGTGATTTGGAGGAGGATAAACAAGTCTGATCAGCAGAAAAAAATATTTTAGAGTTGCTTGGAGGTGTGAATCCAAACAATTTTTCAAGATCTGCTGTTTTTACATAGTGAACTAATATTTGAGGGCAAGTCCATCAGTTCTGATTTCCAGGAGGTGAAGGTTCAATCCCATAGCTGGATGTTAGATGAAGGTAAGATTTATATTATTACTGCAGACAGTAAATGGTTTGGTCATTTTGGTGAAGACTCAGTTTGCAGCTGGCAAAAACCCTGAGCATTGCTGCAGAACCTCTAACATGTTCTCAGGACTATCTTGCAAAGGGCAAGTTTGCATCAATGAGGAGACTCTGGACTGTGGTACAACAAGAATTCAGAAAGTGTAGCTGAATTTATGACTGCTGAAGATTTTTAGAGGCTGCAGCCATTTCACTTGGTACCAGGCCAGACTTACCCCTATATTACTCCATTGACTTAAACACACACACATTTGACTCACTGATAATGAAACTATTTCATTTTTTTCTGGAATAATTAGTTCTGCAGCTGTCCTCTGAGTGCCAGGAGGAATGTGCCTGGTGCTGGGAAGAGTACAGGATATGTTGGGTTTGGCTGGGATGACTGTTTTGGTTGCTCACTGAGTGTTCTCATGTCTCCTTGCTCTTGCATTCAGCTTCATCCCTCAGAAGCTGTGACTTGAGAGCGTTTTTAAATACATTCACAAGAAATCTGTAACTGTGGACTCAAAACTTCTGAAAACTCAAAGCTTTCTCACATAGATTTTACAAAAAGCCCAAATGAGAGTCATGCAAAAACTGTCTTTGGAATAATACTGCTTTCTGACAAGATGTGTTTTCTTGGGAGAACGGTGAATTATCTCTAATATTTCCTGAGGCATTGACCTCACTGGTGATGTAGCACACACAGCCACCACTCTCCTCACTGAGTAGTGAAGCCACCATTTCATTTATTGCTGTGATTAATGTTATGCTGCCTTATTTTTCAAAGCCTAATGTCCAAAACTTTCTAATTCTCCTAATTTCAGAGTTCAGCATAAAAAGCATGAAAAGCCAAGGGCTGCAGAACCAAAAGAAAGCTGTCAAGAAGAGGGGAAAAAACAAAGATAGAGAAGAAATGCTGTTCAAATGTAGTTCAACTTTATCAGATAAGCCATGGGGGCTGAGTGACTTCCAGACAGATTTGTAGCCCCCACAATTCTCAGGTGAAGAGAGAATGGAGACCCCCATGGTTGTGCACACCATTCCCAAAGGATGTTGCAGGCTTGTCCTGACTCTGGACACTTGAGGGGGCTGAATCTCCCATAAGGTGTGTAGGAGAGCATTCCCTTGGCTGCTACAGCTGCCTCCATCCACAATTCACATTTCTGAGAAACCACATGCAGAACACAGGGACTGCAGAGTCTTTGCTCAATGTACTGAAGAAAACTTTGACAGAAGACAATAAAACAATAGTGATGATGGTGTGGATGATAATGGAGACTATACTTACAAATTAGCACATCTGCCTAAAGTTTCCTAAGCCCTTGGGCACCTAAAGCTGAGGAACTGTTTTCTATCATGAGGGTGGTTGAGAAACTCATGCGTGGCTAACCAAGAAACTTGATTAATTCACCATCTCAGTTGTACAAGAAGCCCAGAAGAAATCAATGAGTAGTGCAGAGGCTGAAAAGCCAACAGCTGAGCTCAGAAAACAGGATCTGACTAAATTGCACCACATAACTCTGAACTCCTATTAACTTCCAAACCAGACCATTAAGTTTTCCAACCGTCTCTCAACTCCAGTTATTATTTTCAATTCTCTTCACCATACAGAAAATGGTAAAGATATGGACATTTTTACATATCAAACATCTTCTGATTTCTGATTAGGGCATAATCACCTTTTCAGAGAAGCCCAGCTCACCCTAGTTTTTGAAAATTACCTTGAAAAGAAGAAAAAGTTATCCCAGAATTTTCATCATAATCCAAGTTTATAAGTACCTTTTTAAAATTGTTTTAAATAAGTACAGCTTTTTTTATGAGTACAGCTTTATCTATCAGACTGAATGTAGAGGCAGGGCTCTTCTGCAAAGAACATCTCACAGTATGGCACCCTTGCCCAAACTTCAGGGCAAGAGTATAAAATTATACTCAATTCTGACTCTCATTTTTATTCAAATGATGAATAGGAAATCAACACTATATACTGTGCTTCAGGGTATCTTCATCAGAAGACTATTTGTATCCAGAAGTGTAGATAAACTAAACCTCAATTAACCAAATCTGGTTATAATCCTTCCCTATGGGCACTCAGCATATTTAAAAAGAGGTAGCACTCACTGTAACTTGTTAATTTAGCTAAAAAAGAGCAATAAAACTGTCTGCCTAAGTAGAAAAAGCAAAGCTAATGGTCTCTGCCTGCTGGATTCCTGAAATCTTCTGGACTGCCCTAAGCCTTTATTGTATCAGCCCCACTGATTTCATGTTCCAGGGTTGGTCTTTAGGCCCAGATACTCCATATAGTTCACAGTTCACAACTGAACATCCAGTTTTGCTTTAATTGAAATGGTTTTACCTATTTCCAGTATTTCTCTTAGTTTTGTGCCAGTCAGTGGCAAAGATTTCACAATAAGAAATATTTCAAAGAAGTACTGTCAGCTTCTGGGCCTGAACTTACCTCTATGTATACAGCATTCTCTATCCTCTAGGAAAAGATCTATTTCCATGATTTATATTTTCTTTATGGAGCAGAGGGTTCAAAATAGATGTGTATATATCAGTATGCCTTAAGGACGCACAGTTGCCTGTACTACTGCAACACAGGATAAAAGTAGGATTCCTCACATTACACAGTGGTTGTTTTATTCCCAGCATCTCCAAAGTCCCATTTTGACCCTTGATAATGCCCTTGCTTCCCCCGTCATTTAAGACTATCACTTCTATGAGTAGCAGTAGCATTTTAGCTCATGAACTCACAACACTGGGAAATATAAGGAAAATTGTCCCCTAGACCCAGCACAAAGCCAAAGGAGAACCATTGTGCTGTTAGTCTGTCATTAGGTCACTTCCTATCAAGACTTTCCACATCTAAATTGTTTTAGAAGCAATAAAAAGCAGCATTATATGTGTCAGCACTTGTTGGAAAGTTGTTTAGTTTATGGCTTAAATAATGACTCAGGATTTAGGAAGAGCCCAAATCCTCAGTCACACAGTGTTATTCAACAGGATGAATAAAGGATCTGGTCAAGTAAATTACCTGCTCATGCCAGCTGTTCATTCTAATTTTGTGATTTGCACCACTGTTGCATATACATATCTAAACTCTTTAAATGTTTTCTGCTTCCAAGAAAAAGGCTTACTAAATTTCCACTTAGAAGTCAAGCACCTGATAAAACATTGCATTTCAAGTACCGAATTGTTGTCTCAAATAATTTTTTTGCAGTGAATAATAAAGCCCCAAGGAGATTTTACTCCAACATTATCTTTGTCAATTTTAAGTTAATTTGCCTGCAGGTCTATGACAGATGCTGTTATATCTCACTGGATCCTGAGGTTTTATGAGTGATTTCTGAATTTAAAAAAAAATCCCAAACAACTATTTTAAGCACCAGTCGGGTTTTTTCTCAAACTGCTTTTTACAGGGGAAAAAATGATTGGTTTTGACAATTTCAAGAGTGTACTTTTAAGAATAACTGTCATTGTAACAGAGGTAGGCTCGCATTTTAGAATTATATTGCAGTAACTGTTCTTAGATCGTTCACTGCTGTAGTTTTGGGTGTTGAAGCTCTTTATGAGATGATGTGAACACTGTGGAAAGAGAGACAAGTTCCCAGTCTGACTCTGATCCAACACAAATCAAAAGCAGCTCTTGTTAAAGCTCATTATGAGATTGGTGAAATAGAGAGCAGATTCCAGCCCAGCCTGACTCCTAAACAGTGCTTTGTGTCAAGTGTGGAAGCACTTTTAATGGCTTTGGATAACCATTCATCCGAGCATTGGGTTTCATGGCTCTGTCAAAGATGTCATGCCATTTTTCCCCAGATTTTTTCCTTTTTAATTTTTTTAAAATAAAGAACACTGTAGCATTTTAATGGGAATTAGCTAATGAGCAAGAAAGAAAATATATTTTCTGTGAGGAAATTTGAGTGAAAGTTAAGGACAAATTTTTTGTGTGAATCAGCTGGTTTGGCCCACACCAGCCATAAATGAGCAAGAGAGATGTCCATGGGGGAATGAGAATTTACCCAACAGCTTGCATGGTCTGAAGTTTACACACAGCTGCACCTGCCTGTCCATGGGATATTGCATCAACAGAGAGAAAGAAAATGTTTTCTAATCCAGACTTGCAACCTTTAAAGTTCTCTGAAGGAAAGGGATGCCATCAGAATCTGTCAGAAGAAAGATATTTGGCTGACACCAGGAGAGACCACATGGAAATCTGGTTGCTGGATTCAACAAAGGAAAACAAATTTCTCTTGCCTGATAGGAATTTCCTAGAATGACATTGTAAGCATAAGAGTAATTTCTATTTTCTGATTAATTTCTAGTATCGATAACAAGTCTTGCCCTGGACTAGAGAAAAAATAATCTAAAAGTTTTGTTTAAATCAATCCAGTTCCCAAAAAGCATTTTTCTGCTGCGAAGGAAGTTTGTCTGAAATTTTGGGATACCAAATCAGAACCAACACTTTCCACAGGGGATGGTAGATTTGTGTCTCTATTGATCCAGGTGAGGGGACAGGCAGCAGGTGGCACGTGGTGGGGTTTCAGTGCCAGCCTGTCCATGGCACAGAGTGCCCCTCTCACTACTGTCCAGCTCTGTTTTCCTTCAAAGCACACAGAAGGAAAAGGGAGAAGAGAAGCCATGCATGGATATGAGCTGCTTTTCTCGGGAAGCTGTAGAACCCCTTGATGTGGAAACAGGCCCTTCAGCGAGGCACTTGGGCTCAGCAAACCAAGTAGAGATGATCCCAGACATCCCATGTCCTGGAAAGGTGGACAGAGTTTATTATTCAGTGGTGTTAGTTCTTTATCACTGGACTTTTATGTCCCCATTTCCTTAGGGAGCCTTTCCACAGAGGCCCAGAAAATAGCAATTTAATGTACTCCATGACCAGTTTTGGGATTACGTCTCCTGGTTCTCCTCTTTTCCCAGGCTCCAACTGTGCTTCCTCAGTTGCTCAAAAGGGCAAATATTCCTCTTCTATTGTGTCTTCTGCTGGGACAGGTTTAGATTCCTCTGTCAGTCCAATTTTAAATCAGATCAATGGTCTGTTTTGAGCAATAGTCTGTTTCCATCTGTGGGCAGCACAAGAAGTTTCCACCAGATCTCCTAATGCTTCCATATTTCTTTATCAGGGTAATTCCACATGGTCCTGGACAGCAGACAAATATGTCATTCAGTCAGAAACAGTTAAATTTACCAGACAGCTTTTCACTCAGCAGAGGATGCACACTCAACTAAATTTGCAGAAACTGAAGTCAAACAAGCTCCCCATTCAAGCAAAAACTTGATGTTTTGTCAGTTTTAAATTTCAAGTTATAGAAGTATCTCAAATTAATGAAAGAATTAGATTCTAATCCTTTCAAATATTTCTGTGTGCACATTGTGTGTTGCATCCATGGCTGCTTTGATTTGAGGCTGAATAAAAATGTCTGCAGAAAGTGGCTGTTTTTCTCAAAAACATTCTATTTTTGGTACGAAACGAATAATTTATGACAAGGATTTTTTTTTCTACTTGAGTAAAGGAAATGCTTGAAGTGTTGATGAAAATCCTCCAAAGAAAAATGCTTTTATTTTTTAAGCAGATCACAGCAGTTCATATCTTCCAAATCTCAGTCAACTTAACTAGTCAGCAGCATTTGCTTGATAGGCACTAGAGAGATTATCTCTTCTACAATTTGTCCTGTTTAGAGACAGCTGAAGGATAATTGTGGAACACAATGTGGAAACACCTCTTTTTCCACACATGACAGAAGGAAGCTGGGTGACTTATTAACTAGACCCTAAATTTTTAGATGTCTTAAAGTAAGTGAAGAATATTGCAGTCTTAAGTGTGATATATTTAAAGACAGAATTGCATTCATTATGTTTTACAGTCCTTTCTATGCCTTAATTATATTTATTTTCCAAGGGAAACTAAACCAGACCAGATTATTGCAGGATGCTGATGACAGTGGAACAATGTTCCTGTTCCTCCATCTTTTATCTGCCTCCAAACAACAGTAAAATTTCTGCTGCAGTCATAACAGAAGCTAAACATGCATAAACTCAATATGGCTGCATAAACAAGATTACTTGCAGCATTATAGTGAGCAAACGTCAGTATATGTGGGGTTTTCTTTTTCTTTTAACTCTTCAAGGCAACTCTGACTTGCAGATCTTTGGTAAAGTCACACAGTGTAATGTCCTTAATGCTTCCTGTTACTCTTAATGGAGAAGCTGGAAAATGTTTTACCCACCGGTGAACAGTCCTTGCACACACATTTGTCTTTCCAGTAATGTAACACTCTTTGCCTTTAACACAGAATTAGTGATTCATAAGAATTGTAGCCATCAGTTCTCACCCAAATCTTGCTGCTTAGTCCAGCCTTATTTTCCAGGCTGGGACCAAACCAGCAGAGTTTTCAACTTAAGCTGCCACCCAAGCCAAATTGTGCCCATAAGAGTTCAGCAACCTGAGAGATGAGAGTCTGGAGATGGGAAAGGGCAGTCAGAGGGTGTGAGAGCTGTAGAAACACCCACTTAAAATAATACAATATTCTGTATTTGAAAGGACCCACAAGGGTCAAACCAGGTCCAGTTCCTGGCCCTGCACAGGATCACCCCAAGGATCTTGCCGTGTGCCTGAGAGCATTGTCCAAATGCTTCTTGAGCTCTGTCAGTCTTGGTGGTGTGGCCACTTCCCTGGGGAGCCTGTTCCAGTGCCAAAGCACCCTCTGAGGGAAGAACCTTTTCCTGATATCGAACCTACACTTCCCTGAGAGAGCTTCAAGTCTTTTCCTTGGGTCCTGTCACAGTTCACCAGAGAGAAGAGATCAGTGTCTGCCCCTCTTCTTTCCCTCATGAGGAAGTTTTAACTGCAATGAGCTCTCCCCTGAGTCTCCTCTTTTCCAGGCTGAACAGACCAAATGACCTCAACCTGTTATGGTTCCCCCTCCAGACCCTTCACCATCTTCATGGCATTTTTGCCAAAAGGGCAATTTTACACATTGGTGTGGTGAAAGGCAGAAAGGTCAGAAGAGCTGCATCTTAATCTTTAGGCTTAGAAGGCCCATAACTCAAGATTTTGGAATGAAGTTAACCCCTGTGAGCAGTTAAATTATTCCCTATTACACATTAAGAGGGAACAACCTGGCTGTGTATGCAATACAACCACTAATACATGGCCCAGATATCCATTCCCAGTGCCCTGGTTCTCCCAGACTTTTCCAGAGTTTTGTATGGGAGATAAGGAGGAGAAGAGAAACTGTTTGCTAATGGCTGTGAACACAACCTGGCACACTGAGTTCCTCCCTTCCCCATCCTCCTCTCTATTTCCACATGGGAGAAAGGCTGATGATGTTAACTCAGCTGTGCATATGAAGCTGTCCATCCTGCTCTCACACGTGGGGTTTTCTGTGGAGGAAGGAGCCCATAAATAGCACAGCTCTAAGGTGCTGCTGTAAACAGCCTCTTAAAGCACAGGCTGCTTGCAGAGCAGTCTGTGACAACGTGATGCCTGTGTTGTCTGTGCTGACTGCAGAATTCACTCTGTCCCTCTGTTGCAAACACTCCCTCCTCATCCTCTTCCAGCTTATGGGGGCTCTCATCACATTCCAGCTTCAGTGTTGCCCATGCTGTGCAGTACTTGTCACGGCCAGACTGCTCCTGGTGGCCTCTAAAACCCATAAATCCCACTTTTTTTGAACAACTAATGTTCTGAGACAAACTTAATAGGAGACAGCTTAAAAGTAAACTCTAAACAAGCTTTTTCTGTACACTTGGAATCTTATTTAATGTGATGGATATTGATCACACCTTAATTCTCTACTAAGCCTTCCCAGTAGTTTTTAAACCACCTTCCAAGTAGCAGATACTGTATTTTTTAAACATCTAAATGTTATTTTAAGGTTTTCCATCCCTCTCTCTTATTCTCTTAATTTCTTTCTTTTTTTTTTTTTTTAGATAAACTCCTCCATAGATTGTTTGGGTTTTTCATCTTTCAGTTTCAGGAAATATTTTGCCTGGCTCAAATTTTGAAAAATAAACAAATGAAAAAAAGAAAACTCTGAAGAGTGGGCGAACATATTCATGCTTTTCCAAAGAACCTTTACTTCATCTTTTATAACTGCAGAAAAGAGTATAATTTTGCAGTTCATCTTCCCTTTGCTTTCAGTAGAATAGCATTCAAAACACTGGTGTACTTTTAAAGAAGCTGTTACATCTAAAACAAAATATCTGTACTCTAAAAGAAATAATTGTATGCAATAAAAAATTTCATTTGTAAATACTACTTCACTGGCCAGCTTAAGAAAGAAGATCCTCAACTAGTCAGTTCCTTTTCAATAGAGGATTGTTGTTGAGATTTTTCTTGTAAATGTTTCATATTATTTTTTCATCTAAGAAAAAGCAAAAGAAACCCTTCAGAGTGTACTGCATAATATTCAACTCTCCATTTTTGTCCTAATTTTAATTAAAAGTCTTCTGTCTATATCATGCTGAGACAACTTTGATTTTAAATACTACACACATATCTGTAGACAAGCACATTCCTTGCTTTTTGATTTTGGGCCAACCAATCTGTCTTTTCCAGGTTTTGCTGTCATGTACAAGTCCACCAGCTCAGAAGTTACTACACCTAAAAAAGCCATCTGGAATTCCCTGAGCAGCAAAATCTTTCTCAGAAGACTCTAATTTCGTTCTGCTCTTGACCAGCACAAAATATGGCCCCATAAATTTCCTCCTTCGGATGTACTGTTGTAATAATTTGTGGGGCCAACCCTGGACTCTCGCAGGAGAAAACAGAGCTGGTAAAAAGACATTTGGGCTATCAGAAGAAAAGAGGCTGTAATTTTTTTTTTTCTAAACTCACAGTTTCAATGATCTGGTCCCACTGTGGCCTGGTCAAAGTCACTGGCAGTCCTGAGGGAGCAGGAATCTGCTGCCAAAGGAAGGAAAATGAGCAGTTGGAAGCTGCAAGGGTGGTGTGAATGTCTTAAGCAGTTTTGCCATCAAAGAAAACCAGGGTTGTGTAAGGGCACCCTTAGGAGTGTGTGAGAATCCTCATAAGCCACTCTCCCCCATCCTAATCACTGCCAGTACTCTACTGTCAATCTCTGTAATTTTCTGTGCATTTCCAGTAAATGGAAAGGCAGAAGGTACATGCTTGCACAGAAATGGGCTGTTTTCTTCTTTCAACAAAAAAGACATAGATAGACAGATAACAATATCCTTAAGTGCTAAGATCCCTGTATGGAAGGTTTTTGATTTTTGTACTTAACAACATTGTCATGTTACAAGTTCATGTTGAACTCACTGCTCTCTAAATCATCTGAGTTCCTTTGCAAAGGGTTGCATCACCAAGTTTTGTTCTCTGCTTAGACAGTCCCATTTAATATTTTTGGATATATATATATATGCATTTGAGAAAAGTATTCTCTATTTTTTTTCCTTTTTTTCTTCTTCATTTTTTTGAGACTCCACGCTGACCTTTTTGGCCATGTCCATGTAAATTAGCTGTTTTTTAGGGTATTCACAACACTTCCCAATACAGCCCTGCCTGCATATTTCATCACTTTGCAGCTGTTTTTCTCACACATCCATTTTATTGCAGCTGTTAAAGGCAGTCACACAGCACAGCCCCTCTCCTTCCCCTATCTTGCTAATAGGATTTGCTGCTGATCTCCCTGGCATGCCAAGGTATTTGGGTTTATGTTTGAACAATGAAATTTCATGGATATATTTTCCCGAATTCATCCTCTTATTGCACACCCTGATTAAAGCCTTCTATTTCCAATCTTTTTCTTTTAACTTTTATTGTAAACTAAGCATTTAACCAGATTTGCAAAGGAATTATTTCTTCTCATAATAATGTATTAGAGAGAAAGGGACAAAAGAGAGTAAGGGTGAAAGGATACAAATCCAGGGATTCCTCTCAAATAAAGCAAAAAATTTTCTTGCATTAATTAATAAATTTGCTATTGGAAAAGTAATTGATTGAGGATTACGATTATTTTAAAAATATAAAGTGAGAAATAGTGTTTAAGTTTATATTTGGAGATTAAAGTAATTTGGTTATATAATGTGATTTAATTTAGTTCTATGGAAAGTGAGAAGCTCATTTCCCACATGTGATGAAGTCTAGACCCTGAAGACTTTTCATCCCCTCAGATATTTTCTCTCCTGTTTTCACCTTATTCATTCTAGACCAAAAAAAAAGAAAAGAAAGAAAAAACCCTCAAGCAATCAAACATAAATTTACAAACACAAATTGGTGAAGAGATAATATTTTTATTAAAAAAAGAAATAATGAAGAAATAACTGGTCAGGAAAGTAAAAAATAAAATCAACAGGAGGACTTCACACAGAAAACTGAAGCTTTTCCTTTATATTCTCATTAAAACTTCTTAAAATGTGTCTGGAAATAACTGGGTAAGAAGAGGTTCCAATAAAGGGTTTATTATCAAATATTATTTTGATTTAATCTTATCTGTTATCTAATCTTATATATTATCTAATATATTATCTAATTTTCTTTATCTAAAGAAGATAAATAAAATATTTAGGAGTTTTAGTGCAGGAATAAATCAACCCAAGGTTGAAAAAATTTCTACCTCATCTGTCCACAGAACCAAGATTTGTAAGGATTTCCCCTTTCCTTCATTTCCTTCCCACTCCCTTTCTCCCACAGCTGGGAAATCCAAGACCTATCTCAGGTGTCTGCCCTGTGCATCTCTCAGTTATTTTCAACCTTGAAAAACAGAAAGCCACACAGTGCAATGATTGTATCCTGACAAAAAGGCAATAGCCCAAACACTGTACCTGACAGGTAACTCTGTCTGCAGAGCAGATCTCACACCAGAGAGTGTTTTCTCCTGAAGATGTTTGGCTAAAGCCTCTGGGCCTTGAGCACACCCGTCTGAGGGCTTCAGGATATGGATGGAGCAAAGTTTAGTTTCCTGTATTGCTCCTCTGCATTTGTAGCTTGTTGGTCCATCTCAGACCCAGGAAAATTTCTGCTGCCTTGAAAAGAGCTTGGTTTTTATTTTAAAGTTTCAGTTCATTTCATGCAAGAATGGTTTTAGTCTTATGATCAAAACAAGTAATGTACTGTAGTATAACATAAATTGTCATCACTTAAATAGATTTAGACTTGACAAACTGTGTAGTATCCAAGTCATTCAAGTATAAAGCCATGAATGACATTATGCCTATCACAAGAAATGTGGCTGTCAACTGCAATTGCTTCTGTAGCACTTGGGGAACAAGGACAATTCAAATCTTCAAATCACAAAGCATCTGCTTCTGTATTGCTTTTTCTTCTCTGGTGTTAACCACTGAACTACTTTCATTACTAGCTTTTTTGATATCCCTCTGTAACCTTCATCATTTGCCTCAAAATGTGATATATATCATTGTATAATCAGAATGATAATTTCTATATAATTAGAAATGAATTTACATAGTGCACAATCATAGGAGAAAATTCCTTGTAAAATCACAGCAGAATGAGCTGATAGAAGGGCAGACATCAGGTTTGTCATGAGTAGCAGTGAGAAGGAGACTTTGAAAGCCTGTGGGAGCTCAGCATTTCTGTCTCTGAACCCAAGCAGAAATGTCATCAAGGGGAACAGTGTGTGTGACAGTGAGCTTATGAGGCACAGGGTGCTGCACATCCTTAAAATTGCAGGAAGCATCCTGAATTTTCAGTACAGTGTTCTTCCTGGCAATAATACCAGTGGAGACAGAGGGAGGATGTGATGGAGATCAGTCTCTCCTCAGGTCTGTGCATGTGTGAGAAGCTGCTCCTGACCTAATGAGAGTCCTGTGCTTTAATAGCACTGTACAGCTGTGCTGTGGGCCTGCAGGCCAGCTCTCTGCTCACTTCAAGTAGCTCTTGGAGAAGGGATTGGCTCCATCCAGGTCTTCTGGAGCAGCAGCTGTTCCTCCAGTCATTGGAATCACTCCCTGCCTGGCTTGTGCAGAGCCCAGCAGCAGATGAGGCTGACTCCTGGCCAGGGGAGCAGCATCCAAGCCCTGCTCCACAAACCCTGTGTGCTGTGGGGAGAATGGCCCCATCCTAGACTTGGATTCTGCCCCTCTGCACCATCTAAGTTAACATCAGCTGAGGCTTTATGCAGTGAGAGGGGCAGGAAGGCTTTATTGTTCTGTCCTGGTGCTCCATGTCCAGCTGTGCCTCCCTGCCAGTTGTCCTGTGTTGAACACTCAGTGTGCACCATCTCTGGCTGCAAGTGATGCACATGTCATTCCTCAAACTTTGGTGTGTGTTGTATTTTGGATAACGCTGTTTTTTCTTCTTCAATAGGCCATTTACCAGGCTGTAGCCTTGCCCCCTCTTCACCCAAGGAACAATCTCTATCCTCTCAATGTGATTACAGCCCATTTCATTCCATAATAGGTTTCTCTTATTATTCCCTCAGGCATGTAAATCAAATTTTACTCAGTACCAAAATCTTTGTTCTACAAAGAATGCTGGCATCGAGTGCAGTGAAGGAATAGTTTCACTATTGAATACAGTCTGTGTTGATAGAACTCCCCTATCTCTTCTACTTTGAAACTAAACATCTGTCAAAGTTTATTTTCCCTGTCAGAAAGACAGGAGTGTCTTAAGGGAAAGCACACAATAAAAGCAGATAGATTATTCTGCAATTATACCTTTCTCTGTCTAAATGTTTAATTAGATAAGCTGCCACAGAGACAGCGATTACTTTGGCATCCATCTGTCCCACTTACCGAGGTTACAAATGCTGGGGAAGTCTTGGCAGATTTGATCACAGCAGCCACAGCAAAAGCAGGGAGCAGAAAGTCTCAAATAAAGGCAATTTCAAACAACTTTTCAGCCCTGGATGGCCCCTTCTGGTAGAACTACTGCCAGTGGCTGATCTTGCGCTATCAGAGTTTGGGATGTACCAACCTTTATGAACACCACAGAATCATGGAATGGTTTGGGTTGGAAGGCACCTGAAAAATCATCCAGTTCCAACCCCCCTGCCATGGGCAGGGACATCTTCCACCAGACCAGGTTGCTCAAAGCCTCATCCAGCCTGACCTTGAGCACTGTCAAGGACTGGGCTGGCACAATTTGTTCCAGTGCCTCCCCACCCTCGCAGTAAAGGATTTCTGCTTAATTTCCTATATGTAAATATAATACGTGAAGACACAGCATCTTTCACCCCCCTGTAGTTACTGCTGCTAAATACGTTTTTGTGCTTGATTTCAAAAGTTCTATGTGTCTACCACAATATTAGTTTGATTGCAGGTGTTTCAGCTGGAATGGTAATACAGGTTTTTGCAAGCCTTGTTTCACGCTGGGTTCAGAAAAAGCACAGAAGAGAAGCCATGATTTCCATCACACAGACCCTGCAAGCTCAGGCAGTGCATAATATGACGAAGAGCATAAAAAGAGAATAAGGCATATAAACTTGTGAAAATTGCAGATTTTTGCCACTTGTTATGTAAATCTAGCTCAAGACCGTAAAGGCACAGAACTATTCAGACGTGGGGCTGGAAAGATTTTGACTCTAAATAGCAGATCTGCCCAGTCCTGTAGTTACCAAGGACTTTGCTGTGCAGAAAGTGCTGCCTTGTGTTTTCTAAAACTGCAGTCAATAAATATTTAACTGCAAAGGTTCCATTATCATTAAAGCTCACAAGATTAAAATATTTATTTTCGTGACACCTCATAAGGATGTTTTATGGGTGGTATTAGCCAACATGAAGCCCACCTAAAAGACTTGAGCTAAGGTATAAAATTCAATAACTTGAAATGGCATTTGTATGGCCAAACCTAAAGTAAGAGTCAATTTCAAATCAATAAATCTAAATTTAAATGTTTACCTGTGTATCCAAGCCTGCATTGCAAGCACAGGTCATGGAGATTTAGTCCATCCAGATAAGGACAGATTCAGATGCCTGTGAGTGATGAGCTGAATCAAGTCCTTTGTGTTGGCATCCAAGACCTTATCATATACTCTGAGTGTTCCTACTGAGATCTACCATCAGAAAATTGCATTCCACACATAATCCTATGTATTATCTGGTCTTGGGTGTTTCCTCATGTTCTCGGGGCATCCCAAATGAAGAAAAGGAGTTTCCAGGGTATAATTAATATCGTCCCTTTTTTGAAAAGGTCAATGGGGTCTAAATAGTTTATATTATTTCTTGATGTCCAAGTCACAAAGTGAAATAAAGCAATGGTGTAGGAAGAATCCCAGCTTATTATATAGTTATTTTGCATAATAGATTTTTCTTATACACTCTTTTTTTGACTTTTTATTATTTATTCTTGTATCACCAAAAAGCTGTTGCAGCTTTTGAAAATGTATTAAACAGAGGCTGTCCGTTGCTTTTAAAGGAGGTAGGAAATGCTGAAAAGTAATGGGGGACATTTGGCCTATTTCAAAAAGAAGAGACATTGAACAATGAGCTAGAAGGGGATGACGTTTCACATTATTTTCTTTTCCTGGTTTGACAGTTTTGGATTGTTGTTTAATAATTCTTTCAGTATTTCGGAAGTCAGATATTTTATTTTTGGATGCTGTTTTGAAGCCATTTGGTGAAGGGTTTTTACAGGAAAAATAGAGGGAAATATATGAGACATTCACAATGAAAGAATAAGGAATGCAAAATACAGCTGAATTCAGTTTTGTTTGCAGACTTGAATCCAGGCCATGAGCACTGATAAATTTGCTAATAAACCTCATTCAGTTTATGTAGTGTTTCAAAACCAGTCTCATTTGTAGCTTCCACAAGTTTTACTTTAATTATGCTTTGGGGTTCATGTTGAACCAAAAATCAGGATATGCAGTTTACATGCTATTATTTCTATTTGCTTAACATACCAAAATCAGATGCTGTTGTGTTTGTAGTGTTCCATAATCTTTATCCGTATGCCCTCAGCCACAGCATAGGAAATTCAGAAATATAATCCTTTCTTTGAAATACTCATCACAGTTATGTTCCTTCATGCCATTATAGGGCAAAACCACTTTTTTTTTTAAATCAGAGAGATGGAGAGATTAATGCTTCTGCATCATCTGCTTTTGCAGATGTTACTGAAACACTTTGTAAAAGACACATATCATTGTAAATCAATATTTGTAATTGCAGGGTAGAATGATCTGTTTCCAATGGCTGAGGAGCATCTAAATGCAGACACAATTACAAAACCATAATGTAGCAAACAAGCAAACCTGCCCTCTGAAATGAGTATATTACTTGCCACAAATTAATTTACTCTGTTATGAGAACACTATTGAAGCATTAGCCTATGTATTTCTCTTTTTGCTCTCCCCATAAAAACACACTCTACTACATTCATCTTCTTCAACCCCATCATCCACAGCTGAACACTAATAATCTATACACACAATATCCCCAAACCCATTTTTTCTCTGTGTCTCTGTTCTTGACCTGTTTTTTCTCCATCAATACTATTATGGCAGTATTGCTATCCTCATCCCCCTCCCCCAAAAGTATGGATATTGTGATTTGAAACACTGGAATTCTACTGCTGGAAAAAACCCAAGCACGTTCATAAGCCCTAAGCCTTTAACAAGACAGAAGATGAACCATAAATTGTGCATCACTCACAGGCCAAAGACAGTCTGGTTCCAATCACCTGTAGTGGTTGCTATAACAATAATTCTGTAGATGAGTTCACAGAGGCACACTCTGGGGGGATACAGGATTTATTTTTTTTCCAAAAATACTAAGCATTCATAAGCAACAGCCTCCATAAGAGCAAAGCACTTCGGAGTGAACCATCAGGTTCAATGATGTGATAAATGCCAACCAGAAGTACCAAGAAAAAAAATATTAATTTTTGTGATCTGTCTTCTTGTATAGAGCATCTGAAGACAACAAGCTCAACTAGACAAAGTACTTGTTTGCATTAGAATCTGCCTGCAAAATGGTCCTAAAATAGCTGCCTAGAAAAAATAATATGCTTTTTTCCAACCAGGGAAAGTATTTTACCAACATATTATGCAATTCTCATGCATGTGATTCTCTCATGAGCTGATTTAAAATTATTCTGTGCTTTAATTGACATGATTAATGTATGAATTTATGTATTCAGATGTTATATATGGCCAATTGTTATTGTGTTCTCACTGTGTTCTCACTGTTGCTTTTACTCAGGATTTTGTCTATTTGCTTAACATGAGAAAGAAGAAAATGCTCTCTTTTCAGCCCTGTCCAGGTCAAAGTAAGTTTAGAACATTTAAATTCGATTTGTTTTCTGGAAAAATCAAAGCAATTTTCCAGTTTGAATTGTTTTTTAAATGAGACTGTTTCATTTTAATGTGAAGAGAAAGGCTTTGCCTCTTTGTGATAAACAGTGTTTGTTTTTTTGTGGAAACAATTTATCTAAAATTAATTTTAAAACCCCTTCAGATGATGTATTTATATTGAATTTCATCTTTAATTTTTAAGTAACTCTATATTATTCTTAAAATAAGTTCTTGTAAACGTATTAAATGATATTATATTTTCAACTAATAAAAAGATAAGAGGTTTGTACTGTTCCATCATTACTACTCAGACTCTAATGGACTGTCAGTTTCTGGATCAATTACAACCAATGCAGTTGAGATACTGAAATGAAAAAGTGAAATACAAGGAAAAAACCAAACCAAAGCAAAAAACCCCACGCAAAAAACCAAAACAACAAACTTAATGGAACATTTGAATTTAATTACATTTAAGACCTGAAAACTAGGACATTCTGTTTTAGAAATTTTAGCATAGTTTTGTTAAAATTTAGTGCAATTAACTATGTCTCATCTGTTTAGAGCTATTACCAAAATCCTGATCTTTATTAATTCTCAATAGGATGAACTGAGTTTGGGAGAGTATTATGGAAAAGAGTCACTCTATTTTTGCAGTGCTGCTATGACATTTCCTTATATTCTCTATAAATATCTGCTGTTATGTGCTGCTGGAAGCAGGACAGTGGAGAAAATGGATCTTCTTTGTTTTTTAGTCTGATACAGTGTCTTTCCTGGTCTTAACTTAACTAGCAAGAGCAGACATCTTTGAGATTTAACAAATTGATCAATGAAGATTATTAAAAAGAAAAAATATGGGTTCATTGGTGATATTTGCAGTGACTGAGCAGAGCATCATATTGCATCAGTGCCTGTGCAGAAAACTTCATTTTCTCTCTAGGGCCCATTTGCTCTGATAGGGAATACACTTCTATTTGACCATAAAAACCTGGTTTTGGGTGGCTGGAGTCTAGCTTGTTCACACACATGCACACAAAGCATTTGGAAGTGGTGTGTCTGGAGTCACAAATGTGAGTCATGTCCTGCTTTATGGCATCCCTGGCTACTTCTGAAGCAGTATCTGAGTCAAAATCTCTCAAGGATTTGCAGCTGGGAGATAGCTCAACTTCACATAAGGATCCAAATTTTCTTTCCTGCGTTTTACCCTTGTTTTATCCAGCAGAAGTCTCAGTTGGAAAAGAACAGAAAAGGGGGATCAAATCTGTCAACAGGGGAAAATGTTCTTCCATGTTTTTCCCAGAGTACTTCTAGCCTATTCTTCCAGATTTCTCCAGAGAAAGACGCTTTTCTTTCATCCCCCAAACTCCACCATCTGACCCAGCTCTCTGGCCAGCCCGGTATGTCAGAGCAGCAGCTTCATAATCCTGCAAAGGACTCGAAACCACAGCACAGAGGACACAGAGTACAGCTGCTTTAGCATGAGTGCCTCTGGAGAAAATGTCTTGGATTTCTGAGACAGCTCCATGTTGCTGACAGATGTGACCCAGGAGCTATGAGCTATCCATCCAGAGCAGCAGCTCTCCTGGGCTCTCCTGTGACCCCAAACACCCAGGGGGAGAGAAAAAATCAGTCACTCTTCCTCTTGATTTAATGCTCTTGTGCTTTTGCTGTCTCTCTGGGACTTGCACCTTGATTTTTCTTTCTTTGCTTACACCCAGTCTTGCAGAACACTTGTTCAAGTGCTCAACGTTGATGCATCTGCCTGACATTATTGATTCCTCTGAACTGCAGGAGATGAAGGGAAGGGATATTTTTGCCCTGTGCCACTTAGCCAGAGTGACTCAGGAATCTGGTCTGTAAAGTTAAGTGAGCTTGCTTTGCATTTACAGATTTAGAGTTTTAGACCAAATTCTCCTCAGGAAAGGAGGAGAGCAGAAACTTCAAAAGTGGGATATAAATACATGTTCTTATGTTAAATGGGTATTTTGAGTGTCCCACAAGCTTTCTGGTATCGCTAGTATTGTAAAACTTCATGGAAGAACACAAAAACCTTGGGTTTTCTGCATGTATTGAGCAAACTTGGGGCTGTTTCCAAGTAAAATACAAATTTTTTTCTTGCAGTTGCAAAGACACCCTCATTGACCCTCTAGAATTTGCAAAAGTGTGGGTTGGTTGTCCAGGTCCTCCATAGTTAATGACAAAGAAGAAACTACAACGAGAGGTCCAATTACCCCCTGACTGGGCACCAGCCCTGAGGTGCAGTGAATTTGTGCTTTCAGCTGGACTTTTTACCCATTGACTTCAAAATGAATCTGGACAAGAATAGATTATCCTAGATTACAAGATTTGATTTTGGACAGATCAAATTAGGCAACATAAATCCCATCTTATCTTACCAGGGAACAGATAACAAGAAGGACAACCTTTATGTGTTCACTGAAAAACAGTGAACCTACACTTTATGCTGGGCCATGGACATGTTGAGATACTGGCACAGGGGCTGTCAGTGGTATACTGGCTCCTACAGTCAGTTGTGTTTCTCCTTTTTGCATTGTAATGCCACCACAAGGAGAGGGAAAGGTGACTTTTGCTGAAGTCCCAGATCACCTTGAGAGAAATTGCAATAAATTTTGTGTGGATTCCCCAGCAGTTAGGGTGAAAGCTAATTACCTGTGCTTAGGGAAACCAGATGATTTGCTGTGGGGTTACACAAATGTCAGGATCTGAGTATCAAAATGCAGAAATCCAGGGAAATTATTTGCTTTTATAAATGTCTGTGCCTCTAGAGACTTGTGGACTAGACATAGCCAAAGGAAAATTCTTGACTACTCCTGCTGGATTCAGTAATATAGTCCAGTAAAATGGAATTTAACTTGAAATATGAACAAAGCAGCATGAGAGAGGGAAGGAATGTTTACTCTTTGTTGGACTGCCTGTTAAATGTTGTGAAAAACAGAATTTTCCTTTGTCTTCTCGCCACAGTCCTGTAAGCCAAAAACTCTATGACAACCTGCATGTTGCCTTCCAGTTGCCCAGAAGGACATAACTCACACAAGCTGTGCTAGATAAAGTGGAAATCTCTGCAAATACCCAAAAATTGCACATTCCTTTAATAATCTGTAATAGAAATCTTAAATTAGAAAATTCAAGGCTTTCACAACAATTCACACAAAGGTCCCAGAGTACAAAAATGAATTCCCTTGGTTGGACAGGGACTTCAGCAGCCTGGTCTAGGGAAAGGTGTGCCTGTTCATGGCAGGGGGTTTGGAAGTGGAAGTTCTTTAAAGTCCCTTCCCACTGAATCTCTTCTATGATTCTGATATATGCAAATATATACACAGGAAAATAGACTTTAAAAGGTATTGGCATAAGAGACAACTGTGACATTTTAGTTTCAAAATGCATTCTTTTAGAAAATGAAAACTAAACTTCCTGGGGAAATTTATTCTTTTTCTAAATGTGTATAATAAAAAGAGACATAATAACTATAATAACAGTTTATTCAACCATATAATGTTTCCTCTGCAGAGGAAAGCCAGCAGCATTTTTGGCAAATGACATCTTTTCTGAGGGCAGAGATGGTCGGGTTCTCTGTGAGAGCAGAAGAGACTGGCAGTTTCAACAAAGACCATTTTATGTGAGGGAATCCTGCAGGAGAAAGTAAAATTCTTCTAGGGAAGAAATGTTCAAAACCAGACAAAAAGGTCAAAACCTGGCCATTAATCCCATTAGAAAATCAAAACACATTTCACACCAATTCCCATTCTCAACAAGGCTATTCAGGAAAGAAGCCAAGAAAGGGGACTCTCCAGAGATGTTTAGAAGATAAACATACTATGGAGGGAAGGAGGAAGAGACTAACAGTAGGGGATAGAAATATCAATGTGGTGACATTCCAGGGGGAAGATAGAGAGGAGTCTGTATTTGTGCCTGATGATTTGACAAGCTTCACATTGAGCAGGAGTCTGAGAAAATTGATAGGAACTGGTTTTAAGAGGAAAAGAGATCTGCATCAGCTTTTCCACAGTACAGTGACTCAGCCTGAGCAAATCTGCAAATCCAATATCTCCAAGGTTAAGCTTAAACTCACAAAAATGCAAAGGCAGTATTCCATACCATTGAGAATCTGGATTATTTGTTTGGCAATGTTTCCATTATTGTGGCACCTAAAAGAAAATTTGTCATGAGGTTTTGTTTTCTAAAGTGTCTTTTTACACTGCTCATGTGTAAGGGTTTGACTATGAAAAACAAAAGAGGTTTCTACATTAAAAAATTGCATTAAATTAAAATTATGTTTTGGGAGAGCGCTTTAATAACTGCAGATATTCTGGGAGAATTGCAGAATTGTTATTATCACCCAATAAAAAAGTTTTGAAAATAAGAGAATGTAGAGGCATAATTAAACCTAAAATAAACACAGTTTAGAAACAGAATTGTGTGTTTTAGTTATCTCAACTGCCTTGATTCAGCCCTAGGAGACTACTTTGAAGAAGCTGTGTACAAAATTCGGCAATCCTGATGCTTAGAAATTTGTCATGTTTGTCACATATGGGCTACTATATTAATGTTAATTATCCTGTTATGGTCCATGTCATGATGAGGGAGAGCAAAGATTTTTATAACAAGTTCTTGGTGCCACTCTCAAAAGGGCTGGAGGAGGAAGGGAAGAGCCCTATCATGCTACTGGGTAAATCCATATCTTGCCCACCCTTCACATGATTTGTACAGCTCTGGATTTCCCATCCTGCAGGATTTAGTACAGCTTGCAAAAAGCCAGAGAGGCATCTCAGGTACAAACAATGTGAGAAACTGATTCTGTTCCCAGGACAGACTAAGCTGGAAGCCTTCAGTCCAGACAAGAGACAACTTAGGGAGAGAGGGGGAAATGCAGCTGAAGTCTGTAAAAGATGTTTTGGCATGGAAAGGTTTGTTGGGATAGATAGTTTACAACCTCTTCAGTAAAAGAACTATGCACATACAATTATACAGAAGGGAAGGAGACTGAGAAGAAACAAAAAGTATTTTTTCATCATATTGCATGTAGTTAAACTGCAGACCTCCTTCTGAAGGATATAGCAGGTGACAAGGTTTCCAAAGATGAGAGGAAACACTAGACAGGTTAATGAAGGATAAAGTTATTGAGCATTCATAAATTGCTATAAGTTATATTGAGAAAGAAAAAAAATTGTCGAAAATGACCAACAAATTGAAAAAAAAAATTAAAAAGTCAGAACTTTTTCATTATTATTTCTCTGTTGACTGCCCTTATGATTACACTTGGAATAGTAAGATAACTTTTATAATGAGTTTCTTGTCAGGTCACTTGTACCTTTAGCCAACAGCTCCTAGGCAAGACAGCCATCTTTGGTGATACAAAATCTTCTGTATTCTTCTGTTACAAAGCCTCTGCAAGGCTGGTGGTGTAGAGGACCTGTCTCCTTAGAAGACTGAACCACATGGTTGAATTCCTGTAATTGCACAGCCAAAAAAAATAATTCATAAAGGTGCATAAATGAGAAGTAAAAGAAATTGAAGAGAAAGCAGCCAGGAAAGGTGAGAGTAATAAGAAAACAACTTTTTTTCTTATTATTTGCCATGGATGTTGAAAAGATTTGGCCTTGGAAGTGACCTGTAGCATAGCCAGGTAAGCCCTTTAGCCAAGACTAAGTGCAGAGTAACGATGGGACTTTGCGGATTTCAAAAGCAGCTGTTCCCATGACTCTGCTGCCACTGCAATGATTTGAGATTGCAAACAGATGGGAAGGTAGTCAGCATAGTAACAGGGGAGGCATCCATGAAAAAACACATTTCTTAATACGTGACTGTGGCTGAAAGAAAAAAACCTGTAAAAGTTGATGGGTTGCAGCTATCCAGTTTCCGTCAGAACAATATAGGCAGAAAGAAAAAAAGCAATCACTCTGGCAAGAAAAACTGAGGTTAAACTATAAACAGACTCTTCAGTCTCCTGCAGCCTGGCTCATCCTGCCTGCATGACAGGATCAGATTCTCTTCAATCTCTGAAAGCCCTCAAGACCCTCTGGCTGGAGGCCCTGGATAAAAGCTCAGTTTCAGGGTGTACCTTGTGCAAATGACTTGGATGAGATCAGATATTTGGCAAGTCACTTGAAAAATATCTGAAGGACTGCAGTGAGCTTAGCTCTCCCGGTAAAACCCTGCTAACACCAGGGCCAGCAGCTAATGTTGCTGCAGAACTGATGTGAATTATATTAAACTGAGGTTGAACTAGACAACTTTTGCTTCTCTAAGCTTTTCTGCTAAATGTCCATGAAGAACAACAGAGTGATCCCAATCTGTCACCTGGCCCAGAACACCAGCTCCTGGACATCACAACCTGGTGACCTGTGTGCCAGCTAAAGGACTTGAGAGGAACATGTTGCACCTCCACAATGCCAAGGCTGCTGGACACTTTTTCTGAACCCTCCAACCTCCCCTCTGAATTTCGTAGTGACGCACCACCCCACACATGCCCATCTGCACAGCTGTGACTCCAGCTTTCTGCTTCATGTGACTTTTCCATAAAGGCAAGTCAGCTTAGCAGGTGCTGAATGAGTTAGGGTCAGAATGAGTTCAGTCTGTTCTTATCTACATTTCTCATCCACCTTTCACAAGGTGAAGGATTTTTTTCTACCAGTGCATATGGAAAAATACAACAAGCAAGTGTTAGTAGCAATGACAAAGACTGTGTCCCAGGGAGGGGCCATGCTCAGGGCACGGATAAGGCAGCAGTCCAAGTGTGGGGTTACTTTCAGAAACCTTGAAGTACCCTCTGGGGCTTGCAGACCTTCAGCCAGGAGCTCTCTCTGTGACTCTGGGAGGTTCAGTCTTGCAGCAGCCACCCCATGTACTCAGCAGCAACATCTTCCAAACCTTACCATGACCACACAGACCCCACAATCACCAGATGAACATCTGCACTTGCCTGCCGGAGCATGATCCACGTGTGAAAGGGGCATGTTAACAGTGAGACTTTGAACTTAAATCCATAAAGGTGATGTTGAAATGTTTTCAGGGCTAGGTACTCACTGTATATTTTCCTTCATAAAATATTGAGATCAAACAGTAAAAAATAAAGGCTAAAAATTGCCTTAGGAATGATGAGAGGATTGGTTGTTTCTTGTCTGAAGAGCATTGACTAAAGCACACCATTATAAGGTTATGTTTATTTTACAGGTAAAAACAAAGACAAGAGTAACCCTAAAGACTTCTGGTCAGAATAACTCATTATAATCTTGTGCAGTGCAAAACAGCTCTTGCCGTGACCACTCCAAACCCGGGAGTGGAACATTTCAGGGAGTGGAGCTTCACCAGGTGAGCGTTGCACAACCACAATGGAGAGGGAGCAGAGCTTTTAGAACCAACCCTGTGGTTTAGGAGCCTCAGTCCCTTTTTCAGAAGGAGCAAACGCTTGGAAGACAGGTGTTCAGGAAACCACTCTGAAAATGAAGTCCTGCTTTCCACATCATTTTAGAAATCTCTTGAAAATATTGACAGAGAGCATGGACTTGAAGCAGCTCAGATTCCATCATGGGGTGGGAGAGAAGGAACTTTGTCCCCTTTTTTATGGAAGAGATTTGGGATACAGGATTGTGTTTGTTAAAATGTGATGATGGTTCTGTTTACCAGAAGGCCCTGTGGGAGGGCACAGCAGCAGGCTGGGTGGTTAGAGGTCACTTGGGGGTAAGAGGCACTTGTGGGGAGAGGCTGTGGACAGCAGCAGAGAGGGAAGCTGATGGGGTGGGTGGACAGCAGCACTGCAGCTGAGCAGCCGAGGGCTGCCATTCCTCTGTTAAGTTCTGATTATGTCCAGTGGAAACTAAAGGTACATGAGGGAAGAGTTTTCTACTATAAGGTGAATTCCTCAGTATGCACAAGTGAGTCCGTGTGTCTTTGTTCCCCATTGCTACAAATAGAGATAAAACAAATCTGCCCACGATACAGTGAATACAGAACTTTCTGCTTTGGTGCAGTTCTTGATCACATGAATGAGGCAAAGATTTTCACCTGCACACACCCCACTGCTATCCTCTGACCTTAATCAAGCTACATTTTTACACATGAGCAAGGAAGAAAAATAGACTATTCCTTTCTGGAATTACTAATTTTTTCAGCATCAGTATCCTGGCAAATAAATTGTAGGCACTTCAGTAATATCAAAGGCAGCAACTAACAAATATTCTTCAATCCATGAGCCTGCAAATTCATTGGGCACAGGGTGAAGTGTGGTCACTGCTATCAAAGTATATTGTCTACTTTGCGAACAGAATTTTGGATGTGAACCAAAGCTTTCTTGAGGGAGATAAGCTTGTGATTCAGACAGTAAAACGTTATGATTAACACCTGATGAAGCATTAAAGAACCATAAAAATTCTGCTACCTGGGAAAGATTACTTAGCAGGAGGCTGCCTGTGCTTTGGCAAGCAAGTATGTAGCAGCTGAACTTGGTGTCTCAGCTTTCCATGAAAAAGTGGATTTATGCAGTCACTTTGTGGTGCAAAGAAAGCAGAACCACCCAGCCAGCTGCAGACATGAACAGGCAGATTTTGCTTCTGTTTGCACTGGAATGCCCCAGGTTCCAGGAATTCTTACCCCACCTATGAATTGCAAGTACAAAAGAAATTAAGTGAAAGTTCAGCACAGTTTATGTTTGCTTTCACAGCTTGTCAGGCACAGCTTTTTGTAAATCTGCACACTTATTTCATCGTGTTGAGCAGCAAGGATCATTTCTACCCCTGCTTGCTATGGCACTCTTCATTGTGGAGGAGACAGTGCATGCCCAGGTCTCATCCCAACTTGTATCAGGAACTTGGCAGATCTGGCAAAGTGCTAAAGTGGGTGCTTTGATGAAAATCCAGACTTATGTTCACTCTGAAGGCTGGAAATGGGACCAATCTCTTGCACTGACCCCTGTGGATGCTGCTGAACTGGAGCCTGGTGGGACATCCAGGCCTATAGCTTTGCATTTCTGTACAGTTATGCTCTATGAAGTTCCCAATTTAGTCTAAAATGACAGAGGTTCCATTAGGGACAGGTTATGTAAAATTAAAAGTAGTCTTGAGGGATGCTGACCAGCCTCATTAACAGGCTCTGCTGAGCATCAGCTGCTGAGCCACAGGCTTGCATTTTTTTGAAGTGAACAGCAATGTTCAGTTGTGCTAAGTTACTGTTTTTTCACATTCTGTTTAAAAAATCTCAAAACATTTTAGGGTGCCTAAATATTATTTTTCTTTTTCTTTTGAAATGAGGCTTCAGATGAGAATGAAAACTAACAGCCAACCCTAGAAAATCTAGATCATTGATCCTGAAGCAAGACTAAAATGGAGTAATGGCTTTGCTCAGACTGAACACAAACACAGTTAGCACATGGCCAGGTTTACACCTGTACAAAGTGAGACTGAGTGTCCCCTACCCTGCTCTGAGCAGATGGTGATTAAGGCAGTGGATTAAGATGGACGATTGAGTCCAAGAGCAGTAAAGGAACAGTATCCATCTGTCAGTAAATCAAAACTCTGTGCCTTCTCCCTATCTATCAATAAAAGTGACAATACTATATTTCACACGCCCTGTTTACACAGTCAACCGTGCCAGATCAAGTCTTAATATGCATAATTAATGTAATGGTTTCCAGCCTCCTTTGGGACCTCCAGCAAAGCCTGTAACCCAAATAATGCCAAGCTGTATTGTGTGGGATGAATGATTCAGGAGCATGGGAGGCAGAGAGGAATCACCCTCCACGTAAGAGCTTCAGGGCAAGCACTAAGCAAGGAGCTCCTGGCTCCTCCACATGTTCTTTACCTGTCCCATGCTGGTTTGATCTAATGGGCAAGTCTGCCCATGCACTCGACTAATATATTCCTTAGTTCTCATGTTTTCTGGTTGCCAATTTGGCTGATTTCATACTTCTGTAATCTCATTTGACTAACTTTATGTGGCATGAGTATTTACACATATAAAAAGTAATATTTTTTGTTGAATGCCATTTGCAGGCTAATATTGAAGAGAAGAAAAAAAGGATGTGAAATAAAATGTGATACTCAAACCCCTGATGTCTTCTTTACATTTGAGGATAACAGAGAGGGAAGGAGCAGAAACAGCACATCTACCAGCAAATAGAGACTCCATTTAGGTTATAACAAGTCCCTGAGAGTCCTTGTTTCAGTAGTGGGTCAGCAGTCTCATGAATGGCCTTCAGTGGAGTTTTTCAACTGATTGAAGTTTATCCCTTTTGTTCAATGTCTCAAAGTGCTTCCTTGGTCACAGGTAGTGAACATGATAGGATGGAAATACTTTATTGTCTTACAGAAAATGTTTTTTCCCTATTCTATAGTGGAAGCGGCCACCAAAAAATGCAGGACAGATGGCAGCACAGGATGATGGGAAAGGGAATAACCTTGGGGCAGGAATAACAAATACCTAGGAAAAGAAAATGTTGAGTATAATAATGTACATTTGATGGGCTGGGATCTGGATGCTCTTGGACTGTGTTTTGAGGGCTCTTGGAATGGGGGGTGGGGGGGAAGAGTTGTTCCAATTCCTGGTGTAATATTTGGAGAAGAGACCCAAAGCAATAAAGTGAGAGGAATGTGCCTCCAACTCTCCTATGATCTCCATGGGTCAACTTCCAGGGCCATGTGTGTGTTTTTAAAGCTAAGACAGCACTGCATTTGCTGACAGATCAGAAACCTACTGGATGCCTTATAAATAAGGCACAGAAATCATTAGAGAGAAGTGTGTGTCAGCCAGCACGGGGATATGGCTGCGCACGCAGACGGAGTTCTTTACCACTTCATATAAATCAGGTACACTCCAGTTGGCATGTCTGTCGTCTTCTGTGCTTCTTTGTCAGAGAGGCATTGAAGGGGCTGGTGGTTGTCAGTGAGATAAATCAAAAGCTACACTGTGACTGTTGTGGTGCCCTGTTTTCCACCACTGCCTCTAAAGCGAGATATAACCAGCACTAAAGTTCCAGGTCTATGTACAGCACCAGAGGTTGAGTGATGGTGGATTTTTTATGTTGTCTGATCTTTTCCAGCTGTTTATAATATGTGCATCTCTTGAAGAGCTCTGCATGAGTCATCAGCTCAGCACACAATGCTTACTTTTCATTGTTAACCTCTCATAATTCACCTTAGCAGTTCCTGTTGCTCTTCTTGAACTGAGGCGATGCTAACAAATCCATTATGTTAAGAGACAATGTAGTGCTGCAGCTGGAAGATACGGGTTTGGAATTATGTTTATTTTACACAGCTCAACAAATTCTATTTGGAGAGATGGTTATGCTTATCACTTGACAGCCACTGCCATAGTGAAGGTCACAGCAGGGAACAAGGAATAGTTTTCAGGACATTTAGGAAGCAGAGACTGGACAAATCCCTTAGGACAGGCTTGTCCATTGCATCAGGTTGGAGCCTGTAAATGACGCTTTTGTCATTTGTCTCTGTGTCTCTTTTCTTCCCAGCTCTTTCCAAAAACATTCTCAGGCAATATGGTTCTTCTCTCATGGATGAAGCTCTGGGAAAGGTGGGCATGAAGCTGCTTTCTCCTAAGACAGGATGGTGACAAAAAATGAATAACAGAAAACTCTCATTTAAAAGGGGAGATAATATGGATGAACCTTCCAAGCAGTGCTTTAGGTTACCTTATTCAGAGCCTTCTTATTCCAAGTCTTGAACATTTCCCCCACTTTTCTGCACAATGTATTCCAATGGTTAACTGTTCTTGCAGTGAAGCATTTTTTTTAATATCCAGATAAAATTTCCCTCAAGCAACTTCTACTCACTGCCTCTCATCCTGCCACCATGTGTAGTGAGTACCTCCTCTTCAACTGCATCCTCAGGACTCAAAGACAGTGACTAGTTCTCCCTGAGCCTTTCCTTCTCTAGGTGTAGCAAACCAAATTTTGTTTTTCTTTTTGACAAAGCTAATTTTCAGCCTTTGTCCATGTATCAAGTTCTCCAACCAGCTAATCATCTCCATGGCCCTCCACTGGACCACCTCCAGTACTTCAAGGTTTCTCTTGAACTGAGAGGACCAAATCTGGCTAGACATGCTGAGTAGAGCAGGGTGATATCTCCCCTTGATCTGCTGGCTACAGGATTGCAAATGCGGCCCAGGATCTCCTGCTTCTGTTGCTGCTTCAAGGACACATTACTCTTTCATGTTCAGCTTACTGCCTGCCAGACCCCTTGTCCCTTTCTGCAGAAATTGGAAAGGTCTTGATGGGCAAAACCAGTCTGATGGACACTGGTGGTTACAGTGCTGTTGTTAATGCCCCAGTGCTCCCCCAGAGTCTAACATCAAGGACTTTGAACATGAAATGTTTCCTGCAAGTGTTTCTGCACTACCTCAGTTATAAACTAAAGCAGATCCTTGTGATCACAAAGCCAAACCCTCAAACACTGACCTTTTTACAATTAATTGTTTTATAAAAGTCCCCCACTGTCTGCTGCCCATCCATACTAAGTGACCAAGCCTTTCAGACCTCCATCTAGAATTTTTACTTTGATATTTTCCATTGTGGCACATGTCTGAAAGCATGCCTGGATCACTCTCTTATTGCATCTTCTGTGCTACTTCCTTACCCATACAGCTAAATACCATCTTTGCTTTCCTCTCTGCAGTCAAGCTTTGTGCAATTATCAGCTGTACACAGTGACATTTCTCTCTTCCTCTTAAGTATTTAAAATGAATCTAAATGTTATAATTAAGAATAACACTTCAGAGCCATTAACGTGGATGGGTATTTCAATATAGATCAACTCTCACTGTTTGTATTTCTCTGTGAGAGAAAATTGCTTTGACTTTCACTCCCCAAACTGGTTTCGAGTGCTTGAGGAAGTTGTGCTTCTCTACAACATTGGAAGGACATTTTGATGGCTATCAAGTGGTGGAGAAAAAAAAGTAAAAATAACACATGTTGAAAAAAAACCTGGCATTTGCTATTTCTCCTTGTCACAGATGTCAGTTTACAATTCAGAGTGGAGGTAGAACTAGGAAACAGATTTAGTTTTAGGAGCAACACTATTGTTTTTCCCATAGTTTTTCACCAGATTTTCTCAATATTCTTGACAACAGTAGAGGCACCCACAATTTTATTTATCTCCCAAGCTGTGTTGCTAAGGGATAGACACATGCTGTGATCTGTCACAAATAAAGCTTAATATGCCAATTTGGTCTAGTTATTAGCACACTGATGATACAAAATTGCAATACAATTTGCTAATGAAAAAAAATGAAATCTCTATTCTAATCCCAAATAAAAGTTTTAGGACTACTGATTTTAAAATACCATGAAATTGTAATAATGAAATACCAGTCAGTGCTGCACGACGCTCTTGAGAATTCAAGTGCAGTGCTTGTAATTTCAGGAGATAATTATTTGTCTGGTAAGATCTTCCATGTAGGAGACATTGTATGGTCTTTTTTATTGGTTTCCTGTACAGACAAATAGTTTTCATTTCATTTTCTATTTATAGAGTAATGTAACTTGCAAGAGTGTTGTGGTTTGCCACATGGTTTAAATGCATCATTCTCCTATATGCTTCATACTTAAATAACACAGGTGCAGAGTAAATAATAACAAGGACAAAATAGTGGAAAGAAGAGGAGAACCTAGACTGTTTAAAATAGGTGAACTCCCTGGATTCAGTCATAGAAATAAGATCTGGAGGCCTCCAGAAGATAAGGGCTACCTGGAACATGCAAATGATTCTGTGATCTCACAAAACTTTGCACATGAAAGGGCAAATAAAAATTCCAAGAGGTTCATCCAAACATGAATAGAGCATTGGAAGATATAGAGTTCAGCAGATGGCAAAATATTACCCATCAGTTGTGGCTATTGTCATGTTTGTGCAGTCCTTGGGGGTCTGAAACTCAGATGAGCAAGAACTCTCTGCCACCATCTACTGATGGACTGGGGGAAGAGAGATAGACAATTTTCTCAGATAATGTCCATGACAGGATGGACATTTCTGAAGTGTTGTTCACAATTCATTCAAGGATGACAATAAAAGAAAGAGAGTCTTTTGTTATGTTCACAACACTTCTAAGAATCAAAGGATTAGCTCTTGTGTCCCTAGATTACACAGGACAGGGATTCTGCTGTGGGGGAAAAATGAGTAAAGGTCTTGATTTTCAGCCTATACCTTCTATTTTGTAATGAATTGAACTCCTCAAAGTGAGACTGGACAATGAAGCTGACCTGGATGTGGAGAGACGATAAAGAGGTGACAAGACATCTTTATTCACTCACAAAGGAGTTTTAATTAATTCAGGAGAGGGAAAAGCCTGGAGATCCTGATCTTGCAGTACACCTAAAAGTCACTGTATGCTGGACAACAGCCAGCACCAAGCAGGGTGCTGGGACATGAGAAAGAAGGAAGCAAAAGAAAGTGAAGTAAAAAGAAAGCACTGTCTCAAAAAGATGCAACAGCACAGGGGCTGTGAAGGGACCGCAAGGTGTTTCTTTAGGGTGAACCTTTCCTCTCCTTCCAGAGTCAATCCCACCTACATGCTGTCCTCCTCTGAGACACCACCTGGGGAAATTGCCTTGGATTTGTGGGAACCATCTGAAGCATGGTTTCTTACTGGAATCCTCTTATGCCACTTGGTATCTGCATTTCTTGATGCCAGACATTTCTCAAAGGAAAAAAAGTCACTTTACAAATTTTTCAGGGTCCTGCCTTATTGAAGTGTCCTATATATGAAAGTATTTCTAGTAAATGTGTTTCTTTTTGTTTGAAGGCACAATGTGCCAGTTTTTGGGAACTTTTCAGGAACTAGATAGATGTTAGAAGCAAGGATAAAGTCTCTAAATAGTCACTTGTAAATAAATATGAATGTGCCATTTATGTGATTCCAGCAATCCAGAAGTGTAAACATGTAAACATGAGTAACCCACAACTGGGTCTGAATAAATATAACTCATCTCCCCCTACAGCCTCCTGAGGGTTTGAAATTAAAACCTTTGTTTGCCTGCCAAAGGCATGGAAGGGAGACAACTTCATTACAAACAACATAGGAAGATGTGAGCTAGGGCCAAATGGAAATCTTTTGCTTATTTCTATATTTTCCTACCACTCTTTTGTGCAGTCTCCTCAAGGAAAATCACAAAACCAGGGAATATATTTTTTTGCTTGGTTGGTTGGGGTTTTTTAAAATATATATTCAGGGATTGCATTTGCATTAGTTACAGAGGCCTTGATGGACTTGCTTCTGTCCTCCCCTTTATTTGTCCCTGTGGCAAAGAACCAGGAATCAGGACAGCAGCGCTGGAGCCTATGATGCTGTATATTCTACAGAAAATTGGTTTGTTTGGATTGTCATAGAATGGTTTGGGTTGAAATGGATATTAAACATCATCTACTTTCAACCCTCCTGCTGTGGGCAAGAGCACCTCTCACTAGATCAAATTGCTCAAAGCCCCAATCAACCTGGCCTTGAACACTTCCAGGTGTTGATGGGGTATCCACAGCTTCCCTGGGCAACCTGTGCCTCATCACCCCCAGAGGAAAGAGTTTCTTCCAAATATATAACCCAAACCTCCCGTCTTTCAGTTAAAGCCATTCCCCCTTGTCCCATCACTGCATGTCCTCATAAAAAGGGCATTATAAATGCAAAGAAAATTTGTCCTGTGCAAGAGGAATGTCAGCTCCACCCAATATGTTCTGCTGAAATTCAGGAGATTCTCTGCACATCATGTTTTCATCTCGCTCACAATACTCCCCTTTCTCACTCTTGCATTGAATTGATGCAGAAATAAAATGAGCCCTGTTTCTTTGTGGCTTTCCTTAGGTGAAATTCTCTCTCTTCTGGCTGTTGTGCCACAGGAGTGTACATAACAGATCTCACTCTCATTCATATTGTACAAAAACATGCTGCTTACAGTTCTGCTCCCTGCATCATCATTTTCTTGACAGAAGTACAGGATTAACATGGGCAGCCTCTGCCATCTGACTTTCTTTTAACAATTCAGCACTTTGTATTTTCCCAAATAGCAGAAAATCCTTAAGAGCAATGCAAGAATATTGAAGTCTTAGGGAGGTCCGAAATGGAAAATAGTAAAATAAAAGTAATTAACAGAAAATTTCCAACCTCAGCACTTTAGATGAGACAGTGTTAAGCTGTGGAAGAGAACTGGGACAGGCTTGTGGTTCTATTCTTGTTCTGTTCCTCATCAATTGACATTTGATGGCCCTTGAAAACATTCTGTCCCTCCAAACACCAAATTTTTATGGAAAACGCAAAAAAATGCGCTTCAAACACTATGAATCAAAATTCAACAGCTGAAAGATATTTGCACCTACCCTCCCTGCACCTGCTCAAGCTCATATTTTCAGTCGGTCTCAGCACTTCATTACACTTTACCTCTTGCCAAAAAGTGACCTAATGTCTTTTGGTGGTCCAGGGCAGGAAGAGAAAAGTGAGTCAACACTGCATGTCCTGAGTATTTGATGACCACATTTCTTTCCTAGCTGCCCTCATCTACATTGCCTGCCTAAGAAAACGTAGGATGACAGAAATGCTTTTCATGCCCAGCCAAGGGCCACTGACTCAAAGTCCTGAACAGAATGGACAATTACACTGGAATAAAAATGAATTCTCATGTCTGAACTTTCCTGCCTGAACCTTCCAGCAGGGAGATTCATAGGTTGAACCAGGTTTGGTTTGGCCCCATACTACAGAGAGAAGTAAATTGAACAAAACTTTCAAACCATGGAAACCAATGTGTGGCGTTGCCTTCACTCAAAGATAAGCTTTGTATCATAACTTCCCTGATGATTCAGACCTCTTGGATTTTCCTTGCTGATTAGATGTGCATTAGGACTTGCCTGAGGCAGCTGAAAATAGCCATATGATGTATTAATCAATTTAATTTAGCATGGCCTATTTGCATGCCATTATGACTTCCTAAAAGCTTTACCTGGTGGCAGAGAAATCTCAGGGGGAATACTGCTGTACAGAGGCAAGGAGGGCATCTCTAATTATAAGAACAACTTTCTAAATGTCATTTCCCTAACTCAGCACTCTTATGACTGGTATGGAGAGAAAGGATTTGTAATTCCCAGTAACCTTATTATGTTTCTTTCCTCATGACTTTCTACCTCAGCTACTTAGATTTTTTTTCCTAAAATGATAGATACTATGACTCCACCTTTCCTTGACATCTAAAGTGTACCACATTAAAACAATGGTAAGGATATTTTGTATCTGTCTCATTTTATTACCACTAAATGCATCATTAAGTGTAAATTGATCACAGCAGAGAGCACATTAATTGTGATCACAGTAGAGAGTCCTGATTTTCTGCTGATGCCACACTGTTTTCAGGATGAATGCAGCATTACTTCCCAAAAGAAAGTAGGTGTGAGTATCACCTACTTTCAGCAGCAAAAATGCCTTTCTTTAGAGAAGATTGTGAAGCTGCATCTACAGTCAGAGGATGCCCTGATATCGTCTCTCAACCTGACCACTCCAAGTGACACCCCAATCCAAGGTGCTGCTTTCTTCACACATCACACTAAGCAGGTCCCCAGTCAGGCTGAGGTTAAAAGGGATCATTTTCCTCCTCAGGAAAATCCATTTCTCAGGACTGAGCTGCTCATTGCTGATGTGCACATGGGACGGGCAGAGGCAACCAGGTTGTTTTTAAGAAAACTTTTCCTTAAAGGGAAAGAGCAGCAGGAGGAGATATATCCTATTTACTAATGTAAATAAGTGCAATTTGAACTCAGTCCTTTTTCTGGCTTTAGTTTAAAGCTCATACTCAGGCTAAGGCCTTGTCCAATACTGTAGTTGGCAAGAAACAATAAAAAGAGCCGGCAAGCTCTCCCCAAAGTCAACTCTAACATTTTCTGTGATCATGAACTAAGCCCTGCACTTTTATTTTCCTTTTTGCTGTGGACTCCCACTGCTCAGAGTGACATTTGTAATCAGGCAGTCCATCAGGTCTGGACTGGTAATACTCAAGAAAACCAGCAATTCCACAGTTCCCCAGACAGCAAACCCCACCACATCAATGAGTAGCACTTCCAGCTCCCCAGGAATACAGACACAGCTTCAGACCTCCTGTTTTGTCTTTTGAGAGCTGGCTTCTCTGAGCTGATGACTTTTAAACAGGAATATCAACGGGTTTGTTTGTACTGTGCTTGTGCTCACATATCCTGTCACAATTTCCTAAAATAGGGTATAAAATAGATCTTTAAGGACCTACCAAAACCTCTCCTTAAACAGCAAACAGATCTGTGTTTTCTTTCAGGGTTGGTTTCTATAAAACCACATCATGGTGGTGTCTTAATTCTCTAAATTATAGATTTATATGGTGTGTGCTATTTTTAAACATGAAAAAATTTGTCTTAGAAGAGATTTCTGCATAAATAAACTAAGCTAGCAGTAGAAACTTGGAATATTTTGTCTTATGTTTATATATATAAACAAAACAAACCTAGGGTAGAAATAAAATTTACTGTTTAGATCCAAGGCCTCTCTGAGATCAGTTTTGCCTAAACATTTGAGCAGAGGTCTGGACATTGCTGTAAACTTCCAGTTAACTGCTTGAAAGGCTGTCCCATAATTTCATGTTCTATGTGAATACTGAAATTACAGATGCTTTTTCAGTGTGTTGGGATGTATCACTTTTGTTCTCCTGAGAGAGCATAGAAAAACTCTTATTTCAGAAAACACCTTTTTCCGTTGGAAAATATTTCCAAAATGTAATTGCTGACCATCTCTAAAATTGAAAACACCTTTGCAATGTTCTTTGAAATAGATTGAGGAAAAAGTAGTAGTAATAGGTCATCTCTTCACCTTTATTGCTTCTCTCTTAAAGTTAAGAAACACTTTGAATTTAAGAATTATAGTGAACCATGAAAACTTTTTACACAAGATTGTAAATCCTTCTGCTTTATTAAAATAAACACAAGGGTCTGACTTTCTTGGCACAGGTACTTTTATTGTATCCATTACTAACAGATGTCAGCCAGTGAAATCTGAATCATTCAGAGGGAAGGGTTACCTCATTTTCAGTGGATTTTGCTAAAAAATGAGTGTTTGAAAAGCTCAGAGACTATGGCAACTGATCCTTTTATATAGAGAGAGGAAAGAAATGTATAATTTCTCTTTAACATGTCTAAGAAATCTTTGTTGAAGAAAACTTTTTTATATTTTCCAATCATAAATCGGACATCAAATTGCTTCTCTTTTTTTAAATCTTAAGCACTTAAGTCCATCCAACAAAAACATTCAAGTTTTCACAGTTTTACCTACATGATTTTTTCCCTTTGTATTCAAGAAAGAAAAGGAAGTAAGAATCCCAGCGTGTAAGTGCTTGGCAATCAGCAATACATGTTTGTCAAGAAAGTGTCTTAAAATGGATTGAACATAAACCAAAATGGATTTCTGACACTGCAGAGTTTGTCTCTTTCTTTTTAGGCTGGGGTACATTTCTAACCTGTGTGAGGAATGAACTCCTTCAGTTTGAATATCCTTCAAGCCAGGACACACCACAGATCACACATCCTATGCCTCCCATCTCAGGCACTACCAGTGCTGCAGATCAGGACCTCCCTCCTTCAGCCTTCAAAGGAAATGAGTTTGCTTCTACTGCCAGCTTTGCACAGATCTGGGAATAACCTTAAACCCAGGCTTGTCTCACAGAGAGTGTGAATACTCAGGGCTTGACAACAATGTTATTTCAAGCAATCTTCGGTTTCTCTGGTGTTTTGTTTGGATTTGGGCCGTGGTGCAGTTGACACAGTGGAGGGAAGGGATGGACAGGTGGAGCTGTGCAAACCTCTTCAGGCTCAGCAAGGTCAAGCACAAGGTCCTGCACCTGGGTCAGGGAAATCCCAAATCCAAACACAGAGTAGAAGGAAGGATTGAGGAGAAGGACTTGGGGTGTTGATGCAAGAGAAGCTCAACATAATCCAGCAGTGTGCTCTTGCAGCCCAGGAACCAAAGGTGTTCTGGGCTGCACCCAAAGCCCCGTGGGCAGCAGGTGAGGGAGAGGATTCTGCCCCTCTGCTCTGCTCTGCTCTGCTCTGCTCTGCTCTGCTCTGCTCTGGTGAGACCCCACCAGCAGTGCTGCAGGATCCCAGCTCTGCAGTCCCCCCCCTACAAAAAAGGAGACAGATCTCTTGGAATGAGTCCATACAAGTCTCAAAAAGGGTCAGAAAGCTGAAGCATCTCTATTGCGGAGGTATGCTGAGAGAGTTGGGATTGTGCCTGGAGAAGAGAAGGTTCTGGGGAAAACTTTTAGCACCTTGCAGCACCTAAAGGGGCTTGCAAGAGAGCTGGAGAGGGCCACAAGGACATGGAGTTTTTGGACAAGGAGTAATGACTATAGATTAGATATTGGGAAAAAATCTTTACTGTGAGGGTGGTGAGGCACTGGAGCACATTTCTGGGAGGAGCTATGGTTGCCTCATCCCTGGAAATGTTCAAGGCCAGGCTGGATGAGGCAACCTGGTCTGGTGAAAGGTGTCCCTGCCCATGGCAGAGGACCTGAACTAGATGACATTTAAGGTCCCCTCCAACACAAACCACTCCATGATTCTGTGCTTCTGTGATCTGCTCAGTACATTCAGAGGAGCATCATGAGCAGTACAGTTAATGGGGCCTACTTTAATGTGAGATAAAATCACCCAGAGTTACACAAAATATATTTTATTCAAAATTAGAGACCAAAATGTCTAGAACAGAGATGAAGGGGTTCCTTCCATGGGTCCCTTGTCTCTCCATGGTCATTTCAAATCCAGTCAATTCCAGACCCTGAAAAGCTGTCTCCACTAATAGGCTTCCAAGTATATCTGTGCCTTTTAATTTTTTTCAGTTTGGGTGATTTTCCCCCATAGTACTACAGATTTTTAAGGTGTTCAATGCAGAGTCCTCATCTATTTATAGTCTGCCTGTTACAGGAGAAATGGAGGGCAGAATTTCTCCTAACCTGTTGTTCAGAGATCTCTGCCTTTTCAAACACCAGGAAAGAAATAGGCTGTAAATTACCTACTGCATAGTGGCCAGAAAGAACATGCAGTTGTATAATCAGCCACAATAGGACTCCAAGAAGGTATCAGACTGCATCTAACTTTTATTGAAACACCAAAGTCATCTAAAGCCTCATATTGTCAGGGGTATCTTTCAGACCAAATTCTGTTTGCTACACCCTGTAAAAATTAAGCTAGTCATTATAACCTTAATCTGCTGTCTGAATGGCAAAATTGAAAAGCACTCAAGCATTAAACTGCTCTTCTTAAAGGAAAAGTAATAAAGCAATATGGGTAATATATAAATAGATTTAAAGGTTGCTGTGAGCAGGATAGCTGGGCTGAGCATTTCAGTGAAAATTGTAAAGTATTATGGCACTCAGTAAAGTTGCATATGTTCAGTATGCTGCTTTTGTCACTGACTGGTTTGCAACTATTATTGGCTTTGTGGAGAATCCAACAATTTTTTTTTTTTTTTAATTTAAGAAAGTTAAGTTTGTCAGTGTGAAGTGCTGCTTCAAAACCTATTAAGCCCTCCTTAAAACACATATTCTGCTTTAATGGAAAGTTAGTTAATGCCAAGTGATAAACATTTATTTGGTTGCTTATTAGCTAAAGATCTTTATCAGGTTAACTCTATTCTAATTGGTTCTATTAATGAAGTGACCTTGGCTTCAGGGCTCATAAATAGTCAGTGTACATACTGAGAAATTAAATAAGCATACATTCATTTGTCCATATATCAGTCTATGAAATCTGACACAGTACACCGACAAATATTAAACTCTGTATTGCACCACTATATCTAAAAACCAAAATCTCCAAGTATTTTCATGATGCTTGATAAGATGTACAACATTGGTGTGACACCTTGACTTTCAGTATTCAGGCTTCATCATAAGACCAGTTATGAATTGTAGTGAGACTTTATTATACCAAGTGATGCTCAAATTCTTAAAATGAGACAGTCTGAATGTAGCTATGGGCCTGGCCACAGACTTGGCTGTGGAGCATTTACTCAGCTGAAGTCCACCTTATCCCCATTGGGACTTCCTGAACTTCAGGCAGTTATATCAGTTTACCAAAGGTACTTGCAGGATGAATTAGCTGTGCATATCAATTTTTGAGATGACTGTTTGGGGTCTAAATCACCAAGAGATTAAGACATCCTTATTCTGCAAAGAGTTCTTCAGCATATATGTGATCAACATTGAAGTACTTTTCTGAATAGTGAGGAAATAGGAAAAAAAGGGATTGGAATCTGGCTGTTATCATTTTTCTCAATGGTAAAGATTGGTAAACATTTGCATTTAAAAACTATGGCTATGTTTTATGCCCCAAACTTTGCTGTAGAGAAAGATGCTGCAGATGAGGAAAATGGGTTGTTATAAACTGGCTAACTGAGACCATAAAGAGATTACAATACATGTCAGGTTCTAACTCATCTCTTCTCACATTCAATGACCACAAAAGATTCTTGAGCTCAGAAACAAAAACCAAAAGAAACAAAAAGACGCTTGCCATTATTGGACAGTTTTCCAGCACAACTTTCTGGCTTGGTAAATAGCATGACTCACTCTTGAATTCTGAGTATGACCTGAGAGAAACACAGTGTTATACCTCTGTAGCCGAACCTTTTGCCTGCAAAGACAGATTAACTGACCGTGTGCTTGTTCCTGCCATGTTGCAAATCCCTTGTTACTTAAAAATTTAAAAAAAAAAATCCCCCAAAACTCTCTCCTCTTGTTACCCACATTTTTCTTTCAAGGGAGGAGAGAAACCACTTTCTTCCCATGTTTAAATTATGTTTAAATTTTTTTCACAGCTCTGGCTGCTCAGTCTTTCTGTAAGCAATGTAAACTAAGTGAATGCTTTTGCAGATGTGAGTTTCACTGGTGAAATCTGCAGGAGAAATCCGATGTGGCTGAACTTAACTGAAAGATCCAGATTGTGGATCTTACTGCGTCCAGTTCTGGGCTCCTCAGTGCAAGAGAGATGTGGAGCTCCTGGAGCAGGTCCAAAGATGATGAAGGAACAGGAACTTCTCTTTTATGAGGAAAGTCTGAGGGAGCTGGGCCTCTTCAACTTTGAAAAGAGATGACAGAAAGGGAACCTTATCCATGACTGACCTACCTCAGTATCTGTAGGGAGATGTCAGACCAGGCTCTGCCATTAGTCCTGATCAACAGGACAAGAGGCAATGGGCAGGAGCTGATGCACAGAAAGTTCCACCTGAATATGAGAAGGAACTTTTTTACTGTGACAGTGACCATACACAGGAGCACATTGCCCAGGGAAAGTGTAGAGTCTCTCCCTCACTGAGATATTCAGGAGCTCTCTGGACACAATTCTACGCCATGTTCTCTGGGATGACCCTACCTGAGCAGGGAGGTTGGACCAGATGGACTCTGTGGTAACCTTCCAACCTGACCCATTCTGTAATTCTGTGACTGTTTTCCTTTTTCTTCTTAGTTTTGATTGTGTTTGCACCTTCCCAATATGCTCTATGCTGAAACAAACCTAGAAATTTCTGTGAAGTCCTGTCACTTTCCACACTTTACCTCCTAACACATCTCACCATGTGCAGTAATGGCTAAAGCTGTTTATGTGAAACCCAGACCAGGTCTGCTCTAACAAAACCTGTTATTCTGGGTCAGCACTTCTGAGCTTGAAGCTGATTCCCAACTAAAGCAAAGCCGCATGTAATTTGTTTCTTTAAAAATAACAATGTTTTTATCTTTATATTAACCGCAGTCTTTGCCCCTCATTATCTGGAATTTATGTTAATTTTAGCCTGATTAAGCAACAATCATTTACCATTCACTATCATAAAGTTCAGTTCATCCCATGGAGGGTGGAATGACCAGGCACTGCAATTAAGCAGAGTTCACTGCAAAATATTCAAAATTAATGGTGACAAAAGAGGGTAATTTCACATGTGAGCTTACATTTCCCAAAGTGTAGCTGAAAAACACATCTTTTTTTTTTTTTTTTTTTTTTGAGACAGACATTGCAGCTTCCTTCATCCGAGTTCCATAATGCTCTGGCATTATTATCTGTGAGACAATAGTCACTGAGGTGACATTCTGCTGCAGATGTGCTGTCTCCTAAATCTCTTAGAAAAGGTTTTGTGTTCTTTTTTGAAAGGGAAAGGGGATATCAAGGCTTAGCAGAGTCCTTAAAGAAGTCTGACAAGAAAGTGGGTGGTGGATGAGATAACAGGACTGCAGGCTGATATATGCAGAGAAAAATGGGATGGAGTCACAAAGTATTTCTGAAAAACTTTCTTTATATTTAAATACCTTTGCATATTTGTTTTTCTGAATTCAGCTCCAGCTGCAACCATTTTAAGAGACTAAAATGACAAAAAGGTCCAGCATGATGCTAATACTAGATGCCAGTATGTGTTTCATAAATGCATAAAAATATACAAAAAACACTGTGACAGTCCAGCTCCCTACAGTCCTACTGAATTCTAGACATATGACAGAGCACCTTTTCAGAATTAGCATATAATTTAAGCAGTTCTAGTGAAACTTGGAAGACAAGAAGTGGGAATGTAATAAAATGTTGTTCCCACCCTCATGTTGAATATAGAATTACAGAAGAAAATTTTGGAAGGGATATCCTAGGTCATCTCTCTGGTCTTCCTCAAATCCAGGTCAGCTTCAAATGTTATAAAAGGTTTCTGAGGGGTTTTTCCACTTGAGTTTCAAATAACTCCAAGGATGGAGATCCTACAGCCTCCCTGGGCCCTGTTCCACTGTTTGTATTTCCTGTCCTACAATTGTGCCAGTTATCCATTTATCATTTGTGTTCACCTTTTGTTCACCTCACTCAGAAGTTCTATCTGCTTACAGCCATCCTTTAGACAGAGGATACCAGGTACCTCCTCAGCCTTTTCTCCAGGATAATCTCTGCTACATTATGTGTTGCATCCCCTTAAACAAATTGGCTTCTCTCTGCTAGACCCTCCTATGTTTCTCAGACTCTCTTCTGTACTGAGGTCCCAATATGGCATTAATTTTACCAGAGGGGTCCTCCTATTAACCTGAATTCCTTGGGTTTTTTTTCTTTAAAATGGCCCCTGAGCACAGGAAGTCAGCACCAAGATCATTATCAAGAATCTTTCAATGAGAAGATTTGACTGAGAAACAAGATAGTGCCATATATATAAGATTTATAAGATAAATCTCAATTAAATCAGTGAGAACTGAATCAGAGCCATGTGTCACTATTCCAGTGTTATGGCAGACAGAGACAAAACAAGAAATAAGACAATATTCTCCACAACTTCCCTGCTGCTAATGACCTCTCAAACTCAAAACCCAATAAAATCACTTATTGTTTCATCAGACCTGTCTGAAGTCCTTGAGGGCTGAGTGCAATATCAGGTCTAGCAAAGGTGGCAGAGAGCTCATCCACAATTTTCAAAAATGCTCCAAAAGAGAAAATACAGGACTTTACTGCTTCATGACTGAATGTCCAGGCATCAGCTTTCTCACAGGTTATTGCAAAGGTGCAGATGCATTCTCTTTACTCATTTCACACAGGCTTTAGCAATTCTGGACATGAGACACCCTGGGAATTACTCAGTGCCAGGGAGCAAGACCATCTGGCAGGAGAGTACGTGCCTAGGACAGGGCAAGAGCCAGCAGCATGGTTTCCATTCCCCCCAGGAGTGAGGGACAGTAACCTTTGGATACTGCAGTTCAGGGGAAACCACTTTGCCTGCTGGCTGTGGTTGCACCCTCAGCAGTGTCTCCCTGTTGTATGAACACCCACAGGACAGAGATGCCTGTGCTGGAGCAGATTTGGCAAATATCCAGGGCAAGAACTCACCCCTGAACCATCAGATATCTGTGCCAGAGGCTGAGAGGGTATTTGTTGCCAAATCCATCCTGGTTCCTTTTTTACTGAGAGAACATAATCCATGTTAATATGGACCTCTACTCAGCTATCAGTAATTTAGTGACAGACCTTTCCCTCACAAGTTTCCCATCATCTGTCCTTGAGTGATGGCAAACCTTGGGTGTGGGGAGTCTTCACCTCTTTTTAGCATCAGGAGCAGCTTTGTGTGTCCACCTGCATCAAAAAGCACCAGGGAGCTGCTGTGCTGATTTGGGATCCACCAGTTTTGGGGCGCTGAGCCCCCCTGTGCCTGCTGGAGAGGGGCAGTGGCCATGAAAAGGATGTCAGGAGTAGTTGGATTCTGACCTGGTAGATTCTTCAGTGGACTTAAGTTCATAACTTATAAATTTACTATTCCTGAAGTGGGAGGCAGTGGAAACTTGGTGTTCTGCTCTCCTTCAGGCTGTGGATGTGTTAACATTTGAATGTGGGTTGTTTTGAAACCAAAACCAATTCTATATGGGAAATCTTTGTTTCTCTGTCGCTTTCTCTTTCAACTGACAGTAGAGCAAGACATCTCATTAGAGTGTTCCTGGATGAGGAAGAATAGCCAGGGAATTTCACAGTGAAATTCTAACTAATTTTAAGGGGACAATATAATACAAATGTTGTTTTAATTGCATCATCAAACTATGACTTTTTCATTCTATTTTATGACAAAACTGAAAAGATGGCACTTCTAGGGCTAAAGCAAGAGTTGGATTCTCCTGCAATAGGAGCTCCTAATGACTTTGCATAAAGTAGCATAAGAAGGGACTGCTTTACCTCTCCCATTCAACACTTCACTCCTCTGGCGCCCACTGTGCAGTGGTCCTAGGCCAAGATGAAGGATGCACAACTTGTATCCCTGCAGAAATTGATTATTTTTCCAGCAACAAAGGCACATTAAAAAAAAAAAGAAAGAAAGAAATGTTGTAGAAATGCTTACATACAAGATTGTGATGCTTCTTTTTCCTAAAGATATTTTCTTTACCTAAAGCTTCCATGGATTTGAACTTGTTTCCAAATTGCATACAATAGGAATGCATTGAAATTTTTAAAAATTAGTAAGGTGCTTATCAGTTTAAAGCATGGGAAATTTTCAGTTTCCAGATTTTCCAAGACTTTTGCTGTGATCTCACCCTCTCTCTGCCTCAACCCTGTAAAATAATTTTACTGCCTTTATTATCGAGTCTCCTTTCTATTTAGGTCTGCAGAGCAGATGTTGCTCTCTCTTTTTACAATACCCTGGAAAACAATACCCTGAGCTCAGCTCATCCCATTAAATACATCACAATGACCATTTTTCATCCAGTCATTAATACACAGCATTTTCTTTCCTCCTTATTAACTGGCTGTCTTTCATTCTGAGCTAAGAACCTTTTTCTTCATCTTTCTTTTGCAACAGCTTGCAGATTAAGTGATTTGATTTTTTTTTCCAAGATGGAAAAGCAAAGTTGTTACCATACCTCAGCAAGGCTCCCTTTAAGAACTTAATGCAAATAAACCAGAAAGACAAATGTAAATGTTGTTCCAATTTCGTGGGATCCAGGATGTCTCTGTGGGTACATTATAGGTTGCATTGGAGGTGGTAATATTGAGGAGGTAGCTAGGAATAGCCTTCAGCATTAAAAATTTAAGCCTGCAACTCATTCACAGCTGTGGCTATGCATGCACTGGGAGAGTAATGGCACATCTGAAAACAGAATCAGTATATGTCTGCCAAACTTGTCCCAAGGAAGAGGAAATTAACCCCTGTGTTCCAGCAAGTGTTGAGAGTTTGCTGTGAAATTTGTCAGAGCTGTCTGAGGGCAAAGGAAGAGAGAGCAGAGGCTGGTGGAGGAACAGGAGTAACAACCACTCAGTGCTGCGCAGCAGGGCTGAGAATGAGAGCAAGACCTGTCTGAAGGTCAAACAGCTCCTGTAGCTGTGGGTGACAGCGAGCTTGTGCACTGTGGGTGCCAGTCTACTGCAGGCCTTCCAGGGTTAAACCAAAAATGAAATAATACAATAGAAGTTTGTATCTTGGGTAATTGTGAGACAAAATCTCATTTTACAAGGAGAAAATTTCAGGGGAAATCATCTTCCCTGCTTTAAAATTAGGTATTGAAACTCATCACTTGGAGGACCAGCCACATTAATTCAAACAAGTGACTTCTTGTTCTGTGCTTTGCTAGGTGACTCTATTCTTGGGAATGCAATGCTGCTCCTGATCTTATTCATAACTATCCATTGCTTCATGCCTTTTTCCACCATGGATGCCATTTAGTCTTGATGACCTTTTAATTTGGTTTAGTTTATATTGTAGAGAAGGTCATAGCCTGCAGGTCATATCCTACTATTATATTCTGTAATTTTCGGGTGAACTTTTGTCTTTCCAGAAGAATTTCAGAGTTAACATGTCTATGTTTGTAGCCCGTATTTGGCTTACTTCTTAATGGGCAAGGGTCACCAACCATTCCTTGAAAAGACAAAAGAGGCTCAGCAACTTCTTTGGTCAGATCAGATGCATCTGTTTCTGCAATTGAGATGTGGATCAGCTCCAGATTTGATGTTCAGGGAGGGGCAAACAGCACAGACTCATCTCTGCCTCTTGTCAAGATGACAGCCATTGCTAGGGACCAATATAATTAAGAAGGTTACCTGAAGGATTCTGCAGTCTCCAGAATACAAACCCTTCAAGGCATGTGTCAACAGCCTGTTATGCTGCCAGGAAACCCTGCTGGGTGGGATTCTGTGAAATACCTGACATGCTGACAGAATTGGACACCAGTGGTGCTGCGCCCCCTGAAAGGCAGAGAGAAGCTGCACCTGTGCTCTTGGTAGCTGATGAGGCAGTGAGTTACTCATTTGGGGAAGAAGACCCCATCACTAAGAAGGGATGGAGGAAAAGGGCTGTGCCTTTATTTGGGTGTGAGGGAGATGGACTGAGCCTGGCTCCAAATTCTGCATGTCAAACTGACTTTTGTTACCGGGTATCCTAAGACTCATCTGTCTCTGAAATCTCCTTAAAGAAGATGTTTTCATCTATGGCTTTGCCTTCTCCTGGGCTATATTTACACACACATTTGGGCTGGAGAAAGCTGCACTACTGATGAGCTTGTTTGCTGCGGTGCTTTGTGTTTTTTCATTAAGGATATTGTAAAGTCTGGCTCTCAATGGAGCTCTCAGATGAGATGCCCTCATATTGTTGCTGTTACTCTTTTGTCTGTGGATCCCAATTGTGTATTGCAGCTGATGTGAACATTTCAATAAAATTTCAGCTCAGACAGGCAAAAGCACTGAGCTAACAATTTTGTCATGAGCTGAATGCACTCACTGTGGTTAAGAAATCACTTCTCAGAGGCAATAAACCACAGCCAGAGGAGGTGGCAGGAAGTGTTCAAACATCTGAATGCACACAGGGAAGAGCCCTGGCCTACAGGGTCCTGCCTCCAGAAACTACCTGAAATACCATACAGACAGAAATTCCAGTCTTTGGTTACATTTGCAAAATCAATGGGATGGCAAAACTATAAAAACAAAGAGTCAAACAGCCCTATGGACTTCCTGCCTTGTGCTCAGCTCCAAAGAAAATGTAGGCAGCAGATGAACCCAGTTCAGGGAATATCTGGACTGCCAGAGCACTGGTACCTGCCCAAAACATTATTTCATTTTAGTGCTGCAAATCAGAAATATTTCTGTCAGAATCAGCAAATCAAGCTGATAATGAAAATAAGGGGTTAGCCAAACTTCATGGCTGAATTTGTTGCAAGTGGTAGGTGGACACAGAAGGTGAAGAAAAAATAACTGAAGCACTGTTACCAAGAGCTCAGACTGCAATGAGGATGTGTCTACATGTTCTCTGTGTCTATTTCTTACCGTGATACAACAGCAGTGGGTGACATTTTGCATCTTGTGCTAAAGGTTTTCTTAAAAACCCTCTCTTGTGATATGTCCAGGGCAGCCAGCTCCCCTTCAATTCAGCCTGAAGCTTTACATCCCTAAAAACACAAAAATTTGAGACTTTGCTTTGTACTTTCCCAGTTCAGTCCTTGCAGTGCTCTATATTTTAGTGTTCTTATTGTTCACAGATGATTCATCTCCAAAAAAAATTAAAGATTTAGGCTGTTTCACAAGGCTGCTAGTTGACCAGGATATTTATTCAGCTTTTTTTTTTTACTTTTTTGTGGCTGCCATGCCATGTGCAGTAAAAAGTACCCCACAGCCACTGCAGAGAGGCTCTGTCCCTGCCTCTCCACAGCAAACACCTCTCTACCCATTCTGGGAGCAGTCCAAGAGCTGTTTGCAGGTAACAAAGCCACAAACACTGCCAAGTAATCTCCAACTCACATTCAGACTACAAGGATCACCCTGTCCACCCTGTAGGAGAGGGGAGTTCAGACCCCAAGGAAAGTGGAAGCAGCTTCAAGAGAAGTTTCTCTTCCTTGGGCTTTCAGATCCCTCAGCTCAGGTCTTGAATTGCAGACTTTTGCTTGAAGCCAGATACCCAATTCCTACCTATAAAACTTGGGGGATAGAAAACACATTTTTGAGTCCATGTTGGCTCAGGGATCTAGCTATGATTCTGGATTAAAATGAATCCTCAGCTAAAGATTAATAAAATACTTGATTCCAGCTGTCATTGGACTGCTTGGCTGCTGGGGTGGGAATTCAAGGGAATTTGAATTTTGGACAAGGGAATTGAGCCTCAGCACTCTTTCTGAGAAGTGATACACTGCCAAGTCAGTTGAGAGTGTGAGCAGCTGAGGATCTTCACATTATAAAAATGGCACAGCCCACCCCAGAGTAAAACTGACTGAAAAAGGAAGGACAGAATCAATATTTGTGATCAAAAAGTGAGAAATTGTCTATACCTCAGTAAGAGGAGAATGAATATCTCAGACCTTAACATGTGATACAAGCCTGAAGGAGGTTTAAAGGATTTCACGTTCACAACCCCACAAAAATCTTTGAAAAATGTTATATATACTTCCAAAGAAACCTTACAACTTTTGCAGGGGAGGCCATATACAGGTATTTGGTGCACATTTTGAACTTCCAAAGTTTACAAAAAGTGGTGAGGAGGCTCTCTGCCTTCACAGGCCTGAATGCTAACTCACAGGTACATCCTGTGCCCTGAGTAAAAATGCTGGCCTGTTTTTTAAGTGCTTAAGATTTTAAGTGTTTAAGTGTTTAAGATTTTACCTACAAATGTAGGTATTTTAATATGTATGCGTAAATTCAAATGAAGGGAGATATGAAAGGTTGCTAAAGCTCTTCAGCCAGTTACTGTAACAAAGTGCCAGAGAATGACTTTCGCTCCAGTTCAGCTATTTTTGTATTTAGAGCACTGCAGCTCAAAGAAAAATTGGACTGAAATTAGCTCTTTTTGACATGGTAAAGTGTCCTGGATCCATTTGCCCAAAACTTTACCATGTGAGAGCACTTCTGATCTTTTCTACCAAGCCTTACATGATCATGGCTTTGATTTCAGTGCAGACACTTCTGACTTTGAAGAAAATGACACCAGGATTATATCCATGATGTTACCCAGGAGAGGAACAACCCATGTGGCAGGAATGGTGCATTCTTGCTTCACAAAGACTCATCCCTCCTCCAGCCTGTGCTTTGACATTGCTTTGTTTGATCACTTCTCTGGTTAACATTACTTTGCTTTCTTCCTTAAAACTGCCTGTATTTCCACAGTGGATCCCTCAGCTTGGATGTCATGAAAAGACATTTCCTAGAGGAAAGCTGCAGCTGGAGTCCCACAAGTGACAGCTGCAGCATTTGTTCCTTAGTGTGTGACATTTTTAAACAAGTTTAAAAAAAACCCAAACCAAAGCACAAGACTTTGCCTTGAAGGGAAAAATTTCTCAAGTGCACAGTGGGTAAATTATTTTATTCATCAAGGGACACTGTCCTGCTTCCATGGGTTTAGCTCAGGCACTGCACTGGATTTTTTATGGCCCCTGATCAAGACTCTTCCTCATAAAGGGCACCATTATTAAAGTGTTCATGGCTCTGCACAACATCAGAGTGAGGTAAAGATCCTTCTTGATGATCTAAGGACCCATATGTCCTTTCCTTGCATATTCAGAAATGCTTTTGACTCACGCAAATTTCCCAGGGTGCACAGAATTTGACTGATTTTTCCCCTGATGATTGCTGGGGGTCACATTCCCAGGTCAGCTGACAGTCCAATCTGAAGTCTGCCCTTTCATCAGCTGCAAGAGCCTTTCCACTGCATGGCCAAAAGCTTTTCAACAAAAAAAGGTTTTTTGTTGAAATGTTTTTTTTTTTTTAATTTGTCACAAATGCTGTAGCCATTTGAAACCCACTGTCTATAATGTGGGTGCATCCTTTTGTTCAAGATAGAGAAGGAGAAACACAAAATCCATGGCAAAATTGAGAGGGTGGAAGATAAATCATATATTGTTTGCTTGAGTTTAAAAACCCAAGAAAGAAAGGGGAAGATTATACTCAGCATCACTTATAGTGCATCAAAATTATATTGGAGGCATATTTTTCACATTAATACAGATTTAAAACAAAATCAATCATCTTCTTCAAATTGAAAAGGCTATTTCTTTTCAACAAGCTTATTTATTAATTATTTTTGTGTGTTTTCTGCTGTACTATACTTGTGAAATTGCTTTGTGAAATTGGTATTTTACTTTGGAACATCCCTCAGGAAATGAGATAGATCAGTGAACTTCTAGCATTTTACTAATGAAAGAAATTAAGTAAAAATAAAATGTAGATAAAACAAAACAGTTTATACAGAATGATCAGTGTCATATGGTCTCAAAACTCTACTAAATGAAGATTACAGCTTTACAAACAACTGATTAAATGCTACAACAGCAGTTAATGTGGTTCTTTCCTAAGGCCCATAATGGTGACAGTAAGGTATTTATCATATTACAGCAATATTGCACCCCCTCTTTCTAGTAGAACTGTGACAGACATATCAGAATAGATGTTCACTGACACCAAAAGCAGGACAGGGAAAGAACTGGAGAGGAGAAGGGATTTGTCCAGCAGGTAAGTGGAAAATCCAGTCTTCTGGAAACTGCTGTAGGTGATGGTAACAGAGTCCTAAGAAATTTAGCACTCTGGTGAGAAAAGTAGCAATATCACAGTTTTATAGCTGGTAGTTCTGAGGCTGAAACATCAATGTCAATTTATATATGCTTGGAAAGGGAAATATAATGTATAATGTAAGTTACAGGATCTTTTCAGGTCTACTGATGTTTGCTTGGTTTTGAGAGGAATCTGATAGACTTTGAGGATTAGAGGGAAAATAAATTAGATATTTATTTAAAACTTAGCTTTAGAGTTGTTATGAGGCTGGCATATTTTCATGTAATATATAGAAAGTGTTTTAAATATTGTTTTAATATTCAAGAAACACCATCTCTTAGAAATACATTCAGCTTTGAAAGAAAAGGACTATTAAATTTGGTATGAGATTGAAGTAGAGGCATCCTTGATTGTTATAAAAGCTCCATAATGATAATTTCTGGAGAGGGAGAAATGATATCCCATGGTCACCTTGCCTGAATTTCTCAGAGTCCTAGAAATAAAATCAGATTTTTTTTTCCATCAGTCCTTGAGTTTATAATGAGGCATCCAGAGATGGAAATTGTCCCACCTAAATATCCTCCCAATTCCTATGTCTTACTCCAAAGGATATGGTTCTGGCGCGTGTCAATAACAAGTAATCAGGGTAAATGGCCAGGGCTCAGGGCCAGGATTGCAGTTTCCTTGTCCCACACCAGAAACAGGGAAAATTAATGAAATGTCTCTAAGGGGAGCCAGCTAAGGAAGAAATGGCTCAGCTGACATGGAGTGAAGCTAAGGAAAGCCTTCCTATGGATTTGCTGAAGAGCTTGCCAGCCTCAGATTGCTGTGAGATATACTTGGGACATTGTTTCACAGGTTTCCCTTGTAAATTGTCTACTGACTGCCCCTCCAGAATGAAATAGGTGGGATTAATTCCTGCCAATAGGCAATAGAACTTTGTGGCTTCACTTGCTGTTGTAAATTGAACAGGACCAGGACAGTTCTCCAGAGCTGAGGCAGTGTTGTGAGGAAAGGTGAACATCTGAAATTCTCATGTTCCCCAGGAACAGACTGGCTCATTGGAAACACATGTAGAATTCCTCCTGGGAATGGTACCTAGCTTGTGCCTGGCCAGGAATTTGCTGGGAGAGTGAGAGCACTGGAAGGGTGATCCACCTTTAAAAGTTGGGTGAGATCTGTGGTTCTTCATCCTGGAAAGCATCTGAGGCAAATATTGGCTGGAAAGTTCTCAGCCTGAGCTCTCTGTGCTCCACAGAGGACAAGAAATCATCACTGCTGCCCAGCACTGACTGGTCAAGGGCAGGAGGAACATTTATTCCATAGCAGAGATCATTGACTGCCTCATGCCTCCAATGTACTGTGGCATCTTGTGACTCCCACTTTGTGAAGAAATGGGATCCTCTGAGACAGGTTCATTCCATTTTGACAAGGAAAACACATTGCACAATCAGTATCACAGTCCCTCTGCTTGTCATGCTGACTTTTCACACTCTCCAGTTCCTGTCTGCCCTGAAAAGTGCTGCAGGTGTCTCCTCACAGGTGTCTGTGACAGTGACAGATGAGAAGCTTCTTCACTGTTTTGATATGAAATGAGCCTTGCATATGCCTCCTGTTAAACATGAACCTAAACAGCAGGATTAACAACAGTAGCAATGGAAACACTCATCTGTGTATGATTTTATTTCAGTCATGATCCTGTTAGTGTTGAAATAAATCAGATGCGTCTGCTAAGTCCAGATGAAATTCAGGCAACTTGTTTAGTAGCATAAGTAATGATATTTGAGGCCTGTTTTTGAGGCTGTCTCTGAGGAAACTCTAAGCACAGACAATGGGGAGTAGGTAAAACTTAGGTGCATAAATCTGTACCTCTTCCTCTCAAGACTACTTTACTCTTTGTTTTTCCTGTTCAGATACCTCTGTTGTATTTCTGTGTTTCTTTCTGTGCAGGACTGACCAGATCCACAGACTACACAGCATTCAGTCTACCTGCCCTGAGGCATCTGGGAAGATGCTTCCCCTGAAAGTCTAACTTACAATTTCACATGGATTTAGCTGCAGCATCCTGTTTCTCAAGTAGGCATATGGATCTGCCTAGAAATTAGTAAAAGGAAAAGAGGTAATTCCATATGTTAGGGACATAAGAGAAAATATATAAACAGTTTTAGGTGGCAGGGAAGTCCTTCACAGTGAGAGTCCTAGATTTTATGATGCAAGGAAACTCTTGACATATTCCTTTCTCTAAAGTATTTTCCATGTAGTTCTAGAACCATAGACTTACACAAGTCAGGCAGGGACATTGGAATGCCATCTAGTTCATTCTTTGCTCAAAGCAGTGTCAACTTCAGGGTTAGTTCAGGTTGCTCAGGGCATTGTCCAGTTGAGTTTGCATTATTTCCAAATACAATGATATCATGAGTTCTTCGTTGTTGGTTTATTTTCCCCTACAAAAGAGAACAGCTTCAACAGGAGGAATGGAAATCTCTCTTCTCCCCACACCCAAACAGGTAGATTATATTCTTGGAGGTGTCTTTGAATCCTCCTATGCAGCTGTGAAACTGAGACCAACACTGCCATATGGTGTGCTCAGGGATGTCACCAAAATTGCATTAGAGACTTTCTATTGGGAAATCATAACTTTTAGAGGTATTGATTTGGTGAAGGACTGCAGCCATTTAGCAGAGAGTGAATACAGCTTGAATAAGCATTCACATCTGGAGGAGAGAGAAGAGTTAACTACTGTGTGCCCTTTTCCCGAGCATTTTGCTCTCCATTGAGATGTCCTGGGTTGATACAACAGTTTCTTCCCACAGGATGCTATGTGGAGGGACCAGGCACCTGCCCCAGGTTCTGGATTGCAATCTAGTAGGCAAATCCTGGAAGGAGGAATGTCTCTGATTTAGTTTTATAGTCTGCATCCCTTTGGACCTAATCCTAAGAGATTAACTCACTGTGCTGTGAATTGATTGCAGAGCTAGGGATAAAATGCAGAGGCTCTGTCTTTTCAGTGCCGAGCACTGAACCATTACTCGTCTGAGTCAGGCAATGAACTAGCTGGAAAAGCTTTCAAATATATGAGCAATATGATTAATAGACCTAAAGCTCCAGACTGGAGCCAGATGGAGAACATACACACTACTGCTTTTTCTGTTTGCATATGTGCAGGTGCTGCTCTCAAGGCAATTGTCAGCTGCCTGTGTTCAGGGAGCTGACAGATCCACTGCAGCGCTGCTTGGCTAAGTGTGCAAACATGAAGGGGAGATTAACCAAAATAGCCCTTTAACAACCCCATCAGTGGAGCGATCATACTGAATGTCAGCAGAGACCGGGCAGGGTTAAATATGTATGCAAAGAGAATTTTTATTGCATCCTTTGCCAGTGCTTCCATTCACAAAAAATAAATTTGGGTGCACCCTGTGCTGCCCAATTACACATTTCTGTCACTGATCTGACTCCCTATCAGACACCACACATGAATTCCTGGCAGCTGATTAACTGCTAGTGCCAACCTCCTCACAATCTACTGCATAATGGTTTGATTTACCGTGTTTCTAAACCTGTATCTCCTCTGCTTTGTCAAGCCTGTCCTGGCAAATTCTGCACCACTTTGAGGGGTATTGGGATACTGTAACACCTGTGGTGAGTTGACCTTGGCTGAACACCAGGCAGCCACCAAAGACACTCTGTCACATCCCTCCTCAGCTGGACAGGGGACAGAAAACACAGTGAGAAAGCTCATGAGTCAAAATAGGGGTAGGGAGAGATCACTCTCCAGTTACCATCAGGAACAAAACAGACTTGGCTCAGGAAATTAGTTTAATTTATTACCAATCAAATCAGAGCAGGGTAATGAGAAATAAAACCAAATCTTAAAACATCTTTCCCCCTCACCACCTCTTCTTCCTGGGTTTTCTGCCATCTCCCCTCAGCAATGCAGTAAAATGGGGAGCTGTGGTCTGTTCATCACACATTGCCTGTGACACTCCTTTCTCCTCATGGGAAGGACTCCTCACACTCTTCCCCTGCTCCAGCATGGGTCCCTCTCATGAGAGACAATCCTCCAGGGACAGGCTGATCCAGTGTGTGTCCCCTTGGGGTCACAAGTCCTGGCAGTAAACTTGCTCCAGTGTGGGATCCTCTGTCCATGGGCCCACAGGTTCTGCCAGAAGTCTGCCAGTCAGAGGCTTCCCATGGAATCACTGCCTCCTTTGGGCATTCTCCTGCTCCAGAGTGGGTCCTGCTGGGGATGCAGGTGGATCTCTGCATCCCCATGGACCCCCATGGGCTGCAGGGGCACAGCTGCCCCACCATGGGCTGCAAGAGAATCTCACTCTGGCACCTGGAGCCCCTCCTGCCCCTCCTTCTGCACTGACCCTGGTGTCTGCAGAGAGGTTTCTTTCACATATTCTCACTCCTCTCTCCAGATGCACTTCTGCAGGTGTTTTCCCCCTTTCTTAAATACATTATCCCAGGAGTGCTGATGGGCTCAGCTTTGGCCAGCAGCCAGTCCATGAGGAAAGCTTCAGGCAGCTTCTCACAGAAGCCACCCTTGTAGCCTCTTGCTATCAAAAGATGGACCTGTAAACTCAATCCAACATGTTCTCTAATGGGCAGAAACTCTTCAGTGCTCTCCATTAAGTCACCAGGCTGTTCATTTTAACTCTCCATAGCTTTGACAGCTCTTAGTGGATGCATTTGGACAAATACAAGGCAGCCTGTTCGATTAATAAAGCCCTGGCAAGTTTTAATATAAACCCTTTATGAAAGCCAGAGAGAAAGAGCTGACAGAAGGGACATTTGCCTTCTAATGGCAGATGTTTGAGACAAATTAGCAAATATCAGGAAGCTGCTTTGATGAAAGGAAACAATGAGATAAAATGTTCCCTGGTTTCTAAATTAAATTGAAGTACAAAATCTGAAGCAACGCAGAAACAAGGGAAAATGTTTGAATCAATGTTGTTGCATGTGATATTCCTCTCTCTTACAGAAATATTGGCTTTTCTGCAGCTAATGGCAGCATAACTATTAAGTTTGTTCAAGAATAGAATAGAATAGAATAGAACAGAATAATTTTCAGTAGGACGAGACTTCCAATGACCATTTAGTCCAACAGCCTGACCAGCTCAGGGCCGACCAAAAACTAAAGCAGAGAAATAATTTCTCTGTGCTATTAAATAAGTGGTTCTTTGCAATTCCAAGGGAGAGCATGAGGTGTAAATAGGTTTGTCTGAAAGGATGATCCAGTGGCCAAAATTTTGTACCCCTCTCCTAGGGGTAGGAGATTTTGTACCCCTCTCCTTTAGGCTGCCCTAAAGCCAGTCTCACCTCTGCCAATGACCTACTCCAGGACTTTAAAGAACCTCAAATTTCCTGCCTGTTTATTTCCAGCCTTTTCTAGTCTGCTAAGAAATTAATGATGCAAAACCCTTCCCGTGTTTATGCAAGATTTCATGCTGTGTACCTGTATGAGATCCAGCAGGGTTGTCATGCACTCAATTGCACCTCTAAGTGCTGCTCTGAAAAGAGCAAAGGTGGTAAGATACCCAGCAAAAAGTGCCAGAGTTCAGTGGCATCACTTAAAGAAAGAGATCTGTGTAAAAAAAAGGTTATTTCTAGCAGAGACTTTCTTTACCATTACATCTGCCAAATTAATTGCTCAGTCCACTTTCATATGTTACCTTTAGAGAAGGTGAAATACTTTCAAAAGTAATGACATTTTTAATAATTAACAGTATCTTCTATTGAATTAACTTGCTGTCTTTTATTCTTCCCCTTCAAGGGTAAAGCTTGATGTCTTTGCTCATGTGGAATCAATATGAATACACATGCATAGATATATGTATATGTATATATATATATCTATATCTATGTGGGGCGGGGTGGGTGTGTTTGATAGGAATGAGACAAGAAGGAATAGAGAGCAAAATTATATGTCAAAGAATAAAATAAATAAAACAAAAGGGCAAAATATTTTAAATATTATTTTTACTCTTTTCTTTATTCACACTTTGCAGAAAAAGGAAACTGGACTTCCTGAAGTATCATCACTTCAAGAAATTTCCAAAAGGAAAGCTCTGCATTTTTTTTTTGTGGGATTCTCTTCTTTCTAGATACATCCTTTTGTCTAGTCCGTGGTGGGGCTTTCAGTTTCCTGCCACTGGAGACCATGTCCCATCTCACACAAGAGAGAATTGTGACAGGAGGTTTGGTTCCTGCCTGGGCTGTGCTCAGAGCCTGCAGAGCTCTTGAGGAAGCTGAGATTTGGGCAGTTCTGGTGGCTCATCCCCAGCCATGGTGGCAGGTCTAGCCTGTCCCTCCAACCACTGGCAGTGCTGGACCAGCCTCAGCCCCTCTGAGCAAACCCAGTCGTGCCAGGTGAATTCCTGCTCAGCAGGAGATGCAAGCCAGGGTGAGGAGGTAACAAACTGCCGTCCCCTTTCCTCCCCCTTAAATCTCTGCCTGCTGCTTTCCAGTGCTGTAGAGAAAATTAAGTTGGGATTCAAGCATCTGGAGAGCAGTGGATAAAAGGTGCTCTAGAAGAATATATTCTTACAGATGTTCTTCTCTTTACTGCTGCAGCAAGTCAAGATGAAAACACACTGCATAAAATGTGATGTGCCTGAAATCTAATGTAAATTGCTCCCTTCTAAGCAAGCAGAAAATACCTAGAAGCTCAATCTGTGTCCTGCAGGCAGCAGAGGAGGAGAAATGCTGGGGTTTTTTTTTCTTTCCCCCACCCCGCCCTTTTTTTTTAAATTAATATTGTATTATTATAGACTAAATTGTGCCTGGGGGCATTCCAACAATGTGGTGCTGAGGAACGTGCATGAAGCAGATAACGCTATTTCCCTCTAGCAGAAGGAAAATATATATAATAACAGGAAATTTATTCATTAACTTGTAAGAAATTATGATTACATTAGTGAGGCTAAAGGGTATGAAATACCTTCTGCCATCCAATAAACTATAGTCCAGCCAATTCTATGATCAAGCTTTGAAAGTTCCTGTTGGAAGAAATAGGAGATAAAGACAGAAGCAAAGGAAGGAAGCAATTCCCAGATGGTAACACTTTATTTTTAATTTGGAAAAGTTAATATCATTCCAGGTTTTATACCCTAAAGAAGAAACCACTTGAGGCAATGCCATATTCTTGGCTCCTTGGTGGGTTAAATAAACTTGTAGTTGCAATGCTTTTTTATTTGTTTAAGGGACAGCTTGTGCCTTGGACCGAATGTTTGGTCAGGATCAGTGTAAAACTGATCCCCTAGGCTGCCTGGTATGTGATCTGGTATGTGCCTGCTGGTTTCCCAACCCTTTTGTTTGTAGATACGGGATATAATCAATCAGAGTTGTCCCACACTCCTGCAATGTGGGAACCAGCAGGACTTCACCAGAGCAGCTATATCATGGCAATATTCTGCAATAATTTTCCCATCTAAACCAGGTGTTTTCTTGGCAGGTGAGGGGAAACAAGGCTGAGCTGCATCTAACCCAGGATTTCATAGGAGAATAAATCTCTCTGTACCACCAGTTCTGCCTCCATTCAGGACACTGCACTGTGTGGGATTCATTAGACACTGTGATATCTCTTCCTTCATTTAAGTTTGGACCCCGTTTCTCACTGAGGCTCCACTTGGGAAGCTGGAAGAAATTGTGTGTTATGTGATTCAGGCTGGAAGATGAAAGGTGGAAAATGAAGGGGAAAGCTCACAAATTGTCAGTTCTCATTTGGCTCTTAACAAAAGCACCTGTATTCCTAGGGAAAAAAAAAATCTGATGAGTATCAAATGAGCAGAGGAAAATAGGTATTTACTCTGTAGAATTGAGTTGTTCTTGGCAATTGAACAATTTTTCATTGAAGCAGTAGATGATTAATCCTGCTTTTTACAAGTTTTCCTCCAATGTAGATGTAAAAAAAGATAACAGCAGGCTGGAAAACTGAGCAAAGATGCACTATTTGAGCCATAGCCCAAAGCCTTGACATTTTCCTGGTATCTGCTTCCTCTGTGAGAGGATTTCTATCCCACCTGAAGTCATTACTCCTCCCTGGGAATCCCAGCAGAACATGGAAAGCCATTTCTTTCTTGGAAGGATTTTCTTCACTACATTGCAGCCAGGCTGTAGTTGTGCAACAGCATTTCTGTGACCAGTCTAATGTCCATATTTTGATTTTACTGAAGGGCAGGTTTCCTCTGGTCCTAAATTTGACCACAACATTCAAGGCTTCAATTGCAGTTCAATTCTTCCTCCATGGACTTCTTTATATAGGTTGAATGCTTGATAGAGAGATCTTAGTTCCTTAAAGTGTATTTGAGCAAAATACAACATACAACTTATTCTATGTCCTAAAGGTTCAAGGATTCATTTTACTCCTAGCTGAGTTGTGGAAACCATTCACCCCATATCAGCAACCCTGACACCTCTCCCTCCCACACAAAGCACAGTTTCTTTTGCTCTTGAAGTGCTCTGATTCTGTACTCCTGTGCCAGGGGACATTGCTGCTTTTTTATGTGACCCTGGGGCTGGTGGTATGTGGCACAGTGTCCTACCTAGGCTTGAGTGTCAAAACAGTTTTGTCTCTTTCAGATGTTTAAAATTTTGCATAAGTTGTCAACAATATTTATCTTACAGGCTGTCTCTCTGCTGGGCAACATCCTGCTTGTCATGGTTTGACACTGGCACAATGCCACAATGCCAGTGCCCCATGAAAATATACTTCCATGGTGTTTGCTGTGAGATGTGACCAGGAAATAAGCAAAGCAGGCCTCTACCTTAGAAAAAAAAAGTTTATTAACTAAACTAGAAAAGGAAAAAAAACCACACACACACACACGCACACACACACCTGGAAAATGAAAACTCCACAAAAAACATTTCCTCCTCCCCCCCACCACATTTCCAATACATCTTCCAAATTTCAAGTCTCCATCCATCACCTTGTAAATACTCAATTCCAGTCCATCAAGAGGAGAGGAGTCCTTCTTGGGGCCATGGTGACCTCTTCCTTGCATGCCCAGCGCTCTCACCACTGGACAAGGAACAGAGCTGCTTCAAGGGTTATCCTTTTAAGGGTGCTTTGACCAGTTCCAAAAAAAGCACAGTTTCCTCTAACTCTCGGGACCTCTTGTCCCCCCCATACTTGTCTACCCCCTGGGGCCGGGGGGTCTCCAAAACTGAACCCTCTCAGTTCTGAGCCATCGCCTCCCCCCTGCATGCAGCCTCTGTGTCGTGAGGAAGCACGGTTCTGTCCATGGCTGTACCAAAAAGAGTCCAGCAACCAGCTACTCCATCATCTCTTTCCGGCCTCTTCTTTACTCTCCCAGCCTCACTCACTGCTCCAACTGTCATTCTCTTGCCCATTTCCTCTTTATCATCCACTCCATCTCCCCTCCGGGAAAGGTCCAAATGCTCTGTGAGGTCTTCATTGTCCAGAAAGGGGTTAACAAACTTCTGCACGCGGCCAGGCTCCTTCCCCGCTGCACTCCCCCCTTCCCGCTCCTTCTCCACAGGCCGATATCACTTCAAGGCCACAGGCCCGTACCAGCTTTCTCTCTCCCGTCTTCTGGCTGGGGGGCTGCCCAAATCTTCTCGGGGCCTCTCTCCCTCTGTCTTTCTTGGGGGGGTGGCTGCCCAACACCTCCTGGTGCCCCCACCACCCTTCCATCCTGAGGGGTCAGGCCTACCTCTGCCGGGCCGCAGATTTTCCTCTCCCCTGCCCAGCTCGAAGCCGGGCAGGGGAGGCCTTGCCTCTTTGCTGGCCGGAAATCAAAAGAGGGAGCCCAAGGGAGTGCTCTGCTTCTAACCCCTGTGTTCTCAGAGGCGCATCCACCCTCAGTGGCCAAGCCTGGTGTCAATTTAAAATCTGAACACCTATTGGCCTCTGGCCACTCCATTCCCGGAAAACCTGCTTCCTGTAAACCCACGACACTGCTTCTGTCACAATAGTTAGGGAACTTAATGTTATTTAATCTGTCACTTCATTATGAGCTATGTCAAATGATACAATAGCTAGAACAGGAAACAGGTCAACATATCAAGGGAAAGATTTTAGTCAGGGAAATGCCATCAATGGCGCATTGTGTGGAACTGTCCTAGAACAGGAAACCAAAACAGTGATAAACATCAAGTGATTCCAGTTGCTACAAAATGGCTTGGGTTTTCCCCATGTCTTGGCTTGAAAGACATGTGTCTGCTAAGGAAAGAAGGAGCCTCCCTTGGAATCAAAAATGTAAACCCCTTCCCTCCAAATTATTGCAATTTTGAAATTAAGGGGTTCTCAGGCAAAGGTAGGGGAATGGAAATATCAGTTCTTCACTAGTGTGTATAATACAGCAAACAACCAAAAACTGTGGCATTTACACCAAACAGAACCCGAACCAGTCCCGGCCTTTGGGCTGTGGCGCTTTCCCTTTGGTGCAGTTCTGGGCACGCCCAGCAGGGGCGCTGCTGGCTCACGGCGGGCTGGGCCAGTGCAGTGAGTCCCCCACACCTGCAGGGGGCGCTGTGGGGCGGGGCTCGGGGAACACACAGCGATCCCAGACAGGAGGGATGGAGGAGAGGCTTCCCTTCACAAACCCTGGGGCAGCCATGGCAGGTGGGCCGAGACCGGGAGGGATAGACTAGAGGCTTTGCTCCACAAACCCTGGGGCAGCCAGCTCCAGTACCTCTAGCAGGACTCTGAAAGCAGCAAGCTGGGCCGGCAAGATGCCTTGGGAGGGAGTGAGGGGCTCCCAGCAGGGCAGGAAGAGGCGAGCACAGGATCCCAGGCTCCTGAGCAGATGGTGATGGGTCCCTCTTTTAGTGAGATGGGGTTGATAAGGTCCCATCATGAGAGAGTGACTGCTTTCATGAGCAGAGACTCACCCCATGGCAGAAGCAGCAGCTCTGGGCTGGGCTCTGGTGGCAGCAGCAAATTCCCTTCCCCAAGCAGCAGTTCCAACCATCCTCCTCTGAAGCTGACAGACAGAGAGCACCAGCAGCTGCCCCAGCCCTGTCTTCTACCTGCCCAGTTCTCGAGGAATCTCTGCCCCTCAGAGAGAAACTCCCAGATGAGAGAATGTAACCAGATCCCATCCTTCCCTGAGCTTGGCCACTTCTTAAGTTTTTCTTAAGTACCCAGTTGTTAGTGTTTCCTTGGAACTTATGGAAAAAAATTCTATAAGGAAAAGGAACAAAAGAAAAGAAACCTAATCCCCAACACCCTACTGGCCTGCTCGCTAACCTTTTTGTACCAAAAATCATTTTCCATGTATCACAACCATATCTTTATAATGAGTTCACATACGGTCAAGTTAAGCAACAAGAAACATCACATTAAGTTTAATCGAATCATAAATTTTTCTACAACAGAAGGCACAGTTTCATTTTTTTCAGGTCAGAGTTAAAAGCTGTGTATAAACACACGAAACTGGGAGTTGCAATGTCTACCACTCATCTCTGCAAAGCCAAGAAGTCAGTTGAAACCACCTAAAACGAAGTTTCTCTGCTGACACTCCTGGGAGTGTAGTCCTTAACCAGAAACCCACATCAAATATCTAAAGCTATGCATCTACACATCTCCCTTTCCAATCAGAAGTAAAACCCCAAAACACTTCTTTTCACAAACAAGCCTTCCTAAAGTAACAGACCAGAACTCTGAAATATGCCCAAAGGCCCTACCATTTTAAAATGTCAATATGTTTGTGCTCCTGGAACTCCACAAGGAGATGATGAGTCATAAATTTTATACCAACAAAGACCATCATCAATGTCTTGTTCGCCTCCATAACAGGCATAGGGTTTAACTCAGTATTCCCTGCACTGGACCACAATTTGTGTGTGAGATACAGGATTTCTTTCGCAAAAACATTTGATCTTCACCTGTATGAATTCTTATCTCTCTTGCAGCCTGTCACTACGGCTCAGGAAATGTTTGTGAAGTGCTTTGAGAGCCTCCTTGGGGATAGGATGTAGAGAATTTGCAGGCAAACAACAGGTTGATTTCTATCCAGTTATTCTCATGGTGTTTTTACTTGTAGAAGTTGATCTTAGTACAGCTGGAATTCAAATGGTGACTAACAAATGATAGTGAATACAGTACATGAGTTCCATGTGCTACTTTCTGCTTTCAATAAACGCTATTTACACAGAATCAAATTCTGCCACGAATTATAGCAGGGTAAGACCAGGGCAAACAGGTATAAATTAATACAGAGAAGTGAGGGTTTTCCAAGACAACTGTCAACTCATTCAACGCTTTTTTAACCCCCAAGATTATGTGTATCAATATCTCAATAGTGTGCTTGGAAAACCGTGCAGCTGATTAATAATAGAGCCCTCTGAGTGAGATGTAATTTAATTGGAAAGAAAAGGTATTTATTCCCAGAGTAGAGAATGTTGGTAGGACAAACATGGGTCTGTGTCCGACCAAGAGCAGTGACAGCTCTATTTATGGGGACAAGTGTCACATGTGTTAAGGACACATGTGAGCTAAATAATTTGGAAATCTGTGTGATACTGGCCCAGAACCCTTGACTGCAGAGTCCCCTTGTCATCAGTATCCATATCAGTCTAGTCCATGAAGCCCAACTCATTTCAACCTAAGGAGGAAGATCATATTTTCCCCATTCTAATGCAGATCTATGTGGCAGCAGCTCTCTGGCCGCAGAGAGGAACACAACTTTTGCAGGCATCGTACTGGGAAAGTCTGTAGGAAGATCAGAAAAAAAGAATGAGAACAATTCTCAATTCTTACCTTAACTTGCTACGCCTGTTGTTGTAAACATGTGGAATGTGTTAGGGATGTTTGTTTACCAAAGGGTGATTTCTTAATTAGCCAGTGGTGATGGTGTTTAGATTAGAGGACCAGTTAGGTCCAGGTGTATTGTAACTGTCTATAAAAGCAATGAGTTTCTTAATAATGATATAAAATAATAAAGAGATTGATCAGCCTTCTGTAAATCATGGAGTCAATGCTAATTATTACCAGTTCAAAAACACCTCACAACAACAGATCTAGACTACTGATTTTAGTCAACTGAGACCCATTTCTGGTGACCACATTGTTGAAGCAAGAACATGCTTCATCCATACTTGAGAATGACATATAATGAATGCCCTTTGGGAGGTTATAGCTTCCAAGCATTTAATCAGCTATTCTGTGGGACAGGACACCAGTATTGCCTGACAAGAATGGAAACACCTGTAAATTAAGTGATCTAGAAAAAAACTCATGGTTTGACACCAGCTGTCAACTAAGTACCATACACTTACTCACTCAGACCCCCTTCCACTCTGCCTCAGGATGGAAGAACTAATTGGAAGGGCAAAAGTGAAAACAAACACATGGCTGGAGCTAAAAGCAGTTTAATAATTAAATAGGAATAATAATAACATTTTTTGAAGTCAGGGAAAAGAGATTTTAAAAAAATAGGCTGTGACGGTGGTCACAAGGGTTCTTGATTGGGGGAAGAGACGAGAACGTTGACTCCATGATCAGAAGGCTTGATTTATTATTTTATGATATATATGTATTACATTATAACTATACTAGAAAAAAAAAGTAAGAAAAGATTTCCAGAAGCTGCTAAGCTAAGAATAGACTAGAAAAGAATGATAACAAAGGAGCTGGCCCCGACAGAGAGCGAGAGACAGCTCTGCTGTGAGTGGTCACCGGACCCAAACATCCACAGGGGACCAATCGCGGATCCACCTGTTACATTCCACAGCAGCAGATAACCTACTGTTTACGTCTGGTTCTGAGGCCACAGCTTCTCAGAAGGAAAAATCCTAAAGAAAAGATTTTTCACAAAGAGATGTCTGCGACAATAGAGAGGAAAATAAAATCCAAGAAAGACAAGTGATACAAATGGAAACAACCGCTCACCACCAGCCACCCACTGCTCAAACACTCCCTGGGCACTACCCTCTTCCCCCACAACAAGTTTCCTTCTTAGTTTTACTGCTGAGCAATATTGCATCATCTCATATGGAAATTGGTCAGTTGGGGTATGCTGTCCCAGCTGTGTCCCCTCCCATCCTCTTGTGCATCTCCATCTTATGCACTGCTGGGACAATGTCAGGAGCAGAAAAGACCTTGATGCTGTGCAAGTGCTGCTCAGCAGGAGCTGAAACATCAGTGCGTAAGCAACACTATCTCCAGAACAAAATACAGACCCACAATAGCCACTGTGAAGAAATTTTTCCAGGGCAAAATCAGTACAAAAAATAATCAAACGACTTGCAGCTGTTTTATCCTAGAAATGTATAAATTTAAAGAGAAGTTTTGATAAATAACTGCAGATATATTACCCATACTCAATGAGATGAACAAAGTATATCTTACACTGAGACAAATCCACTAGACATCAGGAAAACCTTTCTGATGAGTAGGGAGGCTAAACCCTGGCAAAGTAAACATGAGGGATGGAGAGTCCAACACGCAGCCATCTAGTTTGGTATAGTTAACACCACAATGAGCATGGAATGGACATCTTCGCACAGCCCCTCCCATCCCTGTTTTCTCTGATTCTGAATGGGTTTCAGGTTGTTCTAGAAAAGATGGGGCAGAGAAAATGTACACCCTGCTCTGATTCCTAATAAATTGTTTCTCATTAAAAGTAACAACATTTTGAAATGCTTTCTGCAGTCAGCAGGATGGGTGTGCTGGTTTTGGCTGGGGTAGAGTTACCTTCCTTCTAATTGCATCAATTCTGTATCAAGTGGCCTGGAGGAAGAACGATTTCAAATGCGGGGGGCGTGTGTGGTGTTTTATCTCCAGCTGGGCTCAAAACCACAACAATTGGTCATTGTCCTTCTTGCTGTACACATAAGTTCTCTTTGCTGTTTCATTTGTGTACATAATTAATTTTTTTTTTTTTTTTTTTTTTTTTTTTTAAGCATTATTCTGTCTTGTAGAATTTTCCTTTAACTTGGTCATGAACTGTGATTAGTGTCAGGTTTGTTTCATACTTGTTTTATGATTTGAGACTTCCAATTCTGACTATCAGCATGGTAGAAAAAAGTGTTTTCTTGTATTCAAATGGAACTTCACATGTTTAATTTGTTCCCACTTCCTTCTGCCCTCCCAATAGCCACTACTTAGAGGAGTGTGGCTGCTGCGTCTTCTTCATTTTCTTCTTCATCCTTTTCCATCATATATTTATATTGTTTTGTACATATTGATAAGATTCTCTCCCAGTTTGCTCTTCTCTGAACTGAAGAGTCCAAGATCTCTCAGCCTCTCCTCATATTACAGGTACAAGCAAAACTAACAAGCTTTTATCATTCTGTATCCCATCAGCAGGACCAAGGCTCCTGCATGTACTGACTGCTGCTGGGGATGCACCAGCCACATCCTTCACAGACATTACTGAATTAAAATTGGTGTGGAGAACCTGGACACAGCATTAGCATCAAGGATGGAGGAAGGCCTGTCAGAAATTCCAGTGTGAGGTGTGAAGACCAGTCAGTCTGTTATTAGTTGCAGCTCAGTCTCCAAGCTATGCAGTTGATAAGATTCTCATGCTTCAATTGCACAGAATTGACAGTAAAGCATTTGAACCCTAACTAAGGATGACATGTTGTGCTTCCCATCTGCATGCTTGACACACTGGGCTGGCCTCTCTTTTCTCCTCTCTTTACAAAAACACCTCATGTGTGTTCTCCTGTACTGTATAATTCACAGTGTTGTCCAGCCCTGCCCTCTGTTCAAAACAGTTTTTAAATGCTGTGACTCTGAGCAGGTTTTAGACAAACTTGTAGCAGCTGAGACAGGGCTGTAAGCTGAAAACACTGCAGCAGCATAGCTGGGTGGCTAATCAATACATGGGCTGTCAGCTTTTCAGATCAAGGGATTAACAAATTTATATTGCAGTAAATGAAATTAGTTTGGGGGCGAGGAAAAAAAAGCTGCTAAAAATAAGGTGTCTGAGTGTTTTTTAAAAGGGAAAAAAGTAATGATGGAAAGAACTCAAAGACAAAAAACATTTAAACTCCTTGAACTCTCAGTTGTGATTTTTCTAACTAGTCCTAAGGAATTATGATATCAAATTTGCAACTGAAGGGTGCTCACCAGGACTTGGTGTCAGGAAGAAATATGACATTAGGACTCCACACATATCTCTACAGTAACAAATGTTCTCTGACCTCACTACAAACTAGAAAAGTTTGAAAACTACTATATTACATGCTCATTGTAAGGATTACTTAAATTAAAAAAAGAAGTGAAAATTAAGGGCATTTGTAGTGAAAATGAAGGGCATTTGTAAACCTTATTCTTTTCTCCCTCAAATTCACATGTGAATTTTTGTATGTCAAAAACTACTCATACTGCCTTTGTAATTTCACATTTCCTGAGTCAGTCTGGAGAAGTCAAAGAGCATCAAAAGCCAGTTCTGGCAGCAGTCAGATGTTTATTTCAGAACTAAGGTCCCTATCCTTTCAACCCTACCCAAAAAGGTCAACTGCTTAGTCAGGGCCATCCTTTGCAAATAATATTTTTTATGTGAACCCTGTCCTAGAGGAACTCTGCTCTCTGCATGTCTATGTGGGAAGGGAAATATGCTTTTTGAGCCCTGTGACTGCTCTGCTGTGTCCCTGCAAAATTCACTGCCCTGCTTTGTGTTGCAGTGTCACCATCTGTAAAAATTAACTTCTTTTATGTCCTGTAACACATTCCACAAGTAATTGGATATTGTTGTGATTGTAAGATTTTGTACCTTGACTAAGGAACCTCTGCTGATAGCCATCATGAATTGAGTAAAAGCAGCCCCTGAGGCTTCCTGGTCAGAGAAAAACCTCTGCTGGTGAACAAGGAGAATGGACTGAACACTCCAGACCTCATCTGCATATCCATAAAGTAGTGAGGTGAGACTTTTTTTTTTACAGTGAAGTTTTGAAGTTGAAGCAAATAGATCACCTTTCACGACAATGGATGGAAGAGAGGTCTGCACCCAGCTGGGTCTGGCATGAGGATCCATCCTGACCTTTGGTACAACCTGTGATGCTGAGCATGTCTGGGCAGCTGGGAAAGAGACTATTATCAGACAGTGGCTACCTGTGGAAAGTGCTTGCACAAGGTTTTGTAGGCAACTGGTCCACTCTATAATGAGCTGAACTTCTGGAAGCCTTTCACAAAGATGAATGATACCAAATGGTAACAAAAGAGAGCAAGATTTGGCTTAAATTACTCTAAGAATTGATTGGTAGTGTGTTCTTGGAAGAGCAGATCTAGCCAAGCACTGGTTTAAGGCTTAAAATACTGTTTGAATTGTTTGGTAAGAATCCTTTGATTATTTTTTTTCCTGATAAGTGCACCACTTAAAACTACCAGAAATGGTATTTCCTCTTGTTTGAATAAACCACTAGCAAAAATACAAGTTCTATAGACTGCTTAGTTCTAATGCATTGACTAAAAATCCAAAGTAAGCAAGGCAACATTTATATCACCTTTATTAAAAAGAGAAGGAGTCGACACTATACACATCAGAAGAATCCCAGAACATTCTGGAGTGTCTGCAGCTTATTTTCAGGCTTATCAAGGTAATGGATGAACATTAAATCATGACTTTGTCAGACAGAGACAACCTCAAACAATTCTCCGCCTCTCAGTTGAAGGCATAGCCTGGGGGATATTGTTTGCAAGCATAAAAGGCAAAAGACCCATCACAGGAGCCCAGTGCATGATATTAAACTTTCTGTAAAAGGCCATCCTCAAACTAGGCCCATTATCTCTGACATACAATCCTCACACAAGTGAAATATTTCTTGCTAAGGGTTTATGGCATTTCCCCAGGCAAAGCTGCATGCAGTGCACAGAGGTTTTGCTTGGAGAACACAGCTCAGCAGCCTTTGTCAGACAGTTTGACCAAGACCAGAAAAAACGTCTTGTGCACACAGTCTCCTTTGCAGGATCAGAGCAATAGCACTCAGGGCTAGAGATCTGCTGAAAAAAAAAGACATACCTTGGTCTTTACAGCACTTCACAGCTTCAGAGTGTGTGTGGTGTAAAAGACAATGAGTTACTGTGCTGCCCCAAGGGCACAGAGGGATCATTTCTCTAGAAAATGTGTTATGGATCAGAGAGGCACTACCACCTCAGACAGAGGCTGCAATAACCTGCATAATGAGATGCCCCCTGACATTATCCTGGATCATTTCCCTATAGCTAGAGGGGATCTCCTGGTGCAAACAGAGACAGAGGAACTGGAGTGTTCATCTCCTCAGAGTTTGTGTCTGGAGAAGCTTCATTTTCTAGCAAGAAGGAACCTGCAGGACCAAAGACCTGTGGCTTTAGGTGATATAAATGCACACACTGAAGAGGAGAGACCCCAAAAGCTCTTGTGCAGGACAAAAACCGAAGTGAGAGATAAATAGTGACTTGTCTGTGGAGCTGAATAAAGTGTTCTGCTTCTCCCTCAGCAGCTTATTTCTGCCTGACTCCTGGACTGACCTCTTAGCTACTACTGACCCCTTGGCTGGTCCCTAAAACAATTTTGGCTGAAAGTTACAACTATAAACACATAAGCATTAGTATTGAGCAAGTCTTGACAATTTACTGTGTTGTTTTTAGTTCATTCTTCTCTTGGAGAAAGCAATTTAATTCTTTCTATTACTCTTTCTAAATAAGAAAAGACAGGGATCTCACATTTGCTTCTAATTACAATGCACTTTGCTGTGCAGCCCCAGTGAGGGGAAAAGCTTTTTGAAGTCTGCAGCATTGAGAGAGAATTGATCGCTAATTAAATTTGTCTCTGGGAAGTTAACTATAACTAAAATGTACTGAGTGAAAACTAATAGATCATTGTTTTGCTAGTGGCACATGTTAAATAAAACCTGCATAAATCAGGTGCTTTGAAAGAGCCTGTTAAAGCCAATTTGTGGAAGCCTTATTTCAGGAGAGCACTGGCTGTAGTGTTAGTGCATCACCACTGTTTAGGGGTTGTGGTGATCAGCTTTTATGAAGGACTAACCACTCTGCCCTCCTTGCATGGGAAAGGACAGTTATGGTGTCTCTATATTCCACAGAGACAAACATACCCACTTGGACAGAACCTGCCCTTTTGCCTCTTTTTTTGTTCCACTGTAGGTCTGGGACTGGGTTTTTAGGGTATTGTGGAAACTGGGGCTGGAACTGAGTGGGAAACACAAATTACAGTGTAATTTCATATCAGCAAAAAAACATTAAAAGATACCCAAACATGACCCCAAAGGTAAATCAAGATCCAGTAGAATACAGCTGTAGCTACTTGGATTCATTCATCTTCATCTTGACAGGCTGGAGAGTTGGGTGAGGAGAAACCTAATGGGGTTCAAAAAGGGGAAGTTTTGAGTCCTGCACCTGAGGAGGAATAACCCCACATACCAGCACAGGTTGGGGGCTGACCCACTGGGGAAGAGCTCAGTAGAGAAGGAGGTGGGAGTCTTGGGGTGTGACAAATTGACCATGAGGTTGCAGTGTCCTTGTGGCCAGGAAAGCCAATGTCATCCTGGGGTGCATGGGGAAGAGTGTGGCCAGCAGACTGAGTGAGCTGATTCTCCCCCTCACTCAGCCCTAATGAGGCCATTTCTGGAGTGCTGTGTCCAGTTCTGGGCTCCTCAGTACAATGACCATTATTTTTTCAGTTTCACCTTCTTTACAAAAGAAATGCCTGTTTTTGCCATCTGTATATCTTATTTACCTCTGCCTGTTAATAGAGCAGCAGATGGCACAGGCAGGTATGTGTTAAGATGCATGTACAGATGGCTCACTCAGTCTTGTGGTGCCTCTGACAAGATAAAGACACGAGGAGCTGCAGGATGCTGCAGCTTACAAAGGGAAGCAGTGTGCATGCAGATGGCCTACACTGACCCATGGTGCCACTAACAAGACAGCAAAATGAGAAACAGCAGGATGTTACTGATAACAGGACAGGCAAGAGCTTGACAAAATCTCTGTCAAAGTCAGAAGTTATCAGGGAAACTGTAGCATAAACTCCAAATAAGGATTCAAAACCAGTGCTGGTGGGGATGTGGTAACCAGAAATGAGCTGTTTGTTTGGAAGGGGTGAGGGTACTAAAGGAGAAGATCTTGCATGGTAAAAAGGGAATATTGTGAGCCAGATTATGTATTCACAACTCCCTGTGAGGCAGCTGAGCCTGGCCAACACAGTTGGAACAAGACTGTAAGGATGGTATTGTTCCAACTGTGATTGCATCTGACCCTCTTGTGCACTCAGGAGGGACCTGGATGCTTTTGCCATTACTGGAAGGGAGCGCCCAGAGGAGGTGGCTGAACCTCTTGACTTCCAAATGGTGTTTGAGTCAGAGTGTTGACAATCCTATAACGAAAATTTTGCTGTTGTGACTTCTTGGGGGTGATTTTGCTGTTGTGTGTACCCAATGTATTTTTGAATCCAGAAACTGTTTTTCCTTGATTCAAAGAAACTCAAACCTAATTCAAAGAAAACCTGCCTAATTTCAGCTCCTGATGGTATTATTATCCAGATGTGGTTGTATAACATAAACAAGAAAGATTGTGACTTGGAGAGTGGGTTTAGGAACAGAAATATAAGTTAATGGTAAGAATGCAATCAGAATCCCTGCACTTGTTTTGTTTAGGAAAAAACCCAGGGGCTAGAACTGAGTTTGTCCTCAGAGGTCACCTTGAGATTACTGTCAAAATCAGATTTGTAGGTAAATATTGGAACTACAAGAAGGAGTTTAGCAGATAACAAAGTGGTTTGGCAAGTCCAGAGCTTATTGCACCAAGAAGTTTGCTGATAGGAACACATCTCAGTGTAGGAGACTTATGACCAGGGAGAATGATTCCTAAAAAGCAGCAATAGGATCAGGACTGACCGTGGCCAGCTGCTTGTTCTGGTTGTGGAGGGTGGGCTTCAGTGCAATCCTGTCCTGAGGGAGGCTCAAGAGAGGAGCCAGTGAGAGATTGTGTCCCAGTAAGCTGTGGCCAGTAGATAATATCCCAGGCAGTATCTAAAGGGTGGGTCACAGAAGAGCTTTCATGAGCATTCCAGCTGCCCTGAAATTCCCTCTTTATTAGAGTTATGTGGGAGTGCAAGAATATAAATGCAAATGCCCATTTACCTCAGTGTCTCCTGCCTTTGTTTGTCACAGAGTTCAGCACTCAAGAGTCAAATGATTCTGTGGGTAGTAATTACAGACTTTGTATTTGTAAAATGTAGTTTTAGTTCAAAAAGCAAATTGACTTGACAGGAAATTTTTATTCTTCCCCACCTCCTGTTTTCAGGGTCAATTTATGGATCTCTGTGACCACACTGCTCTCTTGGCTGAGCAGGATGGTTCCAGGATGTGACACTGCTGACAACAGCCACAGTCCCACACTGCACTGAGGGGGTAACTAAGGCAGCAAATGTCTTTGTACTCCCCATGTAATGCTAGGACCTTCTAGGCAATAATTCAATGCTTCTTAGACAACAAGACACTAAGAAGATTATAAAAATTACCATATAGTGACTTTGTTGCAGACAAAACAATAATAACTCAGAAAATTAATTACTTGCAAATTAATAACAATTTCTTATCACTCATTCATGTATGGAGTAAAAAAAATCAATATTAAAAAAAAAACTTCAGCAAACATAATTTCTTCTATTTCTCCAATCTCATCTTAAGCCCATTTTAATTACAGGTTCCACTTGGTCTGTCCTAATTCCTTTGGTAAGATAAAGGGGCACAGGAGGTTGGGGCCTTGTCCAAATGGTATTCCTTCTGTCTTTATGTCCTTATCAGTGTCTGTTTGCCACCCTTTGCTTTTTACTGATTTCTTTTTGCCAAACTTTGCTTCCTACTGGTTTTGCCCCACTGGTGCCTGCCTCTCACTGTATTTCCACTGCAGTACTTTGTGTCACTGTTCTGGGGGGTGTCATGCACAGGCTGTGTTCCTTCAGGAGTGTCCCTGCCTCTTTGCTCTGGCAGGGACCCCTCTGAGGAAGGGCTACTTGTGATAGCACAGGTGAGACAGACATTTCAGTTCTGAAATAAAAGCACCACTGGGAGGACCATGAACCTCTATCCCAGGCCACATTAGGCGGCAGGATTTCTCATCCTGACACTTGAGTTTCCCTCTGGACTGAGCTGGTCTTCCCTAGCTGGGCTTTGTTGGGCTGAAGACTGCCCAAATATGCATCAGCTGTTACACTGTGCTTCCTGGTGACCCTCACCCCCTCTGGAATTCTATCCAAATGTCCTTCCTTCCTTCCTTGCTGTGCAAAATCAGATGCCTGTTGGCACAAAGATTAAAGAGGTTAACAAGTATTAAACAGAAAGACAGAAAAAGGTTTCAGAGTTCCTCATTTGAGACCCCAGCTCCAATGCTTTGGAAGGAATTTCCAGCAGCACTAAATAATTAGCTGCTGTACCAGCTACAACAGAGCTCATCTTCACAGCTGTAATTACTGCATGCTTATGACACCACAGATATTACCATTAACCCTGCATGTGAATCCTCATCTAGTTTATTGTCTTAGTAGAGAGCAATTCTGTCTTTCCAGCTGAAAATTTGCAGCAGTGTTTTATCATGTTAATCTTCAGGTTATGATCTCTCCTCCATATGCATGAATTGCCTTCCCAGATGGAGCCTCACCCCAGCAGCTCCTGCTCTCAGGCTTCATGTGCAGTCTCTGACAATTTAGGACTTTTTCCAAAAAGCACAGCCAATCTTTATTTCCATGCATAATGAAGTTCATTTAGCAAGAGCTGGTATTTAGAGCACAGAAGGAAGGATATTCTGAGATGCAAGATGCTGAAAGGCTAATTATTATAATTTCAAAAAAAAAAACTAAAAAGGCTCTGTGTGATATCCTGACCACACAGTGGACGAGTGTCCATGATCTAACCTTCTGCTGGTGAATCTGCAAGAGAAGCCCTGACACCATGTTGGTGTCTGAGACTCTCCAAAAAGTGTGGTGTGGGCCTTTGTCTTGTGAAGGTAACACTGAAAAACCACAGCCTAAGATGAGATTAAACATTGTTACTTGATAAAACATTTCTATGGGAAATTTGTATAAAATTAATTTTTTTTATGAAAATTTTTCATATCTACTAAATTATGGGGGTTTTAATGGAAAATACTAGTTATCATTTGAAGTTAGTTTCAACTGAAGTTAGAAATTTAGTGCCAATTTCTTCTGATATAAATTAATTTGTCTAATTGATACTGCTTAATCAATATTTTGATACAAGGAATTTAAAATGTAAAGTTTTTTCTCCTTTTCTTTGCAGGTCTGTCTGAGTAAATTATGCTTTCCCACAAGTGAGTAAAGTATGTTATCCTGAATGTTAAAATACTTAAAAATATAGATGAGGCTGAAAATGAGAGCATAAAGGACAGTGAATATGAGTTTCAAATTAAAATCTGTCAGTGACTGATAGAAGAGACAAATGAGTCAAAGATAATATGGTTAAAGAAAATAGCAAGGTATTAAAAAAGCCCATTTTGAGAAAAATTAATGGATGGGAATTAGAATTGTAAATGAATTACAGATGAAATGACACATAGTGAAGAAGTATCCATGATCTAAAGTAGTAGGTGTGGAATAATAAAAAACCCCATAGGATTGTAATAGTAATAAAACAAAGCATAGGCTCTTCAAATTAGATACTTTCCAAAAAGTAGACTCAAGTAATTTGCCCTCGTGATGTTTTCAAAGAATTAGTTAATCACCTTCATAACTGAGTTTATCTGAACCCATTTTTAGAAACAGGGAAATTCCCACATTCTGGGGGATTTTTTGTATAATATAATAATAATCTTTATAGTATAACAATATAATATTTCACTGAGGCAGAGATTAGGCGGTCTGATGTAAATCCCTACTAAAATTATGCCAGAAGTAATTAACTAACCCATTGTTTCCTTCTCTATCTTTATTGATAATATTCATCTCACTCACTGTCACTTCTTGTAAAACAACCTTGATCAAACAATCATCATCTGCATTTTTTTCTTATTTAAAAGGAAATTATTGGTATGACTCATAAAGGTAGCTAGTGGGACTAGATTTCTTTGTACCATTTGGATGAGTACCCCATAGTATTTTATCAAAACTAATTTATTTGGTGAGAATAGAAGAGGGACATACTAAGTATTAAACACAGGGTGCAGAAAGTTAAAAAATTCAGGTTTTGAAAGGAAAATATTCAGGGTATTTCTCTCTGGGTACCCCAGGAGTTAGTCAATGGCCCAATGATATTTGACAAGGGCAGGGGGGAAGTGAGGAAGTGATGGTGGGGATCAACTAATGAACATTGCCTGCAAAATTTACAGCTAAGAAAAGATTTGTGAAGTAACAAATTATAAAAGAACATGATGCTATTACTGTCTGTCCTGGAATGCTTGAAGAAATGACTGAAAGGCCACAAAACAAGTTTTATCACAGACTGTGGTCCTGCACATTCTACACATTGTATAAAGATGATGGAGGTTTTGTGGTAAGAATCACTGTAAACTGAGACCATTACTATTAATTCCACTGGTAAAGACAGTCATTTGGGTCACTGGTGACTGATAGACACATGTGAAGGGTGGCTTATTCCAATTTTCTGTAGAAACCCCTCTCTCTCTCCTCTGACTGGAGAGAGCACTACATGATCTGTTTAGACTAGATGCTAATGACTAATATGAGGAGAAATTAATCCCAAAATTTTCCTTAGCAAAGAGACAGAGAGTTACAGGTTACTTACAAAGCTGAGGATGGGATGAAACTGCTTAAGCATTGACACTAGCATTACATAACCATCTTCCTCAGGCTTCAACTAAATGGATCCCCGAAAGTCTCAGATTGTACCAGAAGTCAAACCAAGGACTGGAAGGATTGAATAAAGTTTTCTTGATCTAACCTGCAGGAAATTCTTGGAGCCAGGGCCACACCACAAGAAGAGCAGAGCGCCTGAAGACCTCCCCAGTGGATATTTTTAAAAGGCTTCTGTGTCCCCTCTCTCAGTATTAGATTCCTACATTATTCAGTGCTACATATTTTTATTCCTATCCCTCTTTGCATGGAAAATTTGCCTTATCATTTACTCATTCCTTTCAACCGCTGCAGAGACTCCTGTCTCTCTAAGACATCTCTATTTTTTGGTCGTGGCATTAATTTGGTATAAGAAATAGAAAGTTTTCCAAAAAGAGATTAATTACACATGACCTGCAACTATGAAGAAAAAATAATTGAACAGAATTATGTGCAGTGTTTATAATACCTTCCAGAAATATGCTAAAGAATTGAAGAAAAAGAAGAAGGGTAAAATTCATTACCTTCCACTAGAAACACTAGAAAAAAAAGCCCAGACAAACTAACAACAAACAAATCTGGAGTCTTAAAATAAGCAGTTGTTCTTAATTCCATTCAATAAGATGAGTATTTTTAACCTTGTTATCTGTAGCAGAATCCTGTATCAGGAAAATATGGATTTTTTTTTCTGGGTTAATTGGGTGGTTTAAATAACAGTATAGCCCTTTGTAAAATTATTAATAGTGTAAAACTGAAAAAATCCACTTCAAGTACTTGTGGATTTTTAAAAAAATTTGTCATATTTTTGCACATCCTGTAGATTTAGAAACTAGCCATTGAGTTAGTTTTAATTCTTTTTAGTCCTATCCCAGAGCAACTAATCCAAGAGAAAAATCTGACCTTCTGAAACAGGAAAGGCTCTTTAAGATCCTTTTGTCCCTCTGGGAAAAAAACCAAACCCTTCTAACAATACCTACTCACACAGCTCAACAATTCAGTATAGTAATTTTCAGACACAAAATTCCTCTCTTAGCAAGACCATCACTGAAACAAACAACCAATGGTATTCAGGACAATAGCAGAATTTAATAATTATTTGAATTGTTAAAGAAATCAATAAAAAAAATCTTCTCAATGTATCTTACATTACTTACAATAAAGATTCTTTTCTAAATGAATATTTTAAGAACAAATGAAAAATTTGAATTTGAATCCTTTATTAAGCCAAACACACAAACATAATTTCTCCAACTTATAGCTTTCATGTCAGTATAGTCTTGTAGTCTTTGGGTCACATTATTTTCCCAGTGACACAGATACAATTCAGTATAACTCAATTGAAATCAGTGGTATTGTGCTGAATTGATTCTAATCTGGCTAAAAATGCTAGAATCTAAATGTTGTCATTCTAAAAAGACAGCAGCAAGAATAACTTCACAGATTTCACTTCATAACACAAATTTTATATCTTTCAGTTGCAGGACAGAAAGGCTTTTGTTAAGCAGACATACACGGGCCTGATGCTCAGAAATTGAGTTTTATTTGAAGAGTCTTGATTTCCCTCATTGTCTCTGGACAAGAAAATATGTAAAACTTTTCCATTATGAGAAATAGAGCACTTTTCAAAAATAAGAGTTGAACACTTGGCTCTTTTCCATCCTGATTTTTCTGCTCTGCATTAGCAACAGTCCAACATGCATCTGCTCAAGGGGGAATGTGGCAAGATTTGTACATATAAGTCAGTCTTTGTAGCTTTGCTTTTATTCAGTCAGGCTCCAAGGCAGTCCACGGGGAGTAAAACTGTAGTGCTCTGAGGGTAAATAACAGCCAGCCAACTTTCTATTTGCCTGCAAAGATCTATTTCAATCCTTTGGGAGTATTTGTTTTCCAAAAAGTTATTCTCCTGTTTTTCAACTATACCAGTTGGTCTAATAAAACAGATTATAGCTGCCTCTAATTCTTGTTTTGCCTGTGTCCTCTGGCCATCATGGCTGTAATAGCCATGACACAAGCAGGATATAAACCCTTTACAGTGGGACCCAGTAAATGGGACAGCATAGGAGGCAGTGGGTGCAAACACAGGATGTTCCAACAGGACATCAGGAAATTCTTTTCCACTTGAAGGGTAATGTAGCACTGGAACTGGCACAGAGAGCTTACAGAGCCTCCATCCTAGGAGATATTCCAAAACTGTCTGTACAGGGTACTGGGCAACTGGCTCCAGGTGTCCCTGTTTGGGCAGTGTGGTTAGATCGGTGACCTCCAGAGGTTCCTTCCAACCTCAACCACACTGTGATTCTGTAACAACTAAATATCTACAACTTTCCTTAACAAATCTCTGGCAGAACTAAATGCTTTAGGGAAAATGAGATTGGAGAAAAATTATCATTTTCGCGTGGTCTCATATAACATGATCTGAGTCCTCTTCCATTCTCCTGCTCTTAGCCAGTTTTGACAAGTCAGTTACACACAACTTAACTAAAGAATGCATTTGCCTCTGGTTTGGATATTTCCTTACTGTCATTTGCATTAAGAGTCACTGCATTTTCTTACATCCAAAGTAGTCTTTGTAAGTCTTTTACCAGGAATATGAAAAGGCTAAGATACCAAGTCTCTCCTTTATACTGAAATGCTCTAACATGTTTTATTTTCCTCAAAACCTATATTCTAGTCTTTTTCAGTGGATAAAATCAGACATATAGCTCCAGATATCCAAAGTCTGGAGCACTAGCAAAAGTCAGATAAGAAAAAAAAAAAAGGAAAAAAAAAGAAAATCTGAACAGTTGAATGGTTTCCACACACATGGGTTTTATTGGAAAGTTCAGGGATGTTAAGTTTTGGGCTGGATTCATTCTTCAGAAGGGAAGGCTCTGGGAAAACCTTTTAGCAAATTTCCAGTGCCTAAAGGGACTTCAAGAGAGCTGGCGAGGGGCTTGTTTTACAAGGATATATAGTGATGGGATATGGGTGAATGGCTTTAAAATGCTATAGGGTAGGTTTAGGTTAGATAAAAGGAAGAAATTCTTAACTGTGGGAGAGGCGAGGCACTGGAAAAGTAGCTGTGGATGCCCCATCCCTGGAGGTGTTCAAGGCCAGGTTGGATGGGGTTTTGAGCAACCTGGGCTACTGAAAAGCATCCCTGTCTATGACAGGGGGATTGGAACTTTATGATCTTTAAAGGCCCTTCCAACCTAAACCACTCTATGATTGTATGATTCTAGTATTTGGTCCATCTCTGGTTTTAATCAAGAATGAGAAAAGTCTGTATGCCAGCCTGCTTCCATCCTACTAGATAAAACAGTTCCACACACAGCTTTGACATCATTACTGCCTCCATGCAGCATAATCCCCAGTGTGGTTTTGCTGCACATCAATAAGGACTCTCATTGGCAGTGTTAGGTCTCAGTGACCCATCCCAAACAGAAGCACTGACAAGATTTTGCTCTTTGGATCCTAAATGCTCCTCTAATCCTACTTCACAGGCTACACACCCTATTTCAATTGGCTGTATAGATGTAGTTTGTAACAACAGGAACCTGTAAGAAGTGCAGGTGATGTTGGGGATGTCACACAAACAATGCAGGGTATGGGTGTGGTGGTGATACCACTGATGCCTATCCCAAAACTCTCCCTATCTTAAGCAAAGAATTTAATCTGTAGTTTATCCAAATTTTTTTGTGTGTGGCTCAGCTGGTTAGAGATCTCAAGGGCACATATTTCCTTGTAGTCTAATGGGTATGGGAATACATCTTTGCTGCACAGGGACACTGAGAGGATGGATTAGGTAATAACTTGAAAGCACTATACGAGCGAACAGTGCTGTGCTATATAAATGCTAAGTATTGTTATTTTTCCTTACAAAAACAGTTCAGAAGTACCTGACAGGTTCACAACTAAGCTCTAAAACATAGATACTAAGAAATGTCCATCTCTGATTTTGTAATACTGCACATGGCACTTAGAAGGATATTATGATATCACCTGAGAAGGCTTGTTATTTTTGGTGAGGTAGCAAACTACTGGCAGCAAATGAGATTTGGTAAAGTATTTTCAGTTGTTCATTTTTAAAGGGTAACTCCTCCTTGGTTTTTTAACTCCTCCTTGTTTTGTTTTTTTTTAATTTTCTCTTGTGCAGAAAGGCTGTGTGGAAAAGTGCAGTTTCAGGGTGCCCTTATTTCAGCTGGGATAATTTTCTTCCTAGAGTAGCTGGTACAGTGCTGTGTTTTAGATTTGATATGTAAATAAGCTTGATAACAGTCTAATGTTTTAATTGTTGCTAAGTAATGTTTACCCTCAGTGAAGGAGTTTTCAGCTTCTGGAAGCATACAAAGATGGGGAAGAGCCTGGAAGGGAAGCCATTCATGGAGCAGCTGAGGTCACTTGGTCTGCTCAGCCTGGAGAAGAGGAGTCTGAGGGGGACCTCACTGTGGTCTTCAACTTCCTCATGACTGGAAACAGAGGGGCAGGTATGGGTCTCCTCTCTGGTGATCAGTGACAGAACCCAAGTGAATGGCCTGAAGATGACTCAGGGGGTGTTTAGGCTGGATATCAGGGAAAAGTTTTTCACTCACAGGGTGGTTGGGCACTGGAACAGGGTGCCCATGGGAGTGGCCACAGGATCAAACCTGACAGAGTTCAAGAAGCATTTGGACAATGCTCTCAGGCACATGGTGGGATTGTCTTGTGCAGATCCAGGAGCTGGACTTTGATGATTCTTGTGGGTCCCTTCCAAATCAGGACATTCTGTGATGGTTTAAAGGGCATCTGGACCTGGCACTGGGTAATGTGGTTGCGTGGTTTAGGAGTTACACTAGTAGTATTTAGTTGCTGGTTGGACTTGATGAATATCTTTTCCAAACTTGACAATTCTATGTCAGTTATAGAAAAAATAGAAAAAAAAGGAAGAAAAGACTGACATCAGTTAGAGGCCTGAAATGGACATTTTGAACACATCTTTCTCACCAAGATTTCAGATCTCTTCCAGCACTCTGGACTCTGCTGTGCAACCACATGTGCCCAAGTGTCACATTCACATTTTCTGAAAAATCCCTTTGCCCAAGATTTTTCTCCTGGGAAGCTGAGAAGCCTCAGAGAAGAATGAAAACAATTCTTATCTCATTTGCTTCTCTTCTGTTTTGCTCATGTGGAATGTGTTTAGAGATTTTTCACCTGTTTACCCACAGGTGATTGTTTCATGGTTTCTGGTGTGAGTTGTTTTCACTCTTTGGCCAACTGGGGCCAAGCTGTGTTGGGCCTCTGGAGAGAGTCACAAATTTTCATTATTATCTTTTTACCATTGTGTAAGTATCCTTTCTGTATTCTTTAGTATAGTTTAGTATAGCATTCTTTAATATAATATAGTATCATAAAATAATAAATTAACCTTCTGAAAACATGCAGTCAGATTAATTGCTCTTTCCTTCATCTGGGGGGAATGCAAATACAGTACCCAAGGGTTGAGCTTTGTCCTGGGGCAGGTGTACACAGAGCCTTAGGGATCTGGAGGTACACAGCCATGTTTCTGTAATAAATCCTGTGCACGCAGAGACATGTGAAGGAGACCTGGATTCAACTTATTCCATAGGCTCACTTAGTAGAGGAAACAAAAGATTTTGGACTCCAATAAAGTATTAGGATGGATACATCCAAGCCTCTCCATCCTTTGCAAGATAGATGGACATTCCCTCAAAAAAGAAAGCTGAAGAGCTCCTGAACTGACAGGAAATGCTGCGCACAGTAACCCAAAATATTAAAGAGAACAAGGTTGTGGGATTTTTTCTTACTTTTCTATAAAACATGTAACTCAGTAACTCCTTAACCAGTACTAAAGGTGTTGCCAATTGTGAGCCTGTAAATCTCTGTCAGAAGGGCACAGGAGCCATCTCTAAGCTACAGCCACTCTTGTTCTAACTCTTGGTGTATCTAGAAGAATTAGCATGGTATTTAAGTTAATCAGACTAATGAGCAGAACCCAGAGTGTGTAGTAGTCTGTCTTTGTGTCAGAACCCAGAACAAGACTCCCAGACTAAAGACAGTGACTACTACTGCAATTTGTACACTGTAATGAGGAACTAGCTCTAATTATCCTCATTCTTATCTTCTGTATTTTTATATGCCTCAGCTGTAAAAAGTTCTGTTTCCTAACATTTGTTTTAACAGTTTTGTTTTCTGTCTTGTTTCTCGGATATTACATAGAATACTTTATTTTTCCTGAAATGTTATGTTTCCCCTGTGTGTGCTATTGAATAATCATGTTTTAATCAATGCTACTAAATCTGAAGTATCTCTTGTGCTTCCAGGTATTGATTCTACTCTCTTCACTTATTTTATTTCTGTAAAATACTGCAATATTTTCTGCATATGGGATCAATCTTTAGGCTCAGATCTCTCTCCAATCACCATCGTTAAGGTCATCTAGATGATCAGAAAAGGCCTAGGCTCATGAAATATTATAAAGTCTTTTCCCATGCTGACAAAATTACATCTATGGTTGTAAAAAGTCAATTAAGTCTTTCCCATACACAAACTAAAGTATTTCATGTTCCATATTTATTTATATTGTTGCTTTCCCATATGTTATTGAGACTGGAATTTAGCCTACATGATTCAAATCAGTCAATTGGTTCAGCTATGGAGTTAGTTGCTCAGTTGCATCATTATTTCCAGTACAATGTCAAACTTCAGAGAAATTTTTATTACTGGGATCTATGCTGGCCCCAGTACCAACCTTGTTTTCATTGCTGAGCCATGAAATCTAAAGCTGGACTCTATGACAAACACTCCAGTACAAATTTACAGATATATTTGAGGTATCTGAAAACATATCTGAGTCCAAGCTTTGAATGGAGATGATTACAGCTGTTGGGAAAAGCAGAATTGTGGAATTGCACCTGCAAAATTAATTGTACCACTGTGGCTGTTGGAGTGCATGTCCCTGTCCACCATGGCTGTGTGACCAGGGTGAGAGTAATTAGGCAGGTAACAAGTTTATTAATGTAAACCCAGTGAAGATATCAGCACAGTGATGAGAACTCTGAGCTTGGTGGAAGTGGCCTTGTGGAATGGGATACCACTGAGAAACAGAACTTTTTAAAATATTAAAACTATTTGGTGCAGAATCAGAATCATCAAGGCTGGAAGGGATCTTGCAATCATCTGGTCCAAACCCCTGTTCAAGCAGGGTCAGGCAGACCAGGGAGCCCAGGACCATGTCTGAGGAAATGCAAAGCAAAGGCTTGCTCATAGCGTGATGTGAAAGATGTAGAAGGGACCTTATTACAAAAAAAAAAAAAAAAAAAAAAAAACCAAAAAAAACCAAAGAACTCTGGACAAGATGACTGAAGTATGTTTTTGTTAAAAACTCTATGGTAATTTTGGCTGAGAGAAATGTTGAAGCTTCTCACTGAGACTGAGTAGAAAAGACAGATAACAAGATAATTTAATAATATCACACATGCAACAGACAGATGACTTTCAGCAGAAAGAGGTTGTGATTCAGTCCAGATGTACTCAGAGCTGGATTAACAAAGTACTTAAATATTAGACAGTCACAGACTTGCTTAGTATGCTAGAACTAACTGTAATTCCTCTGGTAGGAGAAAAGATATTCATGAATTCAGGACAGCTTATTGCTCAGGCTGCAAAACTCTGTAAGGCCTGAGTCCAACCATGTCATTACAGCCAAGAACATAATGTTTGGCTCAAATATATGCCACATGGATCTTTAAGGTACTATGAACCATGATCCCATCCTTAACCTAAATATATGGCCATTTATATTCTTGAAATTTCTAAAACAAGTGAAGATTTGGTTATGTTGTAGGGAAAGCTGTTATAATTTTACACTGATGAAATGCTTTGCCTTGGTTAGCAATGAGTTTCTTGGGAAATTCAAAATATGCTTCCTCAAAAGAATGTGGATTTTTAAATGTGTTGCAGTTTTCTGTAACTAAATCTCAAGTTTAAATTTAATTAAATATATTTAGAGGAAATCTATTAATGCTGAAATTCAGGGTTTATTAAGTACTTTCCCATGGTAGTAATTTGCATCTGTGCTCTGTTTTGACTCAAAGAGTGATTACTACTCAACGACAAACAGTTTTTAATATGAAACTGTGACATATAATTTATTAAGCTAATTCTTAAAATAATTTAATCACAGGGATGCATTCCCTGTGGAAAGTTTTGTGAAGCACATGAAATACTTTGTTTTAAACTAACAATATATTAAAAAAAATCTCAGTCTCTTAATCTGATATTCATTAATGGTACTTGATGGAGAGTTTAAATTTTGTCTCTGGAGCTTGGAAGGGAAGGTGTGAAAGCCAAACTGACTCCACCTCAACCTCCAGAGACCTGCTAGCAGGAGATGGAGATATTAATTAGCGCATGGGTGCTCAGCTCTTGGTGCCCTTCGTGACTGCAGGACTCTGACATATTCTAGACTTTGAAAATGACTTTTTGGGCATGAGTGGAAGCATGAAAAGGCAGTGTTTAGCAAACTCTTTTGATATACTAAACTGCAGCATTTATCTCAGAGGCTTTCCCTAGATGATGTGGTCACAGGCTGCGGAAATACAAATATCTCTCTTCAATTGGCATCCCCTCATCTGTGGAGTCTCCTAGTCCACAGGAGAGGATGAGAGGAGAGGAGAGGAGAGGAGAGGAGAGGAGAGGAGAGGAGAGGAGAGGAGAGGAGAGGAGAGGAGAGGAGAGGAGAGGAGAGGAGAGGAGAGGAGAGGAGAGGAGAGGAGAGGAGAGGAGAGGAGAGGAGAGGAGAGGAGGGGAGGAGGGGAGAGGAGGGAGGAGAGGGAGAGGGAGGAGAGGAGGGAGAGGAGAGGAGAGGAGAGGGAGAGGAGAGGAGAGGAGAGGAGAGGAGAGGGAGAGGAGAGGTCAAAGTTTTTATTACACTTCTTATTTCAACCACCTCTGAGAAGTTTCCACTCACTCCTTTTTTATCTTTTGCATTATTCTCTTTGTCAGTTTACTCTTCTTCACTAGATCGCCAGCCATTAATATTTTCATCCAGAAAATAGTAGATTTTGTTGTTTCCTCAAAACTGCAGCTCCAGCTTCAAGCAAAATGGCTGATTTTACTTCCAGCAAAATTAACAGTAGCTCTACAGCTGACCTCAGTGAGAGTGGAACAAAGCCCTTAGTTGCTGAAAATCTGTATCTGCTTTATCCAGTTGGGTTTTGATTTAAATTCCTTATAAACATGTATTTCCAACAGGTATATCTATAGTTGTATATTAAAATGTGAGAAAGTTGTATTCCAGTGTGGATGTCTTGAAATTTATGGCATTCCTATGATTTTTATTTGTTCTCTAAATTTTTCTGCACTTGGAAAAGTTAGTAATAACAATAAATGTTTTCCCTGAGAAAAGCTTACAAAACCAATATATAATTTCAGTATTTCCCAATTAAATGTGTTTTAAAGCTTCTGACTACAATGCCCTCTTATTCCCATTTGCAGATCTATTACCCCATGAAACGAAATAGCACTGCATTAAAAATGTACGCAGTTCTATTATCCAGCTCATAACTTCTTAACACTTTTTTCTTCCAGGAACAACTCTGGTAACTACCAACAATAAATGTTGTTTGCCACTTCATTTTTCTTCCCCAAAAGCAAAACTGTTGGGAAAAAAAAAATCCCTTAGACAATGACATCTGCAGCACAATCTGTCAGGCAATTCCTTTGGAATCAACAAACAACAAATAATTTGTCCAGACTGAATTGTGAGGCTGCATAAAGAGCAGATTGCACCCGAGCACTTCCTTATGTACTTTGCTCATGGAACTGTAGAATCATTAAATAATCAAGGTTGGAAAGCATCTCCAAGATCATTGAGTCCCACTGTACATCACTGAGTCAAAACACTCAGCTGCTAATCCTCTTCTATTGGCATCCCTTAATTTTTTTTTTTTTTTTTTTTTTTTTTTTTTTTTTTTTTTTTTTTTTTTTTTTTGTTTTGGGAAGGTCTTCAGCCTTGTGCTGGCCTTTTGCCTGTTAACTCCGATAATTCCTGGCATAATATTTCTTTTGTGCTGAGCCATGGCTAGGATGGTTGAAGCTGCCCTGGGACCCTTTGGGATGAGCTTGGAGTGGACCTCTTCAAGTGGTACCTGACAGAAGAAAAGGATGTTTCTGTGGAAGTGAACAGAGAGTATCAGCTGCCACCTCAGGGAGCACAGTGAAGACGTTTTGGACAAAGGCAGGTAATTCTGGGTCTGGGGGACACAGCCCTGCCCCTCAGGGGGACCCGTGGTGAGATTGTTCCTGATAGAGAAGTCAGGGAACCACAGAATGATGGTCTGTGACCAAAACATCTCTCAAACAGCACAGTTCAAACCATCATCACCTTCTAGGCAGAGCTCTCATCACAGAGTGGGAGAAGGGAGCTGAGGGTTTCTCTGAGCATGCAATAGGATGTCCAGAGCTGGCATTTTAACAAATCCTTCTTGTCTTGACACAGCTTCATAAAGAGCTCTCTGAAGGACATGAAAGAAAGTGTTGTGGCCCAAACATGCATGTACAAGAAAATGATTAAGTGTCAGGTAAAAAAGCTCACCTGCACCTCACACAGATCTGTGTTGTCCATGTGGGTTGGCCACTGGCTGGGAGCAGACTGGCACAGTGTGTGTGAGTGCTTGCACTCTCAGAAAACTCCCTGACACTTTAATGACCAGAAATGCTGACCTTTCCTCTTATGTTTTGTGGGGTGTTTTTTGCCTCATTCATATTACAGTGCTCCAGAAATTCACTCCAAAATGGTGTATCATGAATCTCAAGAACACCTCAGGATCTACAAAGGCTTTGCAAGACATCTGCTGATTTTCCTGGCATGGTGTCAGATCGCCAATCCTTCACACTTTCTTTTAGCACCCAAAGCTGTCCAACAGCAGCAGCATCTCTGTGCAATAGTCAGGTTTAACACTGACCTTACAAAACCAGAAATTCACTTTCCTCCATGTGGCACCTGTGCCCCTCTGCCTGGGCACACTCAGTGAATCAGTTACTCCAAGATCTGACAGCACTGACACACTTTATTTATGTTCAATTGCTCACTGCAATTAAGACTTAAAGCTATCAAAATTATCTAGATGGCTAAAGACCTAAGTTTTTCTGAAATGATTATGAAGATCCAACAGCCAATATAATATTGAATTAACAGGAGAGTTAGGCTCCTAAATACCTTTGAAGCAGATGAAATATTTGAGAATATGGATCTTAGTGTGCCAGGATTCAGATTTTAGAGAAATTTAGGTTGACAGATGTTCATGCCTCTTCCCTGCAGGTAACACTAACAAATTTATCTTAAACGAATATAAAGTTAATGTTGTAGATTGAGAGTGAAATAGAGATTGGGTTTATCAGTCACACTTTCACTTTAATGTGATCAGCTTCAAAACAGTTCTTATTTTACTGACAAATAAATGATCAGGTTTCTGTTTATGCACTTTAAACTCATAATGTTTATACACCAATTGCAATCAAATAAAATTGTTATTTTCAATTATAATTAGAAAATAATGACTGTTTTATGGCTATCTTGAGTGTCTACATATAAATTATAGCTGCTTATTAGAGTTTAGCTGAAGCTTTCCTGGAGTTCTAAATTAAATGTCCTATAACTTACCAAATGAAAAAAATCTAGAAGTATTTATAAACCATTTCTTCTCATTTGTCTGAAGTTTCTTCTATTTGTGATCTAGGTTTTGCAGTGTGGTCCTTCAGTGTGGTTGTGCTTTGGACAGTGGCCACTAATTGTAAAGAAGGTAGTGAATAAGAATCAAATAGAAATTGCAAATTTTAGCATTGGTCTGAATGAGATCCTGATAAAACAGATTTCTTGCCTTCTCTGACAGTATTTAATATTTTGACTTTCAGCACCAGTAAAATAAGTAGTCATGCAACAGCACTATGTCCTAAAAAATTTCATTTATGAAAACTAGAGTATTTACCTGAAAATTTCCTGAGTGTCAAATTACTTAAGCAAGATTCAGATCACCTCTGACCCCAGCGAAGTACCTGGGAACAGTGTGTGCACCACTTAAACCTGAAAAGAAGTCCTATATGCATCTGAAGTGATGCATGGAATATGCTGGACCTCTGAGGGCAGGATAAACATCCACAAATTAAGCACATTAAGACCTCAGTGTTTTTCCAAATTGTTGAAATGTACTCATTTCCTCAAATTAATGAGTATAGAAGTAAACAGGATGAAAAAAGAAAAGCTGCCACATTTCTGATGCTCATGTATTTTGACAATTGTTAGTCAGCAATTAGAAGAAATATACTCAGTTGTAACAGTTCTTCAAAGGGCATTTGTAATTACAGATGTGTTTGCAGAAATAAATGGAGACAATGACCTCATGACTGATACAAGAACACACATTCTTTTTGGGACGTTTCTAAAATCTATAGTTCAGTGATGGGGAGATCAGTTTGGCCATGCTGTTGTGCTGTATTTATCTCTGACAATATGTTTTGGATTTTGTCGTGAGGATGAAAACCTATTTTCCAAAACTGATGAAAACTCTTTAAATATAGCTTATACTTGCTTAGATGTCTGCATGATTATTCTATATCAATAATTGCTTCTTTCTTGCCTTCTCCCTGCCTTTCCTTCACCCCCCTAGCTCTGATTGCTGGGGAACCGGATAAAGGGAGAAAACAATATTAAATTACTAAGAATTGTCACAGAGAAGATGATTGGCCCACCACCAAGTATTGAGGGTTTAAAAAGGAGAGAGAAAAGGTGGGGGTTGATGTCTGTGGAGATGCAGAAGCTTCTGGGAGCTGTAAATAAAGCTGGTGAAATATTGAAGTAAAAGCAGGGCATTTTTGTCTAATATGTGAAACAGAGAGGGGGATCTTGGATGAGGTGGTTTCGTGCTTTGTAAGATATGTGAGATAATGAGTTTGAGGATTATGTGGGATTGTGGTTACCTGGAATTTAGAGGACATGGAGTCAGGTAAAGGCAATGAAAAATAAGGGTTTCAATCGCATTTGAGTCAAAGTAGTGGTAGCTTTTTCCAAGTTTAGAAAAGAGCATTTGAAATCTGAAACAAAAAAAAAAGGGATCTGGAGGAGGCAATTTGTATTATATTAGCTCTGATATCACAAATAATGAGGATCAGAGTTAGCCTGGATACACAGAAACAGATGGCAAAGGCCAATGTTTGCCCCAGAAACAAGCTTGCCAATGCAAAAAGGAAGGAAAAAGGAAGGACAAACAGTAATCAAATGTATTTTGAGTCTGGTTGTGAATGCTGTACATCTGTTCCTGCTACCCTTATTGACTGACCCATGGAACTGGTGACACACTGGGACAAAGCATGTGTTTCCATGGCAAAGACTGTATGGTGAGGACTCAGGCATGGTTGTTCCAGGCTTAAGGAGATACCAACATTTTTGAACCATATCTGTCCATAAAAGAGAGAATTATGGCCTAGGAGTACATAAAAACTCCTGTGCTTTAAAGAGAAGTTTTCTCTTCATCTCCTCTGGGCTCTGAACTGCTCAAAATGAAAAACTGGTATCTAAACTGAAGGCAAACAAAGCACACAAAACTGCCTATACTTCCACAGTGAAATAATATACACTTGAATTATATTTACTGTTCTGAATTTATCTAGAGAATAGACCTTCCCTATTTATAAAGAATACTTAGTGACTAAAAGAAACTCCTAAAGTAAATAAAAGCCATAGACTTAAGTGCTTACAGGTCCTAAAAATTGCTCTTTTGAAGAGCAGCTAACAGCTTGGAGAGCCTTCTCTCTCTCATTGTGTTTTGTAGGGAATTTGATGTGACCCCCCACAATCCTAAGACTTTCTCCCCATTCTCTAGCCTTTTCCAGAGTGTCTCTAAAGCAGCAGATGCTTCTCCACCATACTTTACTCACTTTCTGTTGCCAAATATGCAGGGACATCTTCATTATTCAGTTCTTACTGAAGCCCCCATACATGGCTTGTCTCTTTATTTAGGAAGCTCTGTGGTGACTGGATGCCCTGTGCCCCCCAAAGCCAATCTGTCACTCCCCTCCTCAGCTGGACAGGGAAGGGAGAAAATACCCTGAAACGTTCACATGCAGTGGTAAAGACAGGGAGAGATCCCTGTCTTTACCACTGCAGTTACTGTCATGGGCAAAACAGACTTTTCCTGGGGAAATTACTCCTGCCTGGATTCTCCCATTAATCCTTTTAGAAGACATCATGATGAATTTTCTATCTTAAGAAGATAGAAAATAAGAAGATAGCTTTTAATTTAAAATACATTAATTTTCAGAACATTCCCTGCGAATTCCAAGCAACTGCATCTTATGCAACTGAAAGTGAAATTGAGATTTCTGTGCGGATGTTGAGCAATATGTCATAAAATATATTGATAACCTTGAGAGGACTCCTGTGGGGAATCTTCCCATGTGGAGTAGCTGGGTGCTGGCCTTCAGGGAAAACCTGAATTTTATCTCCCACTCACTGAAGCTCTCTGAAATCCTCTGGTGTATCAGCTGTAAGCTGGCACCATTTTAGTCTTCTTCAATCATGAAAAATTTAATTCAGCTTTGGATAATGAAGACAATCAGACCCAGCATCTCTCTGTGACCATACTGCTGTGTGCAAAACTGAACAACATCCCCAGATACAGGGGGGCACTTTCAATCAGCTTTTTTGTTCCTCAGGACATGAGGGGCAGAAGGGAGAACATGCCAGTGCCAACAGGCATCAGCTATCACACAAAAACCCAAAATGTTTAGATTTGGCTAATTTTAGGCTTCAAGCACAGTGTCAGCTGGAGCTGTTGGTGCCCCTAGAGAATGCAGATCCTGGCACACAGTGTCATTAACACCATTCACCATTAACTTGGTGCCCGGGCACTTTCCTTGTTTTCTTCAAGGCTACCTCATACTCAGAAAGGGGGCAGGCAGCACAGCGCTCTGTGCTGGTTTCAAGTTGTTGTTATGGGACAGCAGAGTCCTTGGGCTGACAGGTTTAACAGATTTAATTGTAATGGGTCATCATAACTCTCAGTTTTAAATAAGAAATCTGGTATCCATGAAAACAAAAAGGTTCAAATTCAGTTCTTGTCTGAAAGGAGAAATCTCACTTTAAGGAGAAAACAACAGATAAGGTTTATTTTGTTGACTGTACAAAGCCCAACACTTAAACACTATATTAAAATGGTGAAATTAGCCCTACTTTTCTTGAGAAGGCTTTTCATGGAGTGGGTCACCTTTATCAGCAAGGGTATGGTATATACAAGGACAGGAAGCTTTCAGGTTCTCAAAAGTCTCCCTTGAAGCGGCTGGCCCTTTTTGAAGTCTGAAAGATCAAAGAATGTGCTCATGGAACTACAGTTTGCTCCTCCTTAGACCAGCTTTTACAGGAAGCTTTGTTATGTTTCACATATGTTAAAATGGGTTCTAAATAACTGTTCTAACAAAAGTTCTAAATTGAATTTTCAAGCTTTCTTTAAGGAGTTCCTGTGCCTTCAGTTCCTGCACAAACATGCACAATTCTTAATGATACTCATTCCCTAGATATAATTAGTAAATGTTGCTTCATTAATTATCACAGTCTAAACCTTAGAAACTTTGATTATTCCAGTTTGGAGTCCTTATAAATCTTGCAGCAAGGGATGGAGTTCTCCCATGAGCAAAGGCTAAGGGAATTGGGGGTGTTCAAACTGGAGAAGAAAAATCTCCAGGGAGACCTTGTGGGAGCCTTTCAATGCCTGAAGGGGCTACAAAGAGCTGGAGAAGGACATGTAGTGAGAAGACAAGGGGCAATGGCTTTAAACTGAAAGATGGCAGGTTTACATTGTATATTAGGAAGAAATTCTTTACTGTGAGGATGGTGAGAGCCTGGTACAGGCTGCCCAGAGAAGCTGCGGATCCCCCCATCCCTGGAAGCATTCAAGGCCAGGCTGGATGGGGCACTGACCAACCTGATCTAGCAGAAGGTCTGAGGGTTGGAAATAGATTATCTTCAAGGTCCCTTCCAATTCAAACAATCTTATGATTCTATGATTCTAAGTTTTTGTAAATAGGTATCAGGTTGACACTTAAATGTTGGTCATTCCAAGTTAGACAATGCCACTTCTTAAATGTTAGCATAGAATTTTTGTATTTGATTTCCAGCAGAAAGGGAGACAAATATTTAATCTGAGTCATACTGGTCACACATATTTAAGGAGTAATCTTGGATTCTACATTGCAATTAAGTTGCTGTTGCAATATATGTATTATGAAATGACCATGAAATTGAGCTGTGGATTTTTCCAGTAAGGGCAATATATCTAGGTTTATTTAATACATACTTTTGTCACACATTGGCTTCAGATTACAGCCAAATCTGATAGACACATTGAAAAATAGGTCATCTAGAATCAATATTATCATTTAAAGCTAGTAATTTCAGTTTATTCAGTGGTGTATGTGTTTGAACACTCCATCATTATGTAACTTGGATCACTGTATTTGGTACAAAAGACCCAAAATCTTCAAACCCATCACTGTAGTCTAACTGCAACACTTTTATTTGTTAAATAAGGCCAGAACAATGAAGTACCACCAATTCAAAACCATCAGCTGTTCTTATTTTAATAGCTTTCCTTCAAGTCCTACTTTTTCCCTGAGGCCTGTGTTCATATACACTGAATTCCTTTTCTTGATCAGGGTTTTAATACTCAATCTTAAATCATGTCAAGGGTAAGAAAACCTTCCTTCCACATCCATGCTAAACTACTTGCTTCCTACTTCAATGGCTTTTCATTTCTCTCTCCTCTAAATTTTCTGACTGTCTAAAAGTTATCACAGGCTCCTATAGCATTCCAGGAAAGTGCTGGTGCATTACTGCAAATATGTATTTAAATATTTTCTCGGCATTTTTATTGCAAGCTTTCAAAGTTGCAGTCTAATATATCTGGGGGAAGGGGAAGGGGAAGGGGAAGGGGAAGGGGAAGGGGAAGGGAAGGGAAGGGAAGGGAAGGGAAGGGAAGGGAAGGGAGGGAAGGGGAGGGAAGGGAAGGGGAGGGAAGGGGAGGAGGGAGGGAAGGAAGGGGAGGGAAGGGAGGAGGGAAGGAAGGGAAGGGAAGGAAGGAAGGAAGGAAGGGAAGGGAAGGAAGGGAAGGGAAGGAAGGAAGGGAAGGGAAGGAAGGAAGGGAAGGGAAGGGAAGGGAAGGGAAGGGAAGGGAAGGGAAGGGAAGGGAAGGGAAGGGAAGGGAAGGGAAGGGAAGGGAAGGGGAGAAATTGATGTCTGAAATTGAGACTCTTATCTAAAATAGACAGAAGGGACTAGTCCCTGATGCAGACCTAACTATCAGTGGATAGTCAGTGTGGTTTGACATATTTGCCATGCTCAGCAGGAGGAAAAACTCCTCCCCAGTCCGTACTCCAGGAAGAACTGGTGGGAGATCATGACTGGAAAAGTTACCATCATCAGGTGATTGTCTGCTATCCATGATAGGCAGGTATGGCATTGCCTCAAAGCAAGATGAAAAAGTCTATGAGTGGTTTTTTTTTAAAAGACAAAACTCCTTCTAGTGAAGTCAGGAGCATCCAAACCTTAAGCCAGGCCATGGTGTGACTCCTGAGGTCTGCAGCTGTGCATATCCCGTCAATTTTCAATACAACTGAGTAGAAATGTCGCTTTGGGCTAACCTGTGTCTTGGATTTCTTTAACAAGGGAGTTATCTCACTCAGGGCAGACATGAAGGCTTTTGACCTCTCAAGACTTGAACCTATGCAATAAAAAAGTGTTGAACACAGCAAGGTATCCACCAGTTGCCCACTCAAACAGACCACTTTGCAGGGTCCAGTTTGCAGCAGCACTGCAGGCAGATCCCTGGACAGATCCTACTGCAGGAGATCAGAAGATCCCTTCCAGAGTTTCTGAGGACAGTCATTCCCATACAACCCTGCTGGGCCCCTGGCAGAGGCTGGTTCTTCCTCAAGGATTTTCTCTTGTTCTACAAAAGCCTCCATCACCTGGCTGGAGTATCCCACACAGTTCTGCCTCTGCTTCCAATGTGAGTTAGTCTGGGGGTCCCTCTGCTTTTCTTGTGGGCTGGGGAGTTTATGGAGTTGAGGATCTACCATTATTTCTGTTTGCACTGTGGTTCTGATGGGCTGACTCAGAGAGCTCCTTTAGGTCTTCATTCTTTATTTCACAAATTATGGTATTTAACAGCAAGCTATAACAAGAAGAAAATACAAGTAAAATATAAATCTGGAAAACTATTGGGAAGGCACCACAGTGTAGCTCTAAATCAATCCTGGCACATACAGTGTAACAAAGGCAAAACCCCAGGAAGCTCTGCATGTCTCTGGCTTTGCAGAGACTTCTCCAGTTTGAAGAATTAAGGCTGGTATGGGCACACAGCCATGCATCACTCATGCCCCATTACTTATGATCTGAGTTGGAGGTGACAACTGAAGACAATAACCAGGCCCTATTTTCTTTTCAGACATACAATGGAAACCTCAGTTCCACTCCAAATAATGCTCACTTTTGCTTTCACATAGTAATTGCTCATCATAACTTTGCAGCTCTTTAGCAGAAGCATTTTGTTTCCGACTTCATTGTATTGTTCTTTTTCCATGGAACTGTAATATACAATGTCATGAACAAAATGGAAAGAGAGACATGATGTAGTTATATAGGGCTATCCAACATAGAAAGGGGATTTTTTTTGTGAATCTTACATCTATAATTAAGCTATCAACCTACCTAAGAGAAACAAAACTGAGTCTTTTAATTAGCTTCTTGAATAGGAATAAATGCCTCATTATTCTTAACCATATCAAGCTGAGAACATTATTAAAGTCTGAAGGAATAATGAACAACATGACAGGAAGCACATTAGAGCACATACAAGAATACATTTGCCTACTAAGAGATCTGCATAAATATGCTTATCACTGCTATTTAGGAAGACAAAAATACCAAAGGATAGAATGGAAACAAAAGGACAGTAAAGGTAGAGACATAACGACATAAAGAAAATTATATGAAGCCAGAGGTAGGAGATATATTTCTTTGGTATTTTGTGCTATTGAGCACTCAAAAGTTCAGCTGCTCTGCCAAAACTTCTCAGAGCCAGCTGAGTGGATTGGCCTCTGCTGCATTCAGTATGGTTTTTTAAAACTTCTTTGTGTCTGCTTTGGCTCCTGAGCTTTGTTTCTCTGAGGTATTTAGAGGGAGAACATGCCTTTCCAGAAGCTGTAGAACAAAAGAGTTCAGAGAGGACTTTTGGACAAATTTCTCTCCCCTAAGTCTGTAGGGAGCATGAATAATCTTTACAGGCCTTCAGAATTCCCTTGGCTGAAGGGAGGTATTATTCTCTCTCTTTAGAAATAATGCCAAGAGCACAGAACCCTTTCACAGCAGGGAAAAAACTGAAGGTACATATCTGATCATTCATAGCTGAGTATGTTATCCCACAATCCCAAAGAATGTCCTGAAATTCAGACCCAGAGAAGCCTCAATTACTGTCTGTGAATTAAAGCTTGTCCATAAACTATTCCAGCCTACCAAATCTCATTAATTTCAGCAGTGTTTAACTCATGTGTAGAAAGTTGCACAGGTGTGGGCTGAAGCATCTTCTAGATGGACTTCACTCATCATGGAATTGCCATGAGATCCAGACTCCAAGGTCTTGATTGTGTTGCTGGAGTAGGCAGACGGTGGGAATTTCACACAACTTTTCTTCCTGACATTGCCCTTCAGCTGCCAGATCCAGCAGATGGATCTGCTGCCCAAGAGGAGAGCAGAGCAGAGAAGGTGAGCTGCATTCTCCTCACCATTCTCCTCTCCCTCCTCTTCTCCTTCAAAATCCTGCTCAGCAGTGTGTGTGCCATGAGGGTGGACCTGGATTTGTGCCCTGGACATGCAGCTCCCCTTCAGTGCCACAATGTCACGCCTGAGCCAGCAGCAAGGCTCTGTGTTCTGACACAGGCAGGAGCAGAGGCACAGAGAGGGGTTTAATTTGTGTCTCAGAGCAGTGTCCTTGGCTCTTTGCAAACTCCCTCTTTTATTTGAGCTGCTGTGATATTTAGAAATTGCAGGGACAAAGAGCATTTAAAGATGCAGAGGAAGGAGAGGTGTCCTATTTTCCATTCACAGAGGCATCAAATTCTGATAAAAACATCTCCCAGAAAAAACCTGATCAAAAATTTACTCCCAGAAGTGATATTTCTCAACTTTTGCTGTGGATTTCACACTGCTCCTAATAAAAACAATAACAAACCCTACCTTGTAACTACAGGAAATTATATCTGCTCTTTCAAGTTGCAAAGAGAAGCATTTTGGTATTTACCTTTGGCATTTTTGCCTATGAGGCAGGCACAACCTAAGACAATAATTTTAGAGTAATTTTGTGTCCTCCCATCATGTCTGTTTGATTTCTAGCTCTTTCTGATTTTCCCATGTCCTTTTTTTTTATATAAGAAAATCTGCAATTGTATATATTTAAAATGCAATGATTTCAATAAATGCTTCATGAAGTTCCAGCAATTTGTCAAAACATGATCTTCATTCCTAATTAATGTACAGGGATAGAACATCTAATGTGTCAAATGTTATGCTTTTGATCCCAAAGGAGATCAGGAGATGAGGAGCTCTTGAAACAAAGATGTGATTCCTGATATGAAGCCCAAAATGGAAATAATCAGATTTGTGGAAATGAATTTTGAAGACAGTATATGCTGAAAAACAAATAAAATAGGATGAAAAGCTGGAAATGTTTCTGTAGTTAGCAGAAAGGAGGGGATGCAGGCTGGAAAAATATACTGTCTGGTTTTATTTACTGTTCTTCAGCAACTAGGAAACATTAGTGTTACATTTGTCTAATTTATTTTCTTCCTTGAACATGAAGTGTGCTGTCTTTCTCTTCTTCTCATCCTAAAATGAAACAAGCAGCCACATCCTTATGTTCTACAAAAGAAATTTACCATAGAGAATTTAATCTCTCATGCATTCTTGCAATTTTACATTCCTTTTAGCAATTATTTTGTTGCATTTTTTCTTCTGCCATAAGCTGGACCACCCTTAATATCCCTAGCTGAATGACTACACATAGAAAATCTGCATTTTCCAAGCCATGGAGGCATGAATAAGTGTCTCAACACTTTTCCCTCACTGTTATTCAGAATGAGAGTAAAAAAATTTTCCTCTAAGACCAACTAGCTAAGCTTTTAAGATAATTAATGATTTTTAGTTATTTTGGAGAAAGAAACCAAATACCTTCAAGACAAGAAGAGATCATGTGATTTCTAAAATGATGTAGCATTTGCCTTACTTAGTCAGAGGCAATGCAAGCCACCAAAACTGGGCACTGAAGATGCTGAACCTTAACTCTTCAGACCCTTGTACTGGTAAGAGCCAGGCTTTTTACACAGCTCTGATGGGCTGCTGAGGTCAATGGGATTCTTACACAGCACAGCATTTTCCTGCTGCAATCTTTTTTTTTTTGGCAAAATAATTTCTGGACAGGGTGCTAATAAAGGGTTTGTGGTTGGGTTCCAGTGTCTTGCATTTTCTTGTTCCCTCTCACTTTTAGTAAGGGAAGACTCCAGGTGTTACTCCTTGGCACAAAATTAATAAACACCTACTTAAAAATACAGTTTGTTTTTTTTTTTTTTTGTTCTACAGTTACTTTAGGATTTTTTTTTCAGAACTCTATTCTGATGAGTGAAAATGTCCCATTCACAAAGTATTTGTGCGAGCATTTGTGGCACTGGCCTTAGCTTAAGCAGCTCATCTCCTTCCCTGGTGCTTAGGTTCTGATGCATTTGTACTCAGCAATCAGATCTCCTCACAATCTCTGTTTCTGAAATGCTCTGGTTCATCAGTCTCCTGCCCTTAGGTAGTTTTTCCATTTCCCTGATGACCCAGGGATCTGAATGTTGCACAATGTTGCAGACAAGGTTTCATCAGTGCCTTGGACTGTTGAATTATTAATTCCCTAAGTCTAGTAGAAGTATCTCACCTGGCATCATCTATTCTTTTTCTGTGGCATCTTCAGTAAATGGTCACTCAAATCATGTTCCACAGTTAGTTTCTATTAAAAGATTTTCTGTAATATTTCTGCAATGTGTCAAAGGTGAGTTTGAGTCACAGAATGGGTAAGGCTGGAGGAGGGAAAAACCTCACAAAATATAAAAACAAAAACCTCATGGCTAGAAAGTTCTCTAACACAGCCCAAGAAAAACTAATTTTGTGAAAATCAATGGGCTGTAGTAGAATTAACACTGCTAGGAGACAGAAGTTGAAAGATCAGGCAGCAAGACAGAAACATTATGTTCAAACACTTTTGGAATTAGAATTGCACATTATCTGTCTGAATGTGCCTCTGCAGCAGAGCAAGATGTGTTATCTGTTAGAGCTATCACAGACTGCCTGAGTCAGCACTGCAGCCACCAGCTGCTCTTTGTTTCTGTCACTGATTTTTTTAAAAACCCAACACATTATGAAAAATGAGGGGAAAAGAATTCTGATGCTTGGGTTGTGAAAGGAAATGTAGTAGTCAGTGTGCATTTGAAATATTGAAACTGTTTATAGCTTCAATTGCTATACAGGGCCCAGAGATTTAGATTTCTAGAGGTGTTTAATAGGAAAAATCCCTACACATATTCTGGATGGATTTTTTTTTCAGGCTGTTAAAATTTGACATGTGCATCTTTTCAAGTCCTTAATCTAATGAGCTTAAAAACAACAACATGGCCTTATCTTCAAAACAAAAGTACTGTACTTACAGAAATTCAGGATCAAGTGCTAGAGCAAATCTCATGGAAAATGTGAATTAATTAATTATTATGACAGTTCCTAGATCCCACCTTGTTTCCTTTTGATTTAGTGAGCCTGGACTTTTTCCTTTGCTGGAAGATGTTGCAAAGGCTTTGTAGATTTAGAGTGACAGAAATCTTTAGTTTTTTTACTGGTCTTATCCCAGCAGGTGTTGGATTCACTCACATATAAAACCAGGGTATAAGGAGAACATCCATATTTTGTGCTTTATCTCTAGAAGAATAATATTGCATTCTTATTATTCAGTTTCAAGCAAGAAACTTGTCCTCATAATTGTGGACTCAGTGAAACTCTGTCATATTTTCACCAAAAATAATAAAACCTATTCTCAGTGGTAGTGAGGTAAATCTGAGAAATTTCACAGACTTGTCAGGTTTTATGGATGGCTAATAGATAGAATCTTGTACTTTTCTACAGAGAGGAAACATCTGAAAAATATTTTTAAAAAACTTTGAATAAAAATATTGTCTCTTACATAACTAAAACCAGTTGAGAAAGAAAATCTCCTCAGGAAGAAAAATATATTTGAGCGGGTCTACATTTTACTGCCATATAGATATGATTTATTTTATAACAATCCCTGTGTGCTATCTTTGCATTCATCTCACTGATCAAGAAACTAAATTAGATTCCAGAATCTTTAGGCCCATGATAATGGCTTAACAGAAGGAGTCATTATTGATATAAATTATACTCACAGCTGTTAGCAACATGTAAGTATCTTGTTTTCCCTCTTTTGGTTTCGATGAAAGTCAATTAGCTCAGTGATATTTACACTAATATTTTATTTATTTGGTGCAATTGTCCATCTGTTTCAGTAGTGATGGACATTTTAATGATTCTCCTGCATGTACAGAAATTAGATTTATTTACTTCTTCCCTTTCCCAGGAGGTAAAAGAAGCCATGCTCATAATTTTCCTAAATACAGTAAACCCTTCAGACACAGATGTTGTCTTCCCTCTCCATTTTACAAACTCTTGGTGAAATCATCAGCCAGATCTCCAAGCCATGCATTTCTTGACTCCAGGTGAGCAGTTAAGGGAACAGAGTTAATTTCAAGTTAAAGATTTATGGATTAGCCCCATGTTGCTTTATATTCTGAGGCTTTTACATATTGGATCTTTATATCTAGAGGGGAATAATACATATCAAAGGAAGACTGAAATGGGTCCCACCAGCATTTTGCAAAACATGCATGTTGCCTTTAACAGCTGTTTTTAAGGGTTGTAGCCTTAGGGGGTGTGGAAAATGTGAACTGCCCTTCAGTTTGAGAGGGGTTTGTACACAGTTGTTATCTGGTAATGGTCTCTAGTAAAGAAGGGATTAAAGCATGTGCACCTTCTGAATGTTTTACTGTTGATTAACTGAAATTAATGAGGTGTTCATGTCTGGCTCCTTCCTCAGGACTATAAATTAACTGAATGGCAATTAATTATGAATAAATAAATTTAAATGCATATTTCCAAAATGATACAATACAGACAATCCTGAATGAATCTGGATTTTATACATGACTTTTTTATGATGCAAAGTCCAAACACAGTTGATTTACACCTTCCTATGGATATGTCATTTACTAGGCTAACATAATGTATTTTCTTTTCATGCAACTGCATTGATCAAGAAAATAAATTGTGTCCAAGAGTTACAAGTTTTGTTCTCCCTTAGGAAAATGGCTCACAAGAAGACATCATTAATGTAGTAAATCATAGTCAGAAATGTTGACTCCAGGAAAGCATCTTATGTGTTCCTTTTTGATGTAACTGAGCATCAATTAGTTCAGTGATATTTGCATAAATACCTCTATTTTGTGGGTAGGATTGTCCATCTGTTTCACTAAGAACTTAATTATAAATTTTTTCTGGAAAAGAAGAAATTAATTTTTCCAATGGTTAAAAATTTCTACAACACAAAGCAGCCATGTTCACTAGAAAACAGGAAATAAATATAATCTGATTAAATATTTTGTCTTGGAAAATAAGATGATAATTAACAAAAACAAAAAACAGCTTTAAATTATAACAAAGGATTAGTTCTAAATTTTAAGGCCATAATTCTCATTATGTTAACTATCACAGCTCAGTATTGATGCCTTCTTTCTTAAGAATCATGCCAAGACCTCTGGGTTTTATTTTTTTACTTAAAGCACAGTTAGGGAGGGGAGTCTCGGTCCTTCCCACTGTTCCCAGCTTGGCACATGGGCCAGCAAGAGACGCCCAGAACCTGGAGATGGATCAAAGTCATCATGAGAGCACCTGGAGAGCAGGCCAGAGGAATTCCAGGCACTCCAGCCAGTGAGTCAGCGTCATTGGGGGCCCAAATTAAGTGCCTTTATCACATCCATGGAGCATGGGGACAAGCAAGGAAAGTTAGAGCTGTGCAGATGCCTGCAGGGCTGTGATTTTATGGATATCATGGAGATGTGATGCAATGGCTGCTGTGACTGGGCTGTGGAAGGTTATGGTGGGCAGGAATATGGGCTCTAGGAAGGACAGGCAGGAAGATGAGGAGGGGACAACACCCTCAATGTCAGTGACCAGCTGGAGTGCACAGAGCTTTACCTGGGGATGGGTAAGGAGCTCATGGATCAGGATGGAAATGTGGGCAGGGACAGGTGATATTAAATGGGGGTCTGCTACGGGTTACCCAGCCAGAAATTAGGAATGTCTGAGGACCTTTCCATGGGACAGCAGACCCACAGTCACAAGACCTGGTCTTCACAAGGGGTTTCAGGCATGCTGGTGTCTGTTTGAGGGGTAAGACTGCAGGATGGAGGCAGCCCAGGAGGTGCCAGCACAAGCAGGTCACTCAATAAGCTCTGGACTTCAGGATGGCAGACTTCGGCCTCTTCAAGGACCTCCTTGGTAGAGTACCATGGGATAGAGCCCTGGAGCAACACATCCCAACAAAAAAGAAGTTGGGCAAAGACACCAGGAGACCTGTGTAGATGAACAAATAAGTCATGGACAAATTCAAACACAAAAAGGAAGCCCAAAAACCAGGCTGGATGGGACCTTGGGAAAGCTGGTCTAGCAGGTTTGCAAAGAAGGGTTCTGTGATTCTTTGATTCTGTGATTCTCTTTTTCTGTGATTGTGTGAGGTATCCCTGCCTTAGGCAGGAGGGATGGAATTAGATGATCTTTAAGATCCCTTCCAACCGCAATAATTCTGTTTTTCTGAGTGTCTCAGGCAAGATCAAGGGCAACAGTCAGCTGCAAGAGCAACAGTCAGCTGCAAGAGCAACTTCACCATCTCATCAGAGTTGAGCCACATTGATATGGTGGCATAAATCACACGTTCTGCCCTTGTCTTATCTGGATTCTACTGAAAACTCACAGAATTAGCTGTTTGCACACTTTTCACATGGTATTGCAAGGCCATTCTTTTCTCTTGAGCTTCCTGTCCTCCCTCTGACATTCATAATCACACACCATTCCCCTGTTCCATATGAAAGTGACTCATGAACAGATGAGAAAACTTTGCAATTTTTCAAACTGATCCCTAGCTGAATTAATTGCTGTAAATTAGTAGCTGTGGAGGTATGAGTGTCCACTTTCCAGTGTAACACCTGTAATATGAGAAGAGACTAGCTGCCAAGAATACTTGTAAAGTAACTCCTTTCATGCAGAAGATAAAGGCCTTTGTTCCTGGAACTGACAAGTCAGAGTTACAGTTTCATTTCCTTATGTGTTATCCGGTCTGTAATTGTTAAGCTTTTGGCTTTAACATGTAGATTTATTCCATCTCCAACAAAGCTTTGATCTATAATTTAGCCCAAGAGTTTGAGTTGCCCCTTATGTCCAGGAGTATTAAATCAAAAGTAATTTTGTTAAAGTTGGTGGACAGCCACTGCAGTTGTTCCAGTGAAGAATTGGTGTATGTGAAGAAGAGAGTGAGACATCTAGTTGGGACCCAATTCTGAAAGCCTCTTCCTTGAGTTTTCCAGCTAAATTTTTGCTTAGCTGATAATGTGCAGGCTGCTTGAAAATTCAGTGCTTTTACAGATGCCCTTCTCCATGTCTTAAACAGATTAAAATTTTACCATGAATAAAGTAAGTAAATAAATTCATCTAAATTGAGCAATCTTTCCCCTTTTTCTCTGCCTCAGTTCAATGAGGTATTTTACACCACCATTTTTTGATGGTCCTGTCTCTGGTAAAAATCATCACCATCAAAGTCTGCTTACCCTGGAAAGTTTATTTAACTACATTGCAAATACCAGACTGAATGAAGTTTCCCCATAACAGGGTACTGGGAAGGGAAACAGCTATACAAAAGAGCATAGAAACAGAATACTTGTGGACAATATAACAAAAAAGTCTCTGAGTTCCTTTAATGCAATATCTGATACCCAGAACAAATGTATTCAGAAAAAATAAACTAATAAACCCTTGCCACATTTTCTCTTTGCAAATTCCCATATCTATATGCAAGTAAAAAACAAGGGAGATTTAATGGAGGAGGAGATTACTGCACTAATGAAGGGATAGGATGAAATATTACAGAATAACAAAAGCTCATATAGAACATAATTTATTTTTCAGTGTAACAAAATGACATGACTGCAGATAAAGAGTTTGTTTTCATTTCCATTACAATCTGTTTTCTAATATAATTCAGTTGTTAAACAGAGAAAAAACATTTCTCAAATCTTGCCAGAAAGCCCAACTCATAATACCACCTAAGAAAATCCAAGTTTCACCAGTTTAAACCTGTCCCTATGGGTCTCCTAGGCTCTTTTTGTTCCACACCAATCAATTCAAAGCATAATTCCTTCCCCTGAATCAAAATTAATATGGCAGCATAGATACCTATGCCATTTTTTTCTGATATGTGTATATATAACCAATTCTAAATTAGTCTCTAGGGATTAAATACCACAAGGACTGGACCATTTTCAGTTGTTTCTGGACTCCCTGACCCCAAGAAAACACAATATGTGTAACAATGTCTCCTATAACACCTTCTGTAACACCTTCTCCTATTGCTTAGAGAAATGTTTCTGAAGATTTTATAATTATAGCATTGCTTTACTCATTCTTCCTGACGTTTCAGTGCTTCTCTCCGGTCCTAATGAATTTATCTCCTCATGTGCTAACCACATGCACACTTTGCAATCAAAAAAGAGCTTCAGAAACAATTCAAAATGTGTTTCATATGTCTAATTTTCATAGCCCTTAAATTCCTGGAAGTGTTAGTACTTACCAGATTCTCCACATTCTTGCAATGACTTTATTTCTGCAGTCTTTGGCCTTTAGAATACCTTGAAATTCTGCCCTGGGATGGGCACAGCCTGCCTTTTCTGCCAGTAGTACACTAAGAGGCTGTGAGCATTCAGGTACTTTCATATTTTTTCTTTCAGAAAGGTTTCTTTGAATTGGGTGAAGATTTAGCAGCATATTCTCCCAGCCTTATGCAAAAGACATTGAAATTACTAATAATCTCAAATAGCCATTGGGAGCTGAATTGATTAAATGGCTAGTGAATGTAAAGCACTATGGAAATGTGAAGTGCTTTACACTTGGTGCTATTGTGATAATTAAGACCAATTCTTTTCAAATTCTTTTCTCAAGGCTTAGACCCACTGTTAAATTAGTTCAATTTAAGGAGCTGCAAAGCATTAGTAGAGCTGCAGTAGCTGCCCTTATTTGTACTCTTATCCCATAGCAGCAGTCTGATAATTTCATTTCATGTAGCTTCTAGTAAAATTATGTTCACTACATTATAGCTGGGTTGTTATTGCAGAACAACATCAATTGACATTGAAAGAAACCCACTTTCACTCTTCCCATTGCTGTGTGGTCCTTACACTCCCTTTTCCTTTATGAAACATCTATATGGCTGTGTACTAAAATAAATTAATTGATCCAACTGAAAAACAAATTTTTCATTATTATTATTATTGTTGCTATCCTGCATACTGGTTAGTTTTCAGGTCTATTTTGCTCTAAGCTCATGTGTGATTTGGACATGATCAGCCTCAGAAAAGAGGAAGGGTAGCATTTCTTCTTCTAGTACTGTGGCAGCTTAAAACCTGTGTTGAACTACAGTTTATCTCACCTGAACCTGAATTTGATGTAGGTGAGGAGAACACAAAGCACAGAGTAGATAATTCTGTGAAGGTTGCTACCCTTAGTAACTTAGCACTGTTGAGCCCTCACCCTTTACGATGTTTTGGAAGGAGCTGAATATTTTTCTCAGTTTCTTAATTGCCAGCTGAGAACTTATGAACTTGAAATTTTACTGATTTTTGCTTGAAAATTCCAACATCCATGTGTATTCTATTTGTCTTATGGCAACTGAAAAGTGAAGTAAAAAAAGTATTTTCATTAAATAAGTGCAGCTTTTCATTGGAGGTAAATTGCTTATCAAATTATTTTTCATCTTTTAAAAGCCAATTTTAAGTAACAAAAAAGTAACATGACTTGCTTTATATGTAAAATAAATGTTCTCTGTGTGAATTAATTGTTCTATAGGTAAGGCTGGAAGGGACCAAAGTGGGTCACCTGGTCCAACCTCCCTGTTCAAACAGGGTCATATCCCAGAGCACATGGAACAGGATTTTATCCTGGTGATTTTTCAATATTTCCAGTGGGGGTGGCTCCACAGCCTCTCTGGGCAATCTGTTCCAGTGCATGGTCCCCTGCACAATGAAGAACTTCTTCCTCACGTTCAGGGGGAACTTTCTGTGGATGTTTGCGCTTATTGCCTCTTCTGCTGCTGCTCAGCATCACCAAGAGCAGCCTGGCTCCACCCTCCTGACATCTGAACTGTTTCAGAATAAAAATACAGCTTCTCATGCAGCAAAGCCTGGAGTCATAGACATTATGGCTTAAATGAGCTACACCAAAAAAAAAAAAACAACCCAACAACAAAAAAACACCAAAACCAAAAAACCAAACACCCCCCCCCAAAAAAAAAAACCAAGAAAAACAACAAAAAACCCGTGAGAATTTTATTTGTGGTTTGCTTGAGAAAATGCCAATGAATTTTTAAAACATTTTAAAAAATGTTAAGACACACTTTGTGGCTCTTTCTTTATTGATTTTAAGGAGAGAGAGCCTGAAAGTTTGAGCACTCATAAGTGTCAGACATAAAACCAATTGGCAAAGACCAAAGTAAGGGTAGCTATATATACTTAAAAATATTTACTTACAAAATATTTGGGTATTAGTCCCAATCTCCAGATTACTAATTATGCTCATTAGACATAAAAGTCCAACTTGCATCATGATCCCAGTGTACTGAAGTTAATATATCCAGATAAACCACAAAGCAAAAATAATCTATAAGGTTTTGATATAACCACCAAGGTTGTTTCCTGTGAATGCAGAAATGAAGTAACTACAAAAAGATTTTAAAAGGTGTTTTAAAACCACAGAGTAAAAGCATACAAGAAAATGTATGGTTTAGACTGGAGTCTGTTTTACAGCAGCTTTGGAAAAGGAGGCTCAAATCCAGCTTTCCTATAGGAACTTTGACTGTCAGACACTTAAGTCACGACAGATTGAGATTCCTCAGCAAATGCAAACATTTTTTGAGTATTTCAATTAGGGGCATATTGCCCAAACCAGCAGAAATAAATCCCTTGATGAAAACACCCACTTTGTGCATTCATTTTCTGCTACATTAAAGCCATTTTAAAAAAAATTATCTGGTTACATGTTCTTGGTTTTTTTTCTGCAAGATTATTAAACCTTGTGAAGATTCCTTACCAATTTGCTCTGCACAATGCTTTTTTTATCTTGAGATCACTAGTTTGTCTTTTTTTTTTCTGTGATCTATTGACAACTGAAGTGGCTTCACACTTTAGAAAAGGCTGTGAATTACTATGTGTGAGCAGCACACTGTAATTCTGCAGTGCTGAAATGTGTAATGTCTTCACTGCCCAGAACTTGTGGGAGGAGAAAAACCCCACACTTTCCCATTCAAGACTAAATATGCTGAAGTTTTGAATGCCATATCTTCCCATAAAGTGGCACAATTTGCAGAAGTTAACAGGTCTGTGCTGACTTGCAGGAACTGGGGATCTTGGTATGGAGAATTACTTAATACACCATTGTAAGCTCTTTGTGTCACAGCCTTCATTCTGGTGTTTCTTTCTTGACTGTCAGTGTTTGTGCTTTTAATTACTTGAGTGAGAACTATTTAGTCCCTTCCTCTGATATGTTTTAAGAGTAACTATTTTATTTGCAGGGCGCCCTGTGGCAAGAAGGAAAGATGAATTTGGCTCCATGTTCTCAGAAGGATAATTTATTATTTTATGATACTATATTAGATTAAGGAATACTATACCGTACTAACTAAAGAATGCAGAAAGGATACTTACTCAATGCTAAAAGGATAATAATGAAAACTTGTGACTCTTTCCCAAGTCTCAACACAGTTTGGCACTGATTGGCCAATGAGTGAAAACAACTCACACCAGAATCCAATGAAACAATCACCTGTGGGTAAAAAATCTCCACAGGCCACATGAGCAAAACAGAGGAGAAGCAAATGAGATAAGAATTGTTTCTCTTTTCTCTGAGGCTTCTCAGCTTCCCAGGAGAAAAATCCTGGATGAAGGGATTTTTCCAGAGAATGTGAATGCCACAAGTAGCCCCAAAGATCTGACAACAAGAAGTATTTGGAGCAACTTCATAGGTCATGCCCATCAGCTCCTTTAGCCCTGGGCATTTCTTCTTTCTTCTGTCATGAAAGTCATTCTAGCAATGGCTGAACGTCTCTGAGCAGCTTGTGCATTAAGATCCAGACTTTCCAAAAGGGCTGGATTCCATTTTCAGAGGTATGAACTCCCAAAGCGGTGCCTTGTGAAAGCTGGCCTAGAACAGAGACTGGATAGAGCTAAAGAATAAACTAGGTATCTATTAGAAGGCCTCAATGGATACACCTTGGGCAGCACAAGAGCCCAGCCAGGGCTTCACCCAAGATAAACCAAAATGGTCACAAAATGCACGACCCGTCACAGGGTCTCATGCTTTGATAAGTTTTGGTCCAATAACATATTTGGAGTTAATTGTCCAATTATAGCTGTAGCTTATGAAGTCCCATCTTTCTTGTTTTTCTCTCTTCAGTCCATGTTGTTTATGCTCTTGGGCCTGAAATTTGGATCATTTGTCCTTGGTCCCCAGCTAAAGAAGGAGTTGTTTTGTCTACCTGCTCCGTGAAGAGAGCTCATCATCCCCTAATATGAAGTTCAGACCTACACACTAAAGCAGTACAGAATATGAAAAATATAAAAACTAAAACCTGAGGCATTGAAAACACCCACAAAAATGTTTGGCACACTCTTAAGCAGCATGTGAACTGCAGTGCAGTAAATCCAAGCAGAAATTTGGTGACCCTACTGACCTCATACCCCAATCATCCATTCAGGGCTAATGTGGAACAGAACCCATGGCAGATTTCTGCCTTTCCAAAGCTGCACCTAGAGGCCAGGTGGGAGACCTGAAGACATCCCAAAGACTGGATTCCTGTGTACAGGGAACAGAAACAAGCCTTAGGCGTGTAGAGCAGTGGATGTAGCAGAACAGCTCAGCTCCCTCTGCACTGCTTGGTCACCTGAATACCTCTCCAGGCACCATGGCCTGGGTAGATTGAGGGCTCTGTTCATTTGCCCACATCAGACACCTGAGATGCTCTACCCCTCTTGCCTCCAGACACCCCTGGGGAGGGTGCAGGTCTCACATCTGTCCTGTGTCATTCTGCCAGCCCTGGGTGATGTCTCAAACATAGCAAAGCACCTCAGATAACACCAGACCTCTGTGTTTAGTGTTATATGATGATAGTTAGAACTTCAATGGAATCCTCCTTTTATGACTTTTGACAAGTCGAGCCAAGTCAATTTTCTCAGGTGCTCCAAGTTATTTTTTTTGGTTTTGTTTTTTTTTTTCAAGATTCACAACTTAATTACTTAACTCTCCAAGGAAGAACCCTGTAGCCAGCTCTGGGGTGATCCACTGACTTAGCCAGGAAGGGTTTATCAATGATATTAGTATCCCTTCTCTAAAAGGGACACAAGACATTATTGCCCTCATTGAAGCAGTAAGAGGATGATACAGCTGTACCATCTAAAATTAACAGACTGAACTCAAAACAGTTCAGTACCTCTTGCCTGCCACAGATGCAGAGAACTTCAAAGTTCCCCGGGGAGATGGATACAGTCCTGCCAGACCCTAGCACTGTACAAACATTCACCAGCTGCAGCTTCTCAAAGAGAAATGTGTTTCCATGGCTGCCCTCCTTCCTCTGCTTCCTGGGATCAGACTTGACATTGGTAGGTTCTGCTTCCTTATCGTACTTTTGGCCATAATCTGGCGCAAGAGACGGAAAGCAGCCTCCTTGGGTTAGATTTGATTCTGCTTTTTTCAGGAGGAATGCTTAATTGTTTTCCTTGTGCTGCATTTGGGACACAGGTGGTGTTACAAAGCTATGTTGAGGAAAATTAATGCAAAATCTGAGATGGATAAAATGCTTTTCATTCTCTACAATTTACTGTAAAACACCACACTTCCCTTTAATTTTTTTTAGGCAAGATAAAATATTTACAAGTCTTCAGTTGTTTTGATATAGTTTTTTAAAGATTCTTTGTAACTTCTAAATGACTGTGTCTCTTTACTAAAATCTCAGACTTGTGATTGCCTATTTCCAGGCACTCAGAAATGGGATGTGTGTCCTTGCAATTCTGGTCTATGCTGAAAAGTTCTGAGGTTATCTGTACTACAAGATAAAGACTCTCCTTAAGAAGTGTCAAACAGAAGGAATCCAAGATACTTTAACATTTCCATTTGCCTTGTTGGATAATTGCCTCTTCATTCCTCAGTGTGAGACATTCAGAATCTGCTTAGGAAATGCTGAGTCTGAAGGTCAAGTGCTGAGGCCAAGTTTTCCTGTCCTGAGCTTTTCAGGAGCTCAGCCTAAATTTGCATTTGATCTTGGGACTTTGATGGTATCAAACATCAGTCTGGACTTGATCTCTGTCTTGGAACTTGGAGTTCTAGGGACATAATAAGAGCATCTTGTACTGAGGCATTTGGCAACTCATGTCCATGAAATCCCTTAAAAGACTGCTCCAATGTAGCTCTGAGCACACACACACGCATACATAAATATATAAATATATACATATATATTACTTCTCCTATTTTGCCAGAGTTAATTTAAAATTGTAGCGGGGTGGGGGAGGGTTTTTCAGGGGTCTGCCTTCCTTCAGACTCCTGTTTTGACAACCATAAAGACATATGCCCTATTTAGAACAATGCTTTGCCTAAATCAAATTTTATAGTTCTAACCTTGCAGGACTGATTTACCTGCCATTTATGCCAGAGTGGTTTGACTGATTACAGCAAACCTTACTCAAAAATGAGCGAATCAGTCCCCCATTTTCTCACTGTAACTACTAAATTTGTTGGTTTTGAATTCTTGGAAGCAAGAACAGGAGCACAGGACAGTGTTAATACAAATTTATAATGAATTTGCTGTGTTGGTGTTGATAGGTTTTCATGTTTGGGGTTTGGGGCTTATTTTGATGTTACTAGCTTTATACATCCTGAAACCTAAGTCAGGGAAAGTACATAATTATTAAGCTGTTATATGCATTAACCTTATCTAAAGATAGCCAGATGTGCATTTTCAAAATTACCTTTCTAAGACCTTCTTGGGTAGAATTAATATCTTAGTCCAGCAGACACTGTGAAGGGGAAAAGCAGCTATTTTGCTACATTTTCTTATTATACCCAGGTCTGGTGCTATTTTGAAAGAAATCTTTCAGCTAAGAAAATGACACAAAATTGATATGATAAAGCAAGGCATGGGACAATCAAAAATGTTTGCACTTCCAGCATTTTCCTTCATCTTATTTTTAAAAAAAATTCCAACTACTTGAAAGGACCTCAAGCACCAGGCTGTGACCAGATGCTCCTCACTGTACATTTGCTGGCTTGCAACTTCAGTAAGGAGCAGTGCATGCCCAGGGAGAGCTGGAGGGAAGAATCCTCTTCAGAAAACCCAGAACAGCATGGCAGCACCTGATTCCTCCAAAACTTCTCCAATTATCCTATTTCTTTTCCCTGCACCCACCTGGCAGAGCCTTCATGATCCAGCCTGTTGTGTATAACACTGCAGAGAGACATCAGCTTTTGTACACTGTTATATTTATACAGCTTGTTTTCCAAAATGCCTCACTCTGGCTCCACTCAGGAATGACAGGTGAAGCAAAGCCATGTCACCAGCCAGAGGAAATGTGCCACCCCTGCCTGAATCCCCATGATGATTTTTAACTTGCTCTGTGACACTTCACAGGGATGCAACTCCTATTTGCTGAATAACATCCGAGTCTTCCCCATATCAGCATTGTGTGAATGAGGTGGAATGAGGTGAAATGAAAAAGGTGACTGGGAGGGGCTGGAAGTACTCAGTTTGTCTGACTGCTCTGACACATGAACCCAAGGAGAGGGGGTGGTGAGGACAGGACCCCCCTTCAACAGAGAACCTCAAATGAGCTAAAAGTAACCAAAGACCACTGCTAGAAACAAATTTCCAGTTCTTTCCCCTCTAAGAAATGGCAGTCTGGGGACAGGGAAGTTGGGAATTGGAGATGAAGGTTAGTGAGTCATTCTCAAAAAGGTTTGTCATCAATTCACTGCTATGTTTTGCCCTGACAGTAAGTGCACAATGCAGAGCTTTGCTTTCATTTCTGCTGCACTTTTAAGACCAGGTATTTGATTAAAGTCATTAAAGGGTGCCACACTCTTTGTGTGGAAGAGCCTGAGGACCTCCCACAGGAACAAGCCTTCACTCAGTTCCTCTCAGTGTCCCAGTGTAACAATTATTCCTACGTTGTGCTCTCTGTAGAAGACAAATATTTAATGACTTTTGATAGACACTTCAGACTATATCTCTTTTATCCATATTTGTGATTCGGACTGTCTTCCTTCCTTTCATGCTTTGTTACCAAAGAGGAAAAACTGCCTCCTGTCAGGTTTGCAGGTTCTAATAAGGCCCTCAGTCCCCTTGCACCAGATCTTGTAGCAGTAGCAACATGAGGGATTGCTCTTCCAGATCTTTTTACTTTATTTTTTCAATACTTCTGGCCCATTTGAGGCACGGCTCCACAGGCCATTCAGGATAGTTGGAAGCCTTAGTAAGCCAGAGTATGAAAGACCAAATCAAATGAAAAAAGCAGTTTTCAACTGTATGTTTGTTTCTTACATTCCTACTTTCCCCATCAGCCTCTCCACACAGAGAATTTCCTTATGACCCCCAGATCCCTCAGAGGGAAATAAACAGCCTGTTGCTAAGTGCCTTTACCTGTGGGTTTGATGCCACCAGATACTGTCTCGTTCCGTCTTCTAAACTGGAAAACACTTAAATCCAGCCTCATTTTGTGGTGATGCCCTGGGGGAGCCAGAGACACTGTTTATAAAGTGGGAGAGAGCATCAGTGCCAGCAGGGAGGATCACTGCTGTTGTGGGGACAGAGCTGCAGAGCATCGTCTCATGGATGGGAGGCAGTGAGGCAGCAGCTCCTGCTCTCAGCTCTGTGAGGGGTCAGGGATGAGAGCTGACATGCTGGTTCCTCGGGTTTCAGCTGCGCAGCACATTGGCTACAACCTGCCAGATTAAATCTGTAGCTTCTTTTGGCAATGAGAGGCAGGGACTGGGGCCTGAAAGGGAGAAGGCATTTGAAACATTGAGAGGTGAACCACCTCTCTGCATTGTAAATTCTCTTAAGCAAGTACAAAACTTCTGTGCTTGCTGCCAGAGTCAGATGTAGAAACATGATGTATATTATTTATCAGAAAAGAAATGCATTGGAACTGGAGATGTAGCTGTGTTAGTAATCACCCCAACAGCTCTAAACTCCCTATCATTTGTCAGATAAGACTTCACACATTTATTACTATTTTCCCCTGAGGAACCTGTTTCAACTGAATTATTCAATCCATTCTTTTCTATTTGCCATCTCCCTTCTGGCAGTTCCAAGAACCTGGAAGAGTATTGCCACATGGACCATGAGGAGTTGATGTCTGAGAGCCTTGACTCTTCCTTTACCCTTTGTCTGTCTCAGGGAAACAGCTTAGGCTTGGGTCCTGCTGGTTACATGGATGATGTGACTTACAGATGTCATTTGGCACTACAAGTAAAATCCTATCAACACTGAGAAGTGTTTGCACCCATTAATCATCATGGTGTTGTTCAGATCACTTCCTTTAAGAATGAAAGCTAAGATATAAAATCCAAATCTGGATATACAAAATGTCTTCTCAGACATAATGTGATGATTGACATGCCTTCTTTGAGGAGAAGGCATTTGTCTTCACAGCCTAGACCCAGTACAGCTCAGATATTGAAACATTTTCACTGCCTTTTCCAGATATTCTACCAGCAATTCACCTGAATGGGCTTGAGAGGTTGGGATTAGATGTTTATTAAAATCACTGTTCCCTATCTCCGAATCAATCAGTGAGAACAATTTTTTTTTGTGATGGCCACATTTTAGATTTGGTACACTGGCCTCAGAGCAGCTTCCTGGGAGAAGCAGAATATTCCATGAGCTGCAATTCTGTTTTGCAGTTTTCCAGCCCTGTTAGGGTTCACAGAAGATGCCAGCCCAGCATCTCTACAGCTGACTCAAGACTGCAGAGCAAAGGTAGCAGCAATTTAATTGCTCAAACCATGCCTGTGTGCAAGCCACAAGTAACCTCTGCAGAGAAGCAAATCACAGATTCAGCACATCCTGTGGGGAGCCTGACGTCAGCCTGAGGCAAGGGGACATTCTGTAGCACATTCCACAGAATCACAGAAATGGAAAAGACCTTTGAGATCACCAAGTCCAACCTATGACCCAATGCCTCCTCATGGCATTGAGTGCCATGTCAAGTCTTTTTGTAAACATGTCCAGGTGGCTCCACCACCTCCTTGGGCAGATGATTGCCGTGCCCAAACACCCTTTCAGTAAAGAATGTTTTCCTGATGTCTAAACTTAACTTTCCTTTGCATAGCTTAAGCCCAGCCCCAGCCAGAGCAAGGAGATTTTCCATTGCAGTCTGTGTCTTGCTGGATGTACCTGCTCCTCTCCATCCCTGCTTCAGCTTCTGCAAGACACCCTTTGCCCACATCCTCTCTCAGCTTCCCTGCTCTGAGTGAGCTGAGACAGTGAGCCTCAAAGTCTGCCTTTTTTTAAAGCAGAAATCCAATAAAATATTGGTGCCTGTGATGGCACCAGATTCTCATCTGTGCTACTGCATTCTTCTCATAGCACACTGTTTTTCTGCTCTTCGTCCTTTCAGGTTTGAGCAGATACAATGTCATCTTTTCCCACTGCCCTGGCTGCACTTTTGGTACCTTGCTCCTCTCTCTGTATCACTTTTATGAGGTCCCTGCTCCTCTCTCTCTCTCCTCTCTCTCCCCTCCTGTTCTGCACAGCTCTTTCCTCTTCCTTGTCCTCCCTCTCATTTCTCTGCCTTTTTTCTCTGTATGTCATTTTCCTGGCACACTTCTTGCTGGTCCCTTGCACTGGAATAACACCATCATTTCCAACCTCTCTTTCTCCTCTCACAAGCCTCTTCCCACCTCCTCAATCCTCCCTCCACATCCTTCTTTTCAGCCTTACACTAAAATTTCTTCTCCTGAATTTCTCTTGGCTAAAAAATGGTGTTCCTCTTTGGAAAACAGCCTTCCTCTAAACAATAATAAATAATAAAGAAAGAAAGAAAGCAGTTTTATTACATTAAAAAAAAAAAAAAAAAAAAAAAAAAACCAACAAACAACTACAGTTGGGAGAGTTATGTGTTACACCTTCACTGCCAGACATCTGTTTACTCTGTCTCTTTGTTATGGAAAATTGGAAGCATTTCAGTTCATCTGGAACTTTGGGTAGACCTGATATTTACAGGGTAGAAAAATGTGATGGCAATTTTGTCATAGAAGGAAAACTACACGAAAATATTTAAATGATATGTTTGCCATGACAATTTCCTTTTGGACAAAATATACATACATAAAATGATCCATGGGTACATAAATGTGCAGATATAATTAAGAAAAAAAAAAGGAATGCTAAAATGTCTTCTTTTTTTAAGTGTTTACAATTACTCATTTTGGTAGCAGTATGTCAGAGTTATTTTTATGGGGTCTATCATCCCTTCCCTTAACTCCTCTTTTTTCATCATCACAGATTTGATATCTTTCTATCATATATTATATTTCAGAGTGTGACTCTAAAGGAGTCTAAAGCATGGAGTATTTCTCAGTCTCCAGAAATTTACAGATTACATCTGAATGCTGAAGAACGTATGACAATAAATTTATATTTATCATGTTGAATATTATAGATATATATACAAATGACAAATAATAAGGATGAGTTCTGTTTGTAAATTACTCTGCCTGTTTGTCCAAAACACTTGCAAGAGTCCAAATATTCCACACCACACTGACTATGAAGTGCCCTGGTGCAATCATGCACTTGAAGGTGTGCTTAATCTTGTGAGTATTACAGTGACAGTCAGGGTACATAAATCACAGCCAAAGTTAAGCATGTGCTTAATTGCTTTCCTGAAATATGACCTCCAATTTAGAAGCAACAGAACAGAAGTGAATAGCACAGTGACAGCTATTCATGGTCCTCAACCAAGTCAATTTAAAAAGGGTGCCTAAGAAAAAAAAGCAATTCATCACAGATCTGTGGTTTTTTCACGGCTACATGGTGAGAAAAGTGTAAGAAATCCCCAAAAGTGTGACTGGACTTGCAGGAAGTGACTACCCAAAGCAGGTGAGCCTTCTCAAATGGATTAGACACAGGCAACATCTGTGTTCATGTATCTGGTGGGTATGATGGAAATTGTGCATCCAAGAAGTCACATCTAATGTGTTTCTGAGTTAGCAGCTAAAGCTTTTCTGTAGCCTCTGGTGATTTATTCAATAACAAGCTGTTGGGCTGAGACAAAATAAGGGATATGAAAATAAAGTTTCTCAAGAAAGGTCAGACGATCACCAACCAGCAGATATAATATAATTCAAAGCTGTTTGTCTGGATGTGAATTCACTGACCTATGGTTTCACTTTCTTGACTCACAGGAGGTGACCTCTCCTTCCCTCCTCATCCTAAAGTTATGTAGTTGGCTTAATTTGTCGGAGTTCTGCCTCATTTGATTCTCCAGGAATAAGTGCTGCATTTAGAAAACAGCTTCTCCTTCCTCAAAGTCTTGAGCCTCAGGGTCAAAATAAATGTCAGCTTTCAGTGGTTTTTTAAACATTTTCTTAAGAGTAGGCAAAAGGGACCTGAGCAAAGACTGTGGGGAGCCCAGAAATGCAGTCAATTTATAAAGCCCTGAAAAAAACATGTTTATTTGTGCACAATTGAATTCAACCCATGGTACAAACTGTGGAAAGAAGTCAGGTGTCTCAAATAACAAGACTGTGTTGCCCCATCTGCAGTGTCTTTCAGAGAGATCACAGCCCAGCACAGAGCCAGGAGCTGCACTCCCTCTTGGGCTCTGCAATTGTTATTCATGGTGACACCTGGAGAAGAATTTTGTAATTCTCTTATGTAGGAAAAAACACCACAACCTTGAAGAAAAGGGACTAAAATGTGGTTCTGCTGCAATGTCTGTTGGGTGGGCTGATGGTTTGACAACCCAGTGCTTTTACTGAGCCTTTGGGCTGTGTTATCCCTTTATCCCCATAGCCCAGTGCCCCTAACAGACCTACAAGGGCTCTTATTCAAGCAGAATAACCATGTTGACCTCCTTGGACCTTCCCTGTCAGTTTCAAATTAGATTAATTAAGGCACCATAGAGGCAGAGCAAAGGGAGAAGGACAGACACTACATAGAAGAAGAAGAATGGGAGAAAGCACAAGAATGAAAAGAACTGTAGGACCTCTGCAGCTAAAAATCTATCTAAAAATGATATAGGAATGGGAGTGTGTATCAGGTGTTCAAGGGGAAGACAAAACAATAATGACATATTTTGCCAAACCCCTGACACACTGAAACAGAAATATTAAATTGAGTAATGCAAACACACACAATAAAACATCTGAACAATGTTAATTGCATCCTGTAGAGCCATGCCTTTAGGAGTATGATTTAAGCATCCTAGACTAAGTTGGCTTTTATCTTTAAAGAAATATTTTTCCTTGTGCTTCTTTGTCATTGCATACCCTTAAGTGAAAGAAGGTAAAACTTTCTCATGGTGTTATAAAAAAGATAAAATATTATTTTTGCATGAGGATGCAAAGGAGAAGGCAAGAGGAAGAGACAGGTTGGTCTTGTTGCATTTGAACCAAAAATAAATTTTGTTTGAGGTGTGGGTTTTCTCTGCTAGTTGCTTTATGAACATTTACAAACAAAAAAATGAATCATGGGCTCCAGGCTGTCATGGACAATAGTTCGGGCTAGTGAGAACTACAGTATTGTAGGTTGAGATGTCCTCTTATCAACCCAACAGCATTCACAGAACAAAGTGGAAGACCATTCCCTTATATTTGTTGATTTAAGAAGGTATAAAAAGGAATACTTTTGATCTTGAACTGACAAACATTTGGCCTGAGGGCAGACAGAATTTTAACTAATACATGAAACTGTACTGTGCCATGATAACTGTGTATGTTTAACTGTAAGGAGAAAAAGGAATGTTTTGGTTGTGAAAATAATCAGTAGGAGAGTTAAGATCAAGGCACAGTCTATGAGGGTGCCTAAAGTTTGGTGTCTAAAGTCTGTTAGGATGTGCCTACATTGTGTTTTTTCATTTGCTGAAGCAAAGCTCTGGGCTGGAACAGCAGCTGCCAAAGTGCAAAGTGTATTCCTCCCCAGGGTACCTGAGGGGCCTCGTTCAGCACAAAGCTCTGAGTGATGCAACCCCCACACCACTGCCAGGTCCTGCTGCCCACAGCCCCTGTGCCTGTCTGGCTTGGGCTTCAACAGGCACCAGGCTCCAGATGTCTTTTCTGCTGTAGAAAACACCACAAGGCAGAAATTAAGCCAGGCCCTGCTGGGCTGTTAAGTAGTTAGTAGGCTCATCACTTTTATTGGAAATATTAACCGAAGCAGAAGTATGAGACCTAACAGATTTGAGCACAGATGTATCAAACTGGAACTACTGAGGAAAATGTTTTAAGTGACAAGTTGGTTTCTGGGAGATGGGGATGAGGTGCAAGGGGTCCCTGTCAGGCAGCTCTGCAGCCAGAACTGTAATTTTTGGGGTATGTGTCAATAATCCTTTTCTACAGCCAGGAGGGACTCTGAATTCTGCCTGGCATTGGTGGGGGAAGCCTGGGAGCTTTCCACCTGACACTCATTGGGACCTTCTGCAACAAAAATATCTGAATTTTCATGTTACATTTTTGGGAGCAAATATGCACAGCACCCATAATATTACCTGGAGTGTGAGTGTTTTCCAATCTCCTTCTTGTGTTGGGTGGATATTGTACCTTATGCAGTGTGGTGCTTTGTTACATATGACAGACTTAAAGGTTACTTGATTAGAACATGGTGTGCTAGAAATTGAGGTGTCCATGATGAAATTCTTCTGGAATAGCATGGTGAGATCATCCTGCAGTGCCCTTGATCCCTTACAGAAAAGGAGAATTGTTTCCACTGCCCCAAGCAGAGTACAGCAGCCCTCTCACATGCAGTGGATCCCATTTGCTCTCTTCAAGAATATTTTTAATAATTCCTGGTCATGTTTCTAATGCAGTTTCTAAACGTGCATTGATGTCTCATTAAAATACTTGTATAAGGTATAATAAATTGAGAAAATATTTCTTTGTCTTTCTCTATTAAAGTATACTTAACCTGTGATTCTACATAAGAAAACATATTTGAGATGACTGGTACCATTCCTATCCTCCAGACAGTTTCACTCTCCTTTTCTCTGATTGTTCTTGAAATTTTCAGGCCCTCTGTGGACACCCACAGTCTTTGAGGAAGATGTTTTTCTTCCTTGCTGATTGATAAATGTTTCTCAGGTTCTCCTGACAGCCAAATCCCCTTGTATTTGTGAGATCTGATTAACAGAGCAGTAAATTTCAACTAAAATCAAATCAGCAACACCCAGTGTGAGATCTGCTTTCTCTTTACATCTGCATAAGTTAAGCTTGATTTGTTGGTCTATTTTACTCCAGGGTTTGTTCATTTGTTGCCTTTTTTATGTATTTTTGCCTGTGCTAGTGACTTCAAAATGATAGCTCAACTCCCTTGTCTCCCCATCCCCAGTTTTTTCTTATCTCCTTGTCCTTTTGGAAATATAACCACATGCACTTTCTTTATCTCTGTGTGGGGCCAAATCTCTTATCACACAACTTACATTCTTCAGAAGACAGCATTGGCAATACTGTAATAGTTTATCACCAGACTGATAGTTAATAGCTCTGGCTTTCTTGTCATAATAAGCCTTTTTTTGTCTCCATTGTGCCTTTTCTTTGCTTTTCTCTTGTCTGTTTGCTTGCCTTATTAAATGCAGAGCACTCAATTTCTGTAATGTGTTATATTTTCTTCTGAAGAAATCTTTGCCTCCTACTGCTTTTTCTTCACTATGTGCTCAATCCTCTTCAATTGTTCTCCCAATTACCATCTCAAACACAGAAAGACCTGAAATGTCTTGGGGTGCTTCCAAACCTGAAAATACTGTGGGAAAGAAAAGCAGCCAGTGCACTTACTTCATCTTTAATAAAAATACACATCTCTCTGTGCAAGTGTATTTGTCAGGCTGAATGCCACAGCAAATCCTGCCCTTTTATTCTCATTGATAGAAGAGGTATTAGTCCACCCTTTAAGTGGCCTGTGAATGCTGACCCTATCCTAAAAAAATCACATTTAACAAACCACATGAAGAGAGGAGAGAAGAGGAAACAGGAAGAGAAAAAATATCCCATGCTGGAAGTAGCTGAGAATTCTGTAGTCCTTAGGACATTATTGGACTCCAACTGAGAAACCAGATGGAGCTGGACTGAGCCTACTCAGCAGAGAAAGAAGTAAGATTATGATTGATGTGTTTGCCCTTTTACTGAGGTCTGTCTTCTCTCTGATTGTTTACCTTGTAACCACCTTGGGCCAATTGACTGAGCACACTTTATAATGGCTTATTTCCTAAATGGAAAACCATGTCCAAATCATATGCCTAATAAGCCTTTCCCAAATTAGTTTGCATTGTAATTTACAACTCAAGCCACATAAATCAACTGAACATAGCAGAAGACATCCATAACTTGGAATTTTACTCGTCTGAGTTCTTCTTTAATCATCACTGCATGACTTCACTGACTATAGCCAAAAATCTCATGCTATGTCATGCACCTTTAGATGTCGTGCACCTTTCAAATCCTTTGCTCCATGTTAAAATTATGATGCTGCTTGAGCTGGGTCAGGGATGATTGGGATTTTTATTTTATTTTGGTTTGTTTTTTTCCAAGAAAAGGCATCTTACTGCATGTTGTGATTGCAAGTGATGCCATGTACAACAAGCCAGTCCAGGCAAGCCCCTTAGATACAGCTTCTCAAAATCCACAGTGAAATTTAGCATTCTATAAACACAGGGCAGTGAACTGTGTGTGTGACATCAATTTGAAATATTACCATCACAGGGATGGAGAATATGAGTAACAATGAGAAAACACACAATGATGAGACCATCCACTGTAAAGAAGGAGAAATTCATCTCTTAATATAAGTTTTGGATTTTAAATGTTTTTAAATAAAGCCCTCCTGCCTAAGCTGTAGAAATGCTTTTGTGGTGCTCCAAATGTGATGTTATTATATTTCAGTGTGGTACCTTCATGGTTCCTTAGGATACCTGGTGTCCAAGGTTTCTTTTGGCAATGGCCAAATTATCCAAGCTGCTCTTCTAGACTGTGAGCAATCACACCCAGAAACAAAAAAAAAAAAATTAGAGTAGGAACTCAAAAAATTGCTCAGGGGAAAGCCTCTTCATCTAAGTTCCAGTGTCCAACAACCTCCCAGGGCAAGTAAAAAAGGAGATTAAAGTATTCTAATAAGGTACCTGCAGCTTTACCAAAAGCATGCAGCAGAAATTCCAATCTACCATTTTATATGTTCATTGGGAGAACCAATTTTTTTTAAGCCTATACAGACAAACTGCATTTTTCATAATGAAATGATGGAAGTGGCAGAGAGTGGTTTTTCAACTGACAGGGAACATGACAGCTATTTGGTGCAAAAACAGTCAGCAAAAATTATGTTTCCATATTATTTGGGATCGCTTTGGGGCTACAAAATTAATATGTATTACACTTCCTATGGTGCCTGAGCCTCATGCATCACATGCTTGGTCCTTACCATGAGAATTTCAGCGAATCTAGTAACTTTAGTCCCATTTATTAAAATGTTCTAAAAGCCTGAAGGTTATAAGTAAGATATATAAGTATATGCATAAAATTCTATATTAAAATGGCAGACAGGAGAAAATAAGATATGCCCAGAAAAGACTGAGAGACTGAATTTGAGCCTAATATGGAAGAGTATAAGAATAATTCATCCTTGCAGAGAGATATTAGCTGTGTAGTACTACAAAAGACAGAGACTGCCAGGTTCAGCTACAAATGGTTACATTAATCTCCAACTGGGAATAGAGTTTAAATGAAATTCTGAAGGCAAATGGATCATCTCAACATTTTTGCTCAGACCTTGCTTTTCTGTAGTTTTCAGCAAGGTTTGGAACAGATTTTAGAGATGAAGGAAATTCCAGTTACTCAGGGCAACATGTTTGGCTCAAGCATGAGTCCTGTGGTCTCAATATGGTACAGAAATATTGTTCTCCACATCCGGTATCTGCTAATTGCAGCAAGGTGACACTCCTGTTATGAGTAGAAAAGCTGCCCATTTTTTAAAAATGTTGCAGAGTTCACAGGTTGGGCCAGTGGCTGCCAGCATGGAGTTCTCTCTGTTTGTTATTGTAATCACCTGTTGTTTTCATTAACTACCTGTTCTGGATGGTTAAGAATTCCCCCTTAGCCGGGCATCACCCTGCTGCTTCCTGGAGGATGGCACCCAGATGGTGAAGAGGAGTGGACATTGAGTTAGCATGCAAATGACATCAGAACCAGCATGCAATGGGAGAAGCCCCTCACCAAACCTAGCCAAAAACCCCTAAAAACAATGAGCATTGACAACTCAAAGTGATGTCTAGACGTGAAGAACAGAACGTAGTATCTGCTAAGACCATTTTTACCCCTCACCCTGACCTCAAAGATGTTGGCTAGACAGATGATCTCAAATGTTGAACCAAAAAATTAGGGGCTCTCCTGATGATGTAACCCCCAACTCTGCCCACAGACCAGTGGACAAAGCTGTGCTCTTCCTCCTCCTCCAAATCACTCCTGGGAGCAGCGGTGGTGTGAGTGTGGACCCGTTGGTTCTTCCCCAACCGAGCTGATCACTTTTGATAAAGGCATTAAAAAGGAGAAAGGTCTCCTGCCCGTGTTTATTTCACTCCTGCTAAAGGGAGAAATTGGTGTGTTCTGAACAAACACATGGCTTAGGGCTTATGGCATCAGCAGCAACAGCAGATTTGAACCCTTGTGTTGCTTGTGGAACACAGCGTGGTGTCCACAGGAACACTGCTGGCATTGTGCCACTGACATTCAAGAGAGAGAGGGGATTGCATCTTGAAGGTTTGTTTATTTGTTGTTTTTTTTTCTTTCCTCCATATTGTTATTTCCAAGGCTTTTTAGATGCAGAAGATCCCTTTTTCCTAATTATTCCTTTGATTTGCAGGGGTCAGGGTCATGTCACATGCACCAATTCTGTCACTGCTCCTCATCATTTTGCCTCTGGTAAAGCAAGGTTGTTGCCTGGGATAGGAGCTGGAATTCTGCTCAACGAGGCAGACATGGGTGGAGCCTTTCCTGGATGAACCAATCAGCCTGGCATCTGAGTAGGTTAAAAACAGCATCTACAACTCACGGGCACCCAGAGATCCCAGCTCTGCTTGCTGCTGGGACCTGCCTTGTTTCTAGGTAATCATTGCCAGCTACCTCTGCTTCTCTTGGTGCTTTCTGGTTGGTTTGTGAGCTCAGAGCAGTGCCTTATAGACAAGGCCTGGTTTTCCAGGGCCTCAGCAAGTCTCTGTAAAAAATCAAAAAGAGCTTCAGCATTATGTATACAAAGCTTATGCAGCTCCTCAAAGGGCTTTAAATTAGTCAGGCTAATCTAATTATTTCACCAAGTAGTGGGCTTGTCTCTCTTTATGCAAAATACCACAAATATTGTAAAGACTCCAAGTTATCTGGCCACCTTCCAGTTAATTAACTTAACACCGAAGGAAGTACTGAAAAACAAAATTAAAAGCCATCCAATTTCTAGCCATCCCAATTCCTCACAAAAAAGTAATGCCATTACATCTGTTTCACTCAGAATATGTAAGCTACTTTCATATGACCCTAAACCTGCCTTTTTATTTCTCATTCTTAATCACTACTTGATTAAAAAAATTTTAAAAAGCACAAACACACACACGATTGATTCCAGTTACACAGAGAAAAAATACAAGCATTTAGTTCGTCGAAATGCAAAAAGAATCATCTGGCCCAGCAGATTCTATTGAAGCTCTCAGACAATGGAGAACTCCTGAGCAGCCAAATCAAAAGTATGATCAGAAAAACAAGAGCAGCATGTTCCCAGAGGGGTTGTCCACATGCTTGGATCTCTGTTGGATCTAGGGGCACAGGGAATTCAGGTGGCCATGCAGGTAAATGGCAGCTGGGAGGCATCTGGGTAGGATCAGGGGGTGGGCTGTTGGAATGGAATTCCATTTCTGCTGGCATCTTGGTCACAGCTCTCTTCGTGTCTTGTTTGCAATGGATCTTGTTGTAACTGTAAGATTAAGAATACATGAAAACCTTTGCACAGTGATTGGCTTTGTTCCTGTACACCTGGTAAGACTGTTAAGATTTATTTCTCTACTGTCTCACAGTTTTCAGTGTCCTTTTTGGACACATGTTTTTTTCTATAATCAGGTTTAATAAACATGAGCTTTGTGCAGATACCATAAGAATACAATATCTGAGTTACCAGCCCTGTTTCTCCCATGATGCAGATGGGAGAAATTGGCAGGTCAAAAATTAAATTAGCTCCACCTGCTAGGTCTAGTACAAGATAAACTTGATAAAAAGCCAAGGGAACCAAAACTATACCTAGACCAAAATAAATCTGTAACTGGCTGCTGAATCCTGCTCCTCCAGCCCTGGCCTCTGGGTCTTGCTCTGTCCAAGGAATGCCATTGGAGAAGCAGAGCAGAATCTGAGGCTCAGTCAGAAAATCCTGTGTTTTTTTCCCAGCTCTTCTGCTGGGTAAAACTCTGCAAGTTTATTGTATGTCAACCCACTCCCTTCATCCTCTGAAGTGTGCACAGACTTTCCTTCTCTCCCTGTGGCTTGGAGAGTGAAAGTGGGGCTATGGTGCAGCCCCAGGGAGGTGTGAAAGGCTGCATGGGCACAACCACCCACACTCTTGAGCAGGCACAGGCTTAGTGCTGGCTCCCTGTCCATGCAGCTCTGTGATCTGCACACAGAAGTGTGAAAGTCAAGTGTTAATGCCAGTCAACAGAAAATCCCAATTTTTTCCATCATATTGACTCATCTTAGGAGAGCTCACAAATAGGAAACTCACATAGGGAAAATCAATATTACATTAAATGACATACGTAAAGAGCTCTCCAAAGTCACCACCAAGTCAGGCTAATGAGATACAGAACAGTTGCTGCATTGCTTGATTCAATCTGAAAGTATGTTCAGGTCTGAAATATGATGTCTTTTTCAGTATTTCTTTTATTCTTTTAACTTTAATCCTCCTCATTTATTCCCTTTTGCAGCTGAGCCATGTTTTCTGCAGGAGGAATAAGTACATCTCTGTCCTTTGTCATCCTCTCAAACAGATGGGTGCAAAGAATGTGATCTTGCATCACTGAAATCAGGGAGTGCTGCTGCTGAATGAGTGCACAGACACATCAAGCTCATGGTGCAGAAAAATATTCACACATTTACCTCTCAATGATCTCTGAGTTCAGGACCCTGAGGCCTCCAGCACCCTCCGCTGCTTGTAAGAACAGCTAGAGTGGAAGGAAAACGGCTTTTCACAGGTTGTTCCTCAACACACCATGCAACTGCAAACACACATGCATTGCGGAGCACAACTTGTATTTTCATGCAGTGCATGACAGAAGGTAGCTGGTCCTCAGAAGGTTTTCAGGATCTGAATTCTCCCCCATTCAAAAAGATCTCTGTTTCTAAGCAGATTTTGAAAATTGGTTCACCGCTACTGGACAGGACTCAGTGCACAGCCACTTTCTGTACTTAAAAATGTAATTCACCAACCCTCTCTGTGCCTGCTGTTGAATTCTGAGGGCTCCTCGAACCCACTAGGTGGTATGATCATTACACTAATAGACTCTAAAGATGTGTTTCAAATTTGTTAGAAAATGCCTCTTACAAAATTAAGCACACACCTCACATCTAAACCCTCCAGGCTTCCCATTGTGCTGGCACACTGCTCGCACTCCTGGAGCTCACACTGGAAAGTGCTCTCACAGCAAGCTTGTTATTTCAGGTCCCATGTGAAAATAGGACAGACCCACTGCCTGTTTTGCCTGGCTGTTGGTTACTCAGAGACTTGATAACATCATGAGAGACCCACATTCAAGTCCTTTTCCTTCTCCTTAAACTGTGTTCTCACACGGGTAACAGAAAGATGAATGTGGCTGGAAGTAAATGCAGAGGACAGGGCAGGGATCTATGAAGGAGGAAGATCAGGCTGTGATTTCCTGGGGGAAAATGCAGCAGTCATATTTAATGGGCATCTGGTAAAGAGGGTTCTAAGGCAAGGATTTGTTTGCATTTCTGGAGATAACAAGGGAAGTCAGCTTGGGTAAGACCAATCTTTGGGATTCTCCCAGCACACTGGAAATTTTGTCTACTTATTCTTGGTGAAAACAGCCTGGAAAATGCAGCTACCCTGAAAGTCAAGGGTCTCTGGGCAGCATCCCAAAGAAAATGCGTTGGGAGATCAGAGCAAGGTAGAACATGCTAACTCATTTCCTCTACACTGATTCCTGTTCCATGGCATTTACCCACAGCTGAAACAGCTGCCAGGACTCTGTGCATCACTTTTGCCAAAAGCAGAGCCTGCCTCCACAGCAGATGAGCTACTGCTACACTGTGCACCAAGCTTAAAGTGATTAGGGATTGTCTGCCCCACTAAAAAAATAAAAATCAATGTTTAATGACCAGCTCAATGTTCCAGCAGAGGAAGATGGGTTCATTGTATACAGCAGCTCATACAATAACCCCAGGGTGAAATTGGTATCCTGCTTAGTCTCATTATTGTACCTCCCTGTTGCCAAGCACCTTTCAGTTTTGCTCTCATCTGCCTTTTCTCATGAAATTTCTTAATGTTGGAGCAGAAAGATGTGGTGACCCTAGAGAGCAGCATGGGGCACACGTGCATGTCACCCAAAAGCCTTGTGGGTCCTAGAGGGACACATTTCTATTTATTCTTTTTCTGTTCATGAGAGGATCTCTCTCTAGCCCCTGCCTATATTACATTTCTTTTTACTCAGTATCACAGCTGGGGAACAGCAGTGTCATTTCTTTATTAGTGCTGCAGCAACATTCTCAGAGATGGGTGGTTTTGTAATGGGATCCATTTCTTCTAAAAGGACCCACAACTCTTCCCAGGGAGGAACCTCTCACAGTAAAATTAACATTAATACTAAATCCCACTCACACTATGGCAAGCTGCTAGGATTAAACCCTGCTCCTCATGGTGTGCTATAACTTCCCAGAGCTTTTAAGGGAAGATTTGCAGCTCTGACAATAGTGGGAAGAGAATTTTTACAACACAACTAGCTGGTTTTTAGCTAGTACAACCATGTTTCAATTGCAGTTCTACCAGATCACATCAATTCTTAAAAAACACCAATTAACACCAATTTGTACAGAATAAAACCCCCTACAAATTGAAAAATGCATTTACAAGTGTCTACTATAAAACATGGGCATGTTTTTCATATTAATTTCCAACATGTAAGATAAGATACATTGTCCTTATGGGATGAGGGTCCTTCAGTGCTAACACATAAACCTTACTGCTTAAAGACATCTAAATAACTTCATTTTCTGTACCAGCTTCTTTTACTCCTTTGAGTGTCTTTTTTATCTACATGGAGATAATGTAAAGTGTTACAACAAGGGTAATTTATCAGAGAGTTTACATCTAATGGTCTTGAACAGAGTGTGCATAGATGTGAGGTCATGTGTGTCATGTTGTTTCCCCTGTCTGTTACTGGGGTTCAGATTGATTGCCTGAAATGTGCAATCCATTTACAGAGAAAGCAAATGTTGTGTGGGAAACCCAAAGATGAGGTTCCCTGTTCATGTCAGCCCCAGTCAGATGTCACAGTTTGTATCAGCTGAGGATGTAATCCCAAATGTTTCCGGGATGTCAGTTTATTCCCACAGTTTTGTGAGCAGAAGGGAGAAATAAAGGAGTGGAAGATGAAGGAGAAAACTGGAGAAAAATCTTTCTGTTACTTCAAACAAATTGAGAGAGAACCTACATATTTTGGCTTCTCTGCCATTTTAGTTGCCATGTGTTGGAGACAAATTCATCACAGATACAGAAATTTGAGATCAATTGACCCAGTGAACTGTTACAAGCAAACACAAGAGGGAGGGCATGCATGATCAGAGCAGGTCTAATCAGAAGTCACAAAACTCAACAGACACCAAGAAGTCCACATGTTACATGTAAAAGAACTGAAATGAAACAGATGTCAATATTAAAAAAAGCAATTCTGAATTATTTTACCACTGAGCTGTTCTTTCTGACCTCGATGGTTCTTTGTTCACAAGAACTCTCACAAAAGAAAAAGAAAACACACAGAACCAGAAAAAAAGACACTTGCCCAGCTGGGCTCATAAAATGTCTCTGACTTTCCCTGGTGTATGTAGAGTTGGTTTTCATGTCTGCAGTGTGAAACAGAGGGCCAAGTGTGGGGAAACTCTATACTTTTTACTGGAAGAAAACATTCCCTTTTGAAGGAAAAACCCACACTTCACAGCAGCTAAGGAAAAAAACCCCACTCCTCTCCTCAGCAAGATCAAAAGGAATAGTGCAGAGAGAGGAACTGAGGCTGCCACTTTGGCACTTGGCAGCCACCAGACTTTGGTGAGCTTCAGCAGTGAGTCTGCAGGGATGATGGTGCAAGGACCCTCACAAGGCAGCTGTGGAGGAAAGATCTTGAAGAAAATTGTGGTTTGTCTGTCAGTATGGATCCTGTTGGAGTAAGATTTCAGTGTAAGACTTCCAAAATGTGTAACAGGCTCAGTCAGATGCTGGGTTTTGTCTAGACTTTTGAAAGTTGTTATTAATTTGGAGTTGGCATTAATTAATACTAATTAAGTTGTTAACTATTGATATGAATGAATATATATTATTGTTATTTTCTGTGTAATTGACATTTTTCATGAATAAAAAAAACTGTCATATGTTACTCCTTAAAATAAAGGTTCTGTTAGCTACAGTCAATGAATTTTAATATAAAATAAAAATATGCATCTTCTATCAAAATCTTCCTACACCCACAGACTTACAGATGGCAGAGAGACATATCACTTATACCACAATATTTCTTGCTTTGGAGGATCTTTTCTTTGTTTAACATAGCCTCCGAATTAACATGCAACTGCATATCATTTTCCCTGCTATGAGTGATAAATGCCTAATATACATCCATTTAGTGAGTTCCTGCTTTTCTCCTGAACCAGGCAAATCCTAACTCTGCTAAACTGGGAGAAAGCATGCCCATTTTCTTCATTTTTCTTCAACAGCTCAGTTCACTTAAGGACTGATGGATAACAACAGCCATGGAGAACTGTGGCTATCAAGCCTATCTTCCCTGAAAACCTGGCCATTCTTACAGGTTTTACTGTCACTATCTATTGCTTTTAATGTAAAAGGCTCCCTCTACTAGAATGCAGAAATTCAGGTAAAGTGCTTTCTCTGTAGACATATTTTTGATACAGTTTTGTGGGGGATTTAGTCTCAAATGTACTTAAAAAGTCATAAAATTAGGCAATACATTGATATACTTTATATAATAGTGAGGAGAGGGGAAAAATAATTTGAAATTTATATTTTTGCTTGCTGTCCACTCCTCATATGTTTGGCATCTCTAAAGAAAGAGGATTTCCTGGGTGAAGTCAGAGATTTTCTTTGCCCAATGACCTATCTCCTGGCAACACTATGTTGAAAAAGGGATTTTTTAACTAGATCACCCATACCCTCAAAAAGCAGTGGATACATGAATTAGAGATTGCTCAATCCATTCTTTAATCTCTTACAGTGGAGTCCTATAACACATCTCAGTCCATTCTCCATATTGGTTCCTTGTGTGTATCATGTATCAAAGAAAGCACCATCAGAACTGAACAGCCTGATAAAATTTGTTTGTTCTCAGCACTCTTTTAATTAGATGGATGAGATGAAGGAAAAGTAAATAACAGCACAACAGGAGGGAAAGGAAAGCAAACTTCCAAACGTCTGAGAGATTCAATCCAGCACAGTAGAGTCCTCCAGCTGCTCAGTATCTCACAGGACATCCATCAGTGATGCACAGGGGCTCAACCACTGCTCCTTGGCACAGCCACTCCCTGTGGCAGCTCTCCATTGTCGGGTTTGTTGTTGTTGCAAAGGCTCCCAAGGTATTAAAAAGTCTCTTTTTCCCAGCCTCACGCTCAGAGAAGAAGTCAAGATTCCTCAGCTCTGGTTTTCATGGTTGTTTATTTTCTCTTATCTATTACATTCTTTTTCTGATCTGCTGAGGTCTGTCTGGCAGGTCAGTTCGTGGCACACTGACTGCCCTCAGGGTGGTGTTATCTCTTTATACTAAAAACTATGTGTACTTATTCACAATAATTTTCCAATACCTATCACCTATGTTAGACAGTCTGTCTCTACTCTAAACCAATCCAAAAGTGCCACCATCATGTAGCCATGATATTTTATGAAAAATTCTTTCCTTAGGATTTTTTCTCCTGAGAAGCTGAGAGGCCTCAGGAACAAAATGTAAACAATGATTATCTGCTGCTGTGAAATGTAACATGTGGATCTGTGATTGGTCTCATGCAGTTGTTTCTAATTAATGGCCAATCACAGTCCAGCTGTCCAGACTGTGTTGGTCAGTCACAAGATTTTATTATCATTCCTTTTCTATTTGTTGCTAGCCTTCTGAAGAAATACTTTCTTCTATTTTTTTAGTATAATTTTAATATAATATATATATCATAAAATAACAAACCAGCCTTCTGAAACATGGAGTCAACATTCTCGTCTCTTCCCTGGTCCTGGGACCCCTGCAAACACAACCACACAATCATAGCAGAAGATGGAGGACAAGAAGAAGAAGAAGAAGAAGAAGAAGAAGAAGAAGAAGAAGAAGAAGAAGAAGAAGAAGAAGAAGAAGAAGAACAAGAAGAAGAACAAGAACAAGAAGAACAAGAACAAGAACAAGAACAAGAACAAGAACAAGAACAAGAACAAGAACAAGAACAAGAACAAGAACAAGAAGAGCAAGAACAAGAAGAACAAGAACAACAAGAAGAAGAACAAGAAGAACAAGAAGAACAAGAAGAACAAGAAGAAGAACAAGAACAAGAAGAACAAGGACAAGAACAAGAACAAGAAGAACAAGAAGAAGAAGAACAACAAGAAGAAGAAGAACAAGAAGAAGAAGAACAAGAAGAAGAACAAGAAGAACAAGAACAAGAAGAACAAGAAGAAGAAGAACAAGAAGAAGAACAAGAAGAACAAGAACAAGAAGAAACGGAAGAAGAAGAAGGAGAAGAAGGAGAAGAAGAAGGAGAAGAAGGAGAAAAAGAAGGAGAAAGACAGGACACACCCAGATCCCTCCATCTTTCCTCCTGAACCTCCATTCTAAAAACCCCAAAATTCTACTGTTTCACTCTGTGATAAATTCACTAACATTCTATTCAAACCCTTGTGGCTCGTAACTCCTCGCACAAGGTTGGTAATTGTTTTCATGGGTTAAAATCAAAGGCACAGATGTCATTGACTCCATGCCAAGGTCTCTGAGCCCCCTGCCAGGGTCTCGAGTTCTCCAGAGCAGTCAGAGCAATGTCCTGGGTTCCAACACTCCATGGCTTCTCCTCCCAGCACAGGAGCTCAGACAGATGCTCCCTGCCCTGTTGAGGCTCTGCACCTCAGGGCTGAAGCTGTGCCTGCTGTGGGCTCGTTCTCTCTGTTTGCTCAGTGCCTCCTGTGGAAGGAGCAGAAGGTGCTCAAGCTGGTTGCCAGGTCCAAGGGCCTCCCTGAACATGAAAAGCTGCTGATGTTCTTCCTACAGCACCTGAGGTCAAGGCTGAAAAGCTGTTTCTGGAACAGAAAGTTGGTTAATGTTCCTCTATGGATAAACATCAGCTATTATCCCCCCAGTGTTCTTCTTCTCAGCCCCCCATTTCAAATGATAACAGGAAGAAAAAAGTAACAAAAACAAGGATGAAATTAAGATTCTGCATCTTTACCTAGGGATATACAGAGTAAGCAATAAATTGTGGAATAAAATCCATAGTATAAATTCAGCTTTTCTAGGAGCCTTTATCAAGAAGTAAACTTGATCTAAATATTCAAAGCTACTTTGCCAACAGAGATCTTTTTGACAGTTTGTTTGCCTTTAGCAAAATCGATTTGTACACTGTGCACATTTTAATTTAAAATTGTTATTATCCTCTGATTGCTTTGAGATTCATTTTGCATCTCAGCAACGAGTGTATTACCAATGTTTTTATTATGCCTTGAAATGTAATGAATGCTTTCTGTAATACTTTCCTCCATCTTTAGGATGGTCTTCATGCAATGGGGAAAAAAATGAAAGAAGTGAAAAAATCTTTAAGTGAAGTTGCAGAATCAACATTCTGCTTTCATTTCTCATTCAGATGCCTCTGTACTAACTTAGCCCTTAGAAAGTTTGGTTTATGGAAAAAATTGTGGCCTGTTTCTGAGATAAATAAAGAGCCACTCCTGGCTGTGCTAGAGACATCTGTTGAAATCTCAGGCATATCTGCTGATATTGGTGTGAGTGCCTGTCCAAGGGCAGAAGTTACCGCTTCCTTTTTACCAGTCTTATTCCTGTGTATTGCAAATTCCTCTGGGGAAGTCACGAGGTGCACAGAGCACGTGGATAGAAGCTGTGCTACTCTCACTGGGAATTCAGTTATTACAGAGAATATGAAGAACAAAAAGTTGTGGGTTTTCATCTGGAATCACAGATGGCCAGTTGCTGTGTCCAAATGCATACCTTATCTGTGCAGGTTATTTATGCAGTTCCATGGGATTTTACCTCTTTTTAGGGATAGTGTAATGGCAACTATTATAGCTCAAATCCTTAAGTGAAGAAAGACTTGCAAGGACATTATATTAGACAGCAGGATACAATTTGAAAAAATATTTGTGCTTCTGAGCATTTAAACATTCTTGGTTGTGTAATAGAAATACTGATTTTGAAAATTATAAGCTAGGAGGAGTGATCAGGCTTTGGAACAGGCTGCCCAGGGCAGGGGTGGAATCACTGTCCCTGGAAGTGTTCAAAAACAAGTGGATATGGTGCTTAGGGACCTGGTTTAGTGGTGAACCTGGCAGTGTTAGATTAACAGTTGGACTCAATGACTTTAGAGGTCTTTTCCAATCTTAGTGATTTTATGACTATTGTAACATTTTTTGTGGTTCAGATAATAATTGAAAAGGAACATTTCTTATTTTACCAAAGCAATTAATCTCAGGAATATTTGCTGTACTTCCCAGCCTTTTGGAAACAATCACCCGATGAAGGTCTTCCTTGTTGGGCTACAAATAATGTTTTGGTAATAAACTGCTGATCTGGCCTCCTAGCTCACAGATTTCATCCTGCTCTGTACAGTCTTCTAAGCAATTTTCCTTATTTTAATAGTTCACTTGTCACTAACATGTCAAACTATAAAAAATTGCCTAAAAATACATAAAAATACTAAAAATCTAGGCATCATCAGATTTTGGACTGCACCCTGATTCCTCTAACTAACAACATTTTAGGGGCCATGGTCCCCTTGCTCCAGAGAGGCAATATTTGAATCCTGCAGTGTAGCATAATTGAGATACCAAAACCAAGCAAACCTTGAAAGCAGAAAACACAGATCCATGTCAGGGCAACTGTGCATCAGCAGGAAACCAGCTCAGGAAAGAACCTCAGAATCTGCTAATTATAAGTTTAAATAAAATTCCTATTATACATTTTACTGGGCTGTGGGGGATTACTGACTGGATATGAAAGCCTTTACCCATTAGCTAAGGGCACTTGCTGCTTACAGTGACATTTCTGATCTCAGGGAGAACAGATCTGGGAGAAGCTTAGCTGGGGACTACTTTCTTTTGCAAAGCTCACTCATAAGAAAACAAATCCTTGGAGTGCTAAACAGTCATTTTCAGTCATCATCCCCATCCTTTAAATGGTTCAAGGCAACTTTCTTAGCAAAAAATATCATGGCAGAAATGTAGTGATAATTTCTCAGTAAGGTTAAGGACTGCCAGATGAGTGACAATTACATTAACTTTGTAAACATCCTCTTGAAGGTTATATCTGTTGTTTGTTTTCAACTTGATGCTCAGTGTTATAGGATATTGCCACATGTTGTGGCCTGGAATTTTCACTTGTTTTGGCAGGCTGCTTAGAGCTGAATAACAAATTGTCTGCCAGATTCTAAGTGAATTATCTCTGTTGTTTAAATGCGGAACTCCAAAACTACAGTCAAAGTCACATGCCCAAACAATGTTGATTTGCAGACACCTAACCATCTGCCATGGAGTAGAAATCCTTTTCCTGTATTGTTAGAGTAGGAAATTCTTGATGTACCTCAATAAGATAAGGGTCTTCACAAAATAATGCAGCAGAGTTCCACCAGCAAACTACTGAGAGATACTTAATATCAAAACTGATGAAGAACAGATAAAACCTGAATACCCATAAGGACAGGTTCTTTAAAAGATCTTCCTTCTTTTTTTAATACAACTAAAATTCACCAGAAGATTTTGGCCATGAAAGAACAGTTTAACTTTCATCTATACACAATGATTGAGTTATTGCAAATCTCTCCTTTTTTTTTTTTAATGTTAATATCATTATTCTTCTATAAGCAGAAAATTGGCCTATCTGACTATTTTTGAGAAGTATAATCAATTTATTATCATGAGTTATTTTTGGTTCATAAGGCAAAAAAAGAAGATGCCTACCAGGGTAGAGGACATCTTTTTTCCCAGCATTGTATTTTATATTTACAAGAAAAGGAGCCATTACTGTACAAGAGGTGGTATTTGATGGCACTGTCAGTCAGAAGAAGCATCAGGGAAAAGAGCTGCCTCTGTTATAGCATGTCTGGGGAGGTCTGACTAGCAGAAAATTGCTCAGTAAATCAATTAATGCTGAACTTGGTTACTGATGGGTTCTGAACATCTATTTCCTACATAATGTGGGTTGTACATCACTGTCCAGTATTCCAGGCACAGAATTGCGTACTAACTGGTTTATAATTGGATTGAAGTGGATATATTACTTTGGTTTATCTGAACTCTGATACACCTGAGGCTTTTTACTTTGCTTTCATTTTTCTACATCTCTACAATTTATTGCTACAGAAGGATTTCCCTGAACAGGCCATTCTGCAAAAGGATCTGAACAGAGCTGACTGTTGATAGATCAGGACTCCTCACTGGGGGTCTTTCCTCTGGGTCCCACAAACAAACCTGCAGGCAGGCAGGTCCACCTCCAGCAAAAACCCCCTTGTCTCACTGTCACAGGGAAGAGCAGCAGCTCCAAGAGATGAGCCCACCCTCACCCAAGGTGATTTGCTTACTGCATCCAGAGGGGAACCACTTGTGATTTCCTTATAGTGATTCTTCTGAGAAATCAGACTGGAGAACAGATTGCAGGCTTGGTTTTCATATTTCATACATATTTTTATTTTTTGTGGGGGAGGAAGGGTAGATTCTAATCATGGAACTCTGAGCCTTATGGTGGCTTCATTTCATGTTCTCAAAGTTACAATATATAAAATACCAGGCCTTGAGTTGCTTAAGTAATGTAAAAATTAAACAGAATTTGTATGCATGAAAAGAAGATGCTAAAGAAGAGAGAGAAAACTCAAAAAAAAAAAGTATGGTTACTTTGAGCCTTTTCCATCTCCCAAATGCATCAGATACCTACTGGACTCAGACAGAAAAAATTATTTTTTTCAAAAGGCCGCAAAAAAGAATCAAAAATATCACTTGGCTTTGTACAGCCTGCTTAACCCTCAAGAAAGCAGTAGATGCATGAAAAATAAGTGGTTCAAGCTCACCTGACCTCAGATGGAAAAGAGAGTGGCAGCAAAAGCCCAAAATTTTAACAAGTGAGAATTTGGCCATTTCTTTCATACAGTCTTTTCTCAGAAATGCAGGAATCGCACTTTTGTTTGAATTCAAGTCTCATCCCTTTGTCAGAAGTTGCACCAATGTCAATAAATAAGGCCACAAGGATAAGGATTTGACCTTTAACATTCTGTTTCTTTTGAAATCACTGATCAAAGATGGCTCTTCTATTCCCCTCCATTTTCTTTTTTTTATTTGCTTCCTCAAGAGGGATCAGAGCCTCCACATCTCAGCCCTGTGCACTGAGGCAGGTGCCAGCAGGAAGGTCAGCAGCTCTGTGGTTTCCAGCCCATACAGCTGTGAGAAAAGGACATTCTGGCCCAGGGCTTGTAGGCTTCAATTCTGCATTTAAAAGCATCTTCAACCACAACTTTAATGTTCCCCCAGGACAAGAAGCACGGAGTCAAACTGGAGCAAGGTCAGTGGAAGGCCTCTAGAACAGAGCACTGAACAAAATCTGAGGAAACAGAACTAGTTCAGAGGAATCCAATCCTAAAACATTTTCAAGACTGGACCACATAAAGCTCAAAGTGACCTGGTCTGAGCTGGAACTGACCCAGTTTGAGGAGGAGGTTTGACAAGAGAACTCCTGAGTTCCCATACAACCTGGATTATCCCATAACCCAATGATCCCTTGTGCTTTGCTACTCACAGGTACCCAGTCCCCATGCTGTAATTGTCATCAAGAACATCAGAGCACATTTTTCTTCTTTTTAACCTCATTGTGACGTGGTCTTGCAGTGTTTCCACTGCAAAAGGTCACAGCCCCTGTCTCCCCTGGTGCAATGGCGTCGTACTCATGTCCTATCACTGCCTTTTGCTGAACCTCTTTCCTGGCTTAGAGAGGCTCCTCAGTTAGTCTGCAGCACAAGGGATCTCACTGGGGAAAGTTAGAGAAATTCTGCCTTATGTTGTTTCAAATTAAAAAAAAAAACAAAAACAAAACAAAAAAAAAACACCAACAAGCTAGTTTGTTTTTGTTTTCCTACTTTAGTGTTTTTTGGAGGGGTGGGGTAAGGGATTCCTTCATTATGCACAAAATGGGCAATATTTAATATTTACGTCTCTGATAAAAGACATTGAGCTGAAAAGTAAAAAACTATTTGCTTCCATACAGAGTTTAATTCTCTCAGACTGCCCCTATAACTGTGTGTTCATTGTCCTCAGGGGTTGAGAGGGAGTTGAACATCATCGGGAGGACAGCAAATGAAAATAGTCCCAGCTTTGCTCAATAAAGCACAAAGAGGTTCCCATCCAGTCTGGTGCTCCTTGTGGCTGCTGGTTACTGGTCTGAGGTTTCCCCAGCTCTGCCTCCCTGATCACTGCAGCTTAATTGGAACCTGGAGCCTGGTGCTCCATCACACCCAAAGACACAGCAAGAGCCAGAGGAGCACATTTAATAAACTGCACTGGAGGTTGATACACATTTATTTCTATCAGCTTCTGCTTGCAGTAAAGAATAACACCATTTAATTTTCTCTAACCTAGCTGAGGTGAGGATTTATCTGATGCCAGGGTTACAAACAATTAGCAAGGCTGAAAATTACTATTCCATTGATTACAGGTTTGGGATTTTTAATTTTTTTTTTCTCCTTAATAGAAACTCAGCCAGGTTCTATGTTGTCCTTGACTGGGCATGACATAAATCACTTTGTGCAGGTAGCAGCTCGCTTTGCTGCTGGCCTGTCTGGTTCACTGGGGAACATTTCAATGTGCAGATAAAGGAAGTCAGATCCTTTATAAGGTGCTGTCTTCCACTACAAATCTCTTAAATGCAGAAAATCATGTTTGCATAAATGGGCAGTTAATAAATCCCAGCCCTGACACTTATTGACTAAAGTTCCAGAATAGGTAGATCCATTGCTGGTGGCTTATTAAAATAATAAGGTGAAAGGAAATCCCTGTCTCAGTGCTGAAGATTTGTGATCTGTCAGCCCTGAGATTTGGCAAGGAACTAACAACAGGTTAGGCTCATGTTTCCCTTCAGAATATATTTTATTTTAAGAGAAATATGTGTGATTAAAACCAAGTGCAATTCAAAAAAATTCCTGTGTACTAGGGGAAATAGCTCTGTTCTTCAACAACTGTTCTATCAAAACACCTTTTTTCTTTGTTTGTTTGGGGGGTATTTGTGGTTTTTTTTGGTTCAGTTTGGGTTTGTTTTTTTGGTTTTTTGGTTTTTTTTGGTTTTTGGTTTTTTGGGGGTTTTTTTTTGGTTTTTTGTTTTTTTGTTTTTTTTTTTTTTGCTTGTTTTTCTGGTTTTATTGGTGGGAATAAAATCATATTCCAGGTGCTGGTGAGAACTCAGGAGATCAGCTCACAGTTCTGGACTGTGCCAGCCATTCAGAGGATGATGTTGGAAAATTAATTTTCCTTTCAAATTCCCTATGCAAATAAAACCAGGAATGTTGATCTTCATTGCTTATGGGCTGTTGACTGACAGAAAACACTGCAGCAGTGATTGCTGTAAAACTGGGGAATGTGAAAACTGGACAGTTAAAACTCCTACCAGACCTCTTGGATTTCAAGGATGGTATTTGGTTTTGTTTTCAGTTTTGCTATAGGAAAAAGTCCCCCCAAAACGTGAACCAGGGTGCCTAGACCAGCATTTCAAAGGCTGCTCAGCACTGGGCTCTCCGGGCATTCTCAGTTTTTTTCTTACCCTGTAAGAGCAGCTACAGACTTAATATTCCTGACATTTCATTGCTCTTTTTTCCAGAGAAAGAGAGGCAAATCCCAGCTGCCCTGAGGACATCCCTCTCCCAAAGGAGAGGACAGGGATTTGTTTTACAGACAGAGATGCTGGGCTTTGGCTTGTTCTAGAATAGGAGGAAGACTTTCCCTTGCATTAAAGAACAGGAAAAACCCTTTTATCTTGATATTGAAGAAGAGATAATGCTTGAGTGACTACAGCAGGAGCCTTTCCAATCCCAGAATCAGCAGAAAAGCCCATCTGGCTCTGAATTTAGGAATTGTTTGGGCTGGGTAATGCAGCTCACTTGCAGACAGCAATAGAGAAAGGAGGGACAGCAGCTCTTTTCTATTTCCTACATTTATAAAGACACTGTTTTGTTGAAACCACTCTTTCTGAGGCTTTCCTTAGCACCTCATCTCCCTGCCTCTTCATTTTCAAAATATCAGGGTTTTTTGGCCTTTTCTATTTTTCTTGCAACAAAATTTTTCTTTGTATTTTGTTCAAAGAAGCACTTTTGTTAAAAAATAACTTCTACTTGAAAAAAAAGAAAGAAAATACTTCAATAAGTTCTTAAGGTGCTTTTACAACCTCAAATTAAAATTAAATATTTGAATTAGAGTCAAAATTTCACCAACTTTGAAATTTATAGGAAAATTTTATACACATAAATATCTTTTGTTTGACTTTTTTTTTTCCTGTGGGGTTTTTCTTTGTCCCCAGTTGACTGGGGGACAAATAATAATCTTCCTGTGAAGAATTACAAAGCTTGAAAGAGAGGAATCACCTGGCATATGTCTCTTTTCCACTCTCACAGATGGGACCTGCTGCTCACAAGTCCCTTTTCCCTTTCAGTCACATGCTGCCATGAAAATATGAACTGTGTTTAAAGCATAATGCAGCTGATGGACACTTTATGAAATGCTTTTTTAAAGCTTTGAAAATCTCCTTTTGAAACCAGTTGACTGAAATGTCAGAACTTCCTCTCATTAAAACTCCCAATTCAGCTACATCCCTCATTTTTCAGAAAAGCTTTTTTCACCACTTTCACTCAGATCCCAAGAATCTGAAAAAGGTTATTTTCCCTCATGAAGATGTGGACTGTGATTTACTCCACTGTGACAGATAATATTTCAGATTTCTGTTTGCTTTTTTTTCTGAGCAGTAATATTGAGTTACAAACCATGAGTGTTTGCACTGTGTGCTTTTCTTCCTTTTTTTCATTTTCACAGCTGAAAATTAATTAGCTCAGTAAAACTTTTTTTTTAATCTCTTTTTTTCTACTCATGGTCTTGAAGTCAGGGGCTGGTTGAAAGTTTTATCATCTGTAAAAGAGCTGATTTTTGTGCTGGATGTGGCTGCTGTTGTTGGAGACCATTGTGCCTGTGATAGATCTGATTCTGCTCTACCAGGGTTGCAGGATGCTACCAGCAGCCTCTGGGAACAGCCTCCATGTTCTTAAAGCTGAACTGCTGTCATCAAAAAACTCCTTCAAAAAGTTCCATTGCCACTGAGATTTAGGCATGATGCCTCCTAAATTCATGCTACTCTCTTATTCAGAAATCAGCAATTCCAGAAAACTTTTTCTCATACAGACTTGACACAGAAGGAAATTTTATGCTCTGGGTGTGTATGAGCTCCATGTGAGACAGCTGGTCTGGTGGACCTTTGGAGTTGCTCTTTCCTTTGATTCTTCATCAGATTTGGGATAAAAATGTCCCATCACTGCTTTTTCCCTTCTCATTCATCCGTTGACCTGTGAGTTCCTTTTGAAACAAACTCATCAGTGCTGACTCGTGTCTCAAAGTTATCAGGCCTTGTATTTTGATTAAGACTCCTGTCAATGACAGATAAGCCAAAACAAAACCATTTCCAGCTCCCATGGCTGCCCACTACAGAACTAACAGCTCCTTTTTTTTTGCATTATGCAAATGGGACTCTGCATGTACACAGTGATAAAATATGCTGAGTAAGAAAGCCTTGCTGCTACCTACTCACTCTCTGAACCAGAATATCACTCTAAAGTCAGAACCAAAAATTATTGAAAATACTTCAGCAATAAAAATAATTGCAATGTATTTCTTCAGTTGAGTGTTTTAAAAGAAATTTACTTTTCCTGTCTTTGAAGACACTGTTAACTTTCTCAATATAAACTTCCTTTTTATTAATGCTGTAGAGGAGAAAATATTTATGAGGAGGTGAAGGAAAAAGTTTCTTTAGGATTTGGTTTCCCAAACCTTTCTAGAGCAAACTTGTTTAGTTTGTCCATTTATCAGCCTTTCCAACACATCCTTTGTGTTCTAATTTTGCCATCTGTAGTTTGGGATTTTTACAGTTGTCAGTATTCCAAAGACTTAGTTTTGCAAATAATTTGGAGCAGGCAAGCACTCTACAATATGTAAACTTTGGGCTAGAACAGCTAAAGAGGGAATAAATTATATTCGGGAATTTTTTTCATTAGAAAAAACATCTTACAGGTTCTCTTGTTTCCTAAGCACCAATTTGACAGGCATTGCTTAGATTTAACTGTGTCAAGATGAAATCAGCACAGTGATTGAAGCTGTGAGCCATACTCCAAGTGATCCTTTCCATTGTGTACATGCAAATTTTTGTGCTGCTACAGATTTTGAACTCCATGCAAACAGGGAATCTAGCGCTGCGCACAAATGAGCCCCAGTACACACAGGCTGTGCTGTAGCCATTTTATACCTTTCTGGTGTTTTAGACCAGCTTTGGAAAACACACAAGGAATCCCTTGGGAAGTATGAAAACACCATTTGGCTTTTCAAAGCTTTCAACACCTGTGTGAGCTGCCAAGGAGAGCAGATGCAGCCGGTGAAGCTGAGGATCACTGCACCACCACGGCAAAGCTCAGTGCACATGGTCATTTGCTCTTCTCCTGGTTCCCTGGATTACCCATCCAAGGTAGGTGCTTTGGGGTCCCTTCCTGCCCCCAAATTCAGCAATAGGAGTAGGGAGGATTTGGAAACCTGCTCTAAGAGGAGGGACTGCTGTGGTGGTGGAGCCAATTTAGGCACATCCCTAACGTGGACCACAGACCTAAAGTGATAGCAGCTGGTCATTCATTCTCACTGTCTGAATCTCGTGTTTTTCCAAACGAGGGACACTGTCCCATGTAAGTTTGCCATGTGTTCCTGCTATTTTTCTGTATTTCTAGTACTTAGTGTGGGGTTTTTTTTTGTTTTTATTCCAATTCCTGGTGACAAATGAAAGATTGTTTGTATGTGGAATATTTTACTCCCCTTTTCAGTCCCAAATCTAGATGGGCAAACACATTCCTGGGCAAACAAACACCCAGAAAGGAAACATAAGTGACACCTATTCCCCACTCATTTCACCTGTGACTTTATCTGCTCCAAGGAATAAATTAAGATGAAACCTCACTGCTGTTATTTGTGTGTGAAAAAAGGCAACAAACTGCTAATGACTGTTCCATTTAGAAGATAGGAATCTTCTCCTATATCCAGAATTCCTTTCACTTGAATGGTAGTAACTAGAGCTTTGGATTAAAACCTCCAACTTCTCTAATGATCTAGCTAAGGCACACTGATATTGAATTATACATGCTGTGATTTTCTCTATATAAAAATTCATTTTTGTAAGCTACTCTGGGGCTAAGAAGGTGAACATCTCAAAATAAAAGACATATTGGAATTAATATTTCATCTTCATGGTTAAAATCAGGTGATTGGGTATTTTGCCTGCAACTCAGTTCTTTCATAGTATTTTGATATGCTTAGAAATTTTGAACTGGTTTTTGGATGAAGGCAGCTGTCAACAGAGTGCTGTTATTGAACCACTGTGGCCTGAGATGGAAAAAACTGCTTTGGTCATCTGTTCCTTCTCATTGCCAGACCAGAATTGGTCTTCATTATTGCACACTTGGCTAATGTTTTGTTCTGTTTTTGTTCTTGCCAAACCACGAGTTTTGGATTTTTTTCCTGGGAGATGTTTATTCTGGCTAATAAAGCTGCAAAATTAAATTAAAACTGAAGCTGTTCAGTTGTGAATCACTTTGTTTCCCATGGATGTTTATGTGCCTACTGGCTAAAGCTGGGAGAGCTTAGGTTTGCTTTTTTTTATTCTTGAACTGCATTTAAGTTTTAAGGATAGCAAGCAACCAGCTGTCCCTCAGTGTGGGTGCTGCAGACCTTGCCTCATCAATCTGGGCATTGCTTTGTGAGCAGCACCAGGATCCCACAGGCTGGTGCTGATCTGACAGAATTATCTCTGCCTGGAAGGACAAACCGATGGTTCAGAGCCAGCTCACCAGGTCACCACTGCAGGCTCAGCCAGGAATTACCACCTGACAGCTTTTTGGCAAGCAGGGCTTCTGCAAAATGAGCTGATGAACTCAGAGCACTCCAAAGAGATGCTCACATTTTAGAAATTGTCCCCAAATAGCCTGAAAGAGCACAATAAACATATGCCAACAGAAGGCAGAACTGAATACATCTGGCCAGCTATGCCTGCCCAAAAAATCCTGTTTCTTTACCTGAAAACTACAACCTAAGTCATGCTGATATCCCCTTTCCTATTACAGACCAGCAGGCTTGGGGCAAGATGTGAATATCCACAAAGACAAGGCATCGTCCAGGGTTAAGAGAATGAGCGTGGGATCTCTGACTCATTGCTGGAGGAGCCAGAAAAACCTGATAACTCCAGCCCAATTGTTTCAGAATCCCTGTTTCTCCTAGTAACTGGAATAGAGCAGCCAAGAGTAAATCCTGCAGATGGCGAGAAACCAAGCAAAAATGGTTTTACTGGAATTTTTCTACAGTCTGTATTCATAATGACAGGGACTAAGGGACAGGAAAGGGCCTTCAGTTGTCATCTTCCATTTATTTCCCTGTTACAGCCTTAGGAAGAGCATTGCACCTTCCCTGCAATCCCCTAGGGGATGCAGAGAACTGGGAGAAGGTAGGAAGGGATAGCTCATGGCTGTGACATTGAAGTCCTGTGCCACTGACCCATGGGGTCCCAAGGGATCCTTGTGTGGATGTACCAGCTCAGTTTCAGCTCCAGGGCTGCATTAGATACATAAATCCAGAACAGGAATTCTGTAACACCACTCACTGCCTCCTCTCTGGATTAATCTGTGAGTGTTTTTGGCATTTCCAGAATTTTGAGGTTGAGTCTCAGCAGCTCTTTAGCTCTGGGCACAGGCGTGAAGCTTTGAGGCAAGATCCCAAGGGGAAGTGGTGGCTGTGTCTGCTGCCGAGCCTGCAGCCTTTGGGGGGAAATTGAGCAGGTGATATAGCTCAGCATAGTTCCTAATAAAGCAGCCTCTCAACTTTGATTAAAATGCAAAAGCATCTTCCAGGAAGGGTCTGCCATGCCTTTCTATTCACAGACCCTGGCAGATGGGAGCTGGGCCGCCTGTGCTGAGCTGGGGATGCACTTTCTAACACCTACCTCGACAACAAATAACATCAGATGCTGATTCCCTAAAGCCCTGACAGGGAAGATAAAATTCATAAAAGGAGAGTTATTTGAAGCAATGTTATCTAAGCTAAAATAATCCACCTATTTAAGGGAAGGACCAAAGGACCAGAACAAAGAAACTGGATGTTCTGTTACTGTGCTGAGCACAATCAGTGCTCCACAAAATATCCCTGAGCTCACCAAACCAAGGGCACTCGGGGCTGAAGTGGAGCACTCAGCACATTGAAGGAGGAGGCTCTAAATGTGCTCTTTATTAGGATGATAAACTCCAAAGAAGGTACAGAAGGGAGCATATTTTTTAAAATGCAGAATTCTGAAAAGGTGTGAATAGCTTCATCAACTGAACACATGAATATTAATATTCATACACTCATTTCTAAAGCAATTGCTGGTGAATCAAGTTGGTATTTTCAGAGCAGGATGCAAGGACATTTTGTTTAATCAAGTTTTTTTAACTGGTTTACTAATTAGTTTCCCCCAAAGCAAAGAACTCAAATAGTGGTATTGAGACCTGAATGAGTCAAGTTCTGAAAAGATCAAACCTTGTGCTTTTTTTTTTCTTTTACCTGATTTATGTGCCTTTTATAGTTGCCTAAGTTGGCTCCCTATAGCTATTGAAAAGGAGGTTTTAAATTCAGGGTATAAGCTGTAGATCCTCATATGAAACTTTTGAGGTTTGTTGATATGCCAAAATTTGCCAAAATAAGTATTAGTGCACTAGCTGCATTTTCAGTGTAAAAAGATCAAGTGAATATCTAATCAAATAGGCCAGATGCAAAAGAGAATAATACATGAAGGTGCTGCACTTGGTAGAAATTTCCAGGTACATACAGGAAGGCATCTCCATGTCCATTTCCAATTTGTATGAATAAAGTAAACTCTTGTGCAGATATGTATGCTTCACAGTGTCATGACAGCAGGAACAATTCTTCTTTAAGCAATTTCCCAGGCCTTTTTCTATCTTTTCTAAATCACTGAAGGGGAAGATATTGAACCATGTAAGCTTTAAACCAAAATTTTCAAAACTGAAGACTTAGAGAAAGATTCATGAATTTTTACACAGGTACTTAAATAGATTTGCAATTGTAAAAGTGCGTGCTGAGTACATCTGGGAGCAATTTGCCCAAAGAAAGGTGTTGGATCTCATTTTTGGCTATTTACAAGAGAGAATTAAATGCCCAGGGGCAGATTCAGGGCATGTGAATATCACATATTTCTCCAACCGAGACGAACTTTTGGCCTTGTTTAGCCTTGACATATAATGACTGAGAGAGAGGGGACCTTATCAGTATCTAAAAAGAAGATAAAACACTTCTCGAAGTATTAACTTGACCCATTCAACTTTGCAAACTCTAAGCCTGTTTGATTTTAAGTTACTCAAAAAATTCCAAGAAGAAGGAATGAGAAGAAGAAAAAGACAGAAAATTCATAGAAGAGAAAAAACAAAACTATCACTCCTGGTTCCAGCAGCTGATAGAAGTTCCAAGACGAGGCAGGGTCAAGACGTGCTTGCCTCCTGTTTGTCCTTAAAAAACCCTGGGCCTTCCTGGGCCCTTCCCCAGGTGGATTCCTGGTCATGTGGCCACTCAGGAGCAGGGTTAGGGGCTTCAGGAACAGAGTGTGGGGCACTGCCAGGGATTTGCAGCCACTGTGGGGCTGGGACACAATCCCAGGGGTTGTGGGGTGTGCAGGGCAGGGCATCCCCTCCCCAGAGCCAAAGCCCAAGCTGCCCCTTCCTCTCACCCAAAATGTTTCAAGCCAGCAACACTTCCAGTCTCTCACACTAGGTTATTTTGCTTTACTCTCTCTCCTACAATAGATTTGCTTTTGAATCCTGACACAGGGACTAGGGAGCATTGCATGGTGTAAATCACAGAAGAAACTCCACTGAAGATTTCTAAAGAGTCAAAGACTTTAAGCCTGACCTGAATGCATCCCATTGGCTAAGTTTAAGCACAGCACATGGACCCCTGTGACTCCTGTTCCTGCACATCTCACAATACCCAAGCCTATGAATTCTGAATGCCAAGACACTAAGAATGAAAGTGTACTATATATAAATACCCAAAAATTCAGCAATGTGGTAGTCTAGTTCCCATTTTTGAACTCATCCACCTTTTCCATAATCTTAGCCAGAGCAAAGAATTATCAGTGGTTCCTTCAATAACTGACTTCAGTTGTGACTGAATCAGGCCCCTAGGAAACGCTTCTGTTCTCTTTCCAGACAGCAGTCTTCAATTAAACTCAGGCTGTGATGGTGGGTAGAAAGCTGTATTAATTTAACCACTTTTAGTTAGAAAGAGGTAGAATAATTGTTCTTGATAACAGACTGTGTCTCAGGAGGTGGGATCTGGGCACATTTGCCACTCAAGAGGATGGGAAAGTCTTTCTTTCACCTGAATGATTTAGTGATACCCAGGAAGAAGATGAGAACAAAGCCAGCTTTAGTTTCTCAGCTCAGGAGAGATTTGAGGACATGGGCTCTGTGGTGAGGGGGAGGGTGTATTTTCACTAGGAGGGAAGCAGAGTCCTCAGGTTTTTATCTATGACCTGTACAGTTTTGAGTTTCTCTTCCTCTCTTTTGTCTCACTGAGAGATCTGTAGTCTACATCAGCCAGGTAAAGAGCCCAACTTTCTTTTGGCCCTTGTCCATGCTTAAGCTATTGAAGAGGAGAAAAAAGAAGAGGTTTGGATCTGAAAGATTTGAGAACAACCAAGCTGAATGCATCAGGTTTAATCAAAAGGTTTAATCAAAAACCATCAGGTTTCATTCTATTGAGTTGACTAGGCATGGGATGAGACCTCCTCTGAAACAGTGAACTAGGACTCCCAGAATAAATTTTCCTGCTATTCTTTCCAGAATTTATGCAGTATTTTAAGAGCATTAAGGGAAGCTGACCCAGGAAGCCTCCTAAAAGGAAGAATATAACTGCACAAGGAAAGGTAAAACTGAAGTACATCCTCAGCTGAGTATGGTTTAATTAGATAAAAATCCAAGATGTATTGGCAATCATTTAAAACACAGTCTTCACACTGGGGAATGAAGAAGTAATTTGCAAACCCATTGTCTGCAAATGCAAATGTAAGAAAAAGAAAGGCATGTAAGCAGAACTTTGTGCTGCATTACGAAGTTTAAACAAGGCGAGTAATCTACATCTGGCTTAAAAATTATGATACTGAGGTAATCCTTATATTTGAAAAGTGTGCTACACTTGCAAGAAGCTGGAATTTAAAGATCTATTATTTACTAATAAGAATGTAAGAGTCCTTGAATATTAAAGTGCTGAGAGAAGTTTGGGAATGAAACAGGTTTTAGCAATAGGAGAAAATAAATACATGTAAAAATAAATTATTATTATTATACTTGATATTTCTTGTGATATGATTCAGGAATTGGGAAAATAATTTTCCTGAAGGAAGTGGCATATAATTAGTAGGATGTAGTAGGAAGTTTAATTACATAGGGCTGCACCAAGTTTCTTCTGTGGAAGGTGAAATTATTGGAGTGTTTTGTGAAAAGAGTACAGGGACTTTTCTTAATTTCCTGAACTTATTAACAAAAAAGGTTGGGGAATGAGTAAAAAAAATAGTCTTCTCAGGAATTCACCTTGAAGTTTTGGGATCTGTGTGCTACCGAGAGAAGAGAAAGATGTTCAGAAAAAGTAAGGGAGACTTATTAAATAGGATTAAAGTTTATTTTTGAAACTGAGTTTATTAATGAAAGGTCAGGGTATCAGTATGAATAATTCAGTCCTCAGAGATCTGCCATTTCATCTGCCATAAAAAGCCCCATTGCACAGCCAAGCCTCTCCCAAGTGTGCTCAACATATGGGACAGCAGTTGAAAGTGTTCATAAAAATAATTCTACTGAAGAGATGCCCTTTGGTAGAGTGATCTACCATCACAACTGTGATAGTGGGGGCTTCATCACTCATCTTGCAGAGATCAAATACCCAGAACTTGTTAAGAAAAAGAATGTTCTTCCAGACTCGTGTATCTCAGTGCAATTAACATCTGAGTTTCTATTTCAATTACAGAGAAATTTTATAGAGTGTGATATGAAGGGCTTCTACCCACATTCTGGAGTGCTAGAAAGTCAGGGCTGTATGGCTAAAACAAAAATATGACAAAAACTGATGTGAAGGTTGCAGCCAAAGGTGATTAAAGTGGAGGTGTGAAGCCACCCTGGGGCCATCTCCCCTCGCTTTCCCTTTACAATGGAGAGTGATTTTTCATCCTTGGGTTTTCAGAGAAGAAAGGTCTCTGGCAGAGGCTGAAAAGGACTGAATGAAAATAATTGGAGCAGGGTGAACTGGAGCTCTGCAGGAGGATGGTTCAGCTGAGGGAATTTCTGCAGCCAGTGATCCTTACTCCGAGGCAATGCAAGGGCACAGTGCAGTGCCTCAATTCTTCCTGCTGCACTACAATACCCGCTGCCAGCACAAAACTGCTCCTCCTGGCAGAAAATGTTTTGCTCTGGTTGATTTTTGTGACTGGCAGCCTGCAAACACAGTGGATGCTCATGTTCACAGTGGTGTTAAAAGCTTCCTGCTTCCAATCCATTAAGCATGGTCCTAACAATGTGTGCACCGTGGCTTCTTACACAAATACGTGTAGCATATCAAACAATTCAAAAAAGTGGAACTCTTCAAAGTTTGTAGAAACTGATTTACAAATTGTGTTTGCTTTGTGAAATATGCACAGAAGGCAAGTTAACTAAACAGTTGAAAGCACACCATAAATTACATATGGATCAAAGCAGGCATGGATGTACAAAAGCAAAAGTCCTCCCTTTCCCCAAAACAGAGATGGGGATAATACTTGAAAGCAGTGCAGCATCCAACAGTATGTCACGGGTTATGGAATTGGATCTAAAGAGCTGGAATGTATGTTCTTTGGGATAAAGGGGATTCAACAATTTTTCATTATCATTAATCTCCCAAAAGCAGAAAGAGAGAGAAAAATTTCTAAGAGAAAAATAGCAGCCAGTAGCTAATTGGACATCTACTTTAAAAAGACAATAATAATGTTGGGTTTTTTCCTGTGGTATTATTAAATATGAAATGTGTCAGACAGCAGGGGCTGGAGATGGAAGCTCTCTATTTGCAGAGCAAATGCTGTGTGTCTGTGCCAGGCTAGACTGTTTAGCCTTCCTCAAGGATGGTCCTTGCCAAAGAAAAAGAAAATAACAATTTTGCAGACATCTCCTACAGTGTGGTCTTAACACATTTTTCAGAAGAGCAGCCCCAAGCTGAGGTAGCACAAATGTGTCACTGTATGTAGCACATGAGGTAGCACAAATGTGTAGCACATGTGTACTGCTATCTTTAATTGGAAATGTAGAAGTAAACTGGCAGTGACATTCTAGAGTCTGCTGTTTCCCAATCCTGCTGATTCCCATCCAAACTGTTTTCTAAAACACTGCTCTTTTTAAAGAAACAATCTCTCCTGCCTCCTAGATGAATGATTTAATTCATAGGCTTGTGGTCCCAAAAGTTTCAGAGCAAAACATCTGAAATCTTGAAATTTCTGGCAGATCAGTGTGCAAACCAGCAAGTCTTTACCTGGAGATGCTGTAAAGTCAATATTGTTTCATGGAGCAGCTTGTGGAAGTCCCACCAACCACAGCCACCTCTGCTGGCAGCCTCTCACTGGGAGCCCTGATCCTTGATGGACAATTTCCAGACTGCACATTCACAAGCAACCCTTTAAACCCACCACATCCCTTTAGAATGGGACACCCCCACCTTATCTCCTGCTTGTCCTAGATTTTGGAACCCTTAACCTCTCCATTCACCATTCAGCAACATCTGTAAATGTTGCTGTGAAAAACAGAAGCCTTATTTCTATTTATCTTTCATACAAACACATGAGCAAAACTGCACAAAACAGAGGGTAAAGTTGTTTTTTTCTAATGCATAGCAAGAGACTGGCTTTCCTTACTCAAGGAGTTTACTGTTCAAGGGTCATAGCTGGGATCTGAGGGTGACACCTCTGATGTAGGGTGAGAGATAAACATCTCAGTAATACGTTTTGTTTAGACTGTACTGCAGCAGCACAAGAATTATGTTTTCATTTGTATACATAATGTATTTATATCTAAGTAAATTTGGAAATGCATCTGAAAATCAGTTTTCTTCTATTAGTTCAAGCCTGAACAATGTAAAAGAATCATTGGGTTCATTAATATGCTCTAAAATTCATTAGAGTCTTCACCAATAAATTGTGAGGTATTCATAAATCTGCATGCCAAAATTACTTGATTACTTTATTGCAAGAAACTGCAATGAGAAAAAGTTAGAGAACCTAATGAGATTAAAACTTGAAATAAAAGCTTCATACCTGGGAGATAACACTAATCAAAGCCTGATAATTGTCAGTTTGATACTGCAAAGTCTTAATGGCACCTAAGTCCATGTCAGTTCCTCAGGATCTGCTGAACATCTTGCAGAACTGTAATCCTCTTAAAAAGCATCAGGGACAGATTTTGTCATCCTTGTTGCTGATTTCAGTGGCTCTGTTTGTGAAGTGAGGCAGTGGTGTGAATGAGCTATTTATGCTGCTTGTTTTAGATAAAGGAACATCTGAAAGAGACTTGGGCATAATTTTGTATTAAGGTTGTTTGCACTTTCCATGGAAACTGCTCTAAAGATCATCTCTAGCAGGCAATCTCATCTTTACAGAAACTGCTTGAAGGTTTCTTTCTGCAATTCACATTGTAATTTTCTTTGATCTCTATTTTTTTCCCCTAGAGTGGATTGCTAAAGACAGCTATACCTGTTAATATACTAAGAAAAATGCAAATTGAATAAGGACACTCACCTCTGTGAATGAAGTGCTGGTAGGAGAACACATTGAAAACAACAAACTTCCCTATTTTCCCAGATCTTCAAAATGGCTAAAAATATTGTCAATGGCAAATTACAGAGCTTGACCTTAAAACTGATTGGATGAAAATAAGAAAACCTCTTACAAACCTTGTTTAACAATTTTTCAAGCAATGGGAGGCAGTTTTGCCACAAGAAGCATAAATATGACCAGAAAATTTGCTGTCATGAGCTCATATATAATATAAAGTTTACTTTTAAAAGGTTGGCACCAATTATCTTTTGCTATTAACCTTGAAATAAAAAAAAATTAAAAAAAAAAGAAAAAAGTAAATCCAGCATTGCATCACAAATTCAGAGGCTGCAAAAACTTTTTGCACCAATGACTCAGATTCTCACAGATGAGGATTATTTGATCAGTTAGTTTGACTTTATCTTACTGTCAGGCGCTTTTTAGTCTTCCACCTCTATGCTGAGCTCAGTAAGTTACCTAAGTAGTAACTTCCAGGGAATTTCACATTCTTGATTTGAAGACTTTACAGATGGAACATTCAGCTGGCCTTGATGATCAAAATTTGTTTTCAGTATGGATTTCCTTGGCATCAGCACCCAGCTATTAGGCTACCTGTGAGGAACCAACCTAATTATCCTGCGCAGATGATGGAAGCGGAAATATTTCATCATGCCTTACTCTGGCATTAAAAGTGGGACCATGAAACCAATAATCCTACAGTGCAGAAAAATGGATTACCCAGAAGGAAATATCCAGGGAAGGTGATGTAATGGTCCCTATTCAGTCTTTTGTTACAGGTGCATCCATCTAAAGAAGGCACAAAAATTTATTCAATAGCATAATTTAGACCAAGCCTGCTATTTTCTAAGCCAGTAGCTCCTGGGCTGAGACCATGTCAGACATTCTCTCTGTCCCTTATCTACATAATCATCTCAGAGCCACTGAGGACTGAGGTGCAGAGGTGCCAAAGTGAGTTGTCATTGCTGTCCCTTGCTGGGGAGCAATCAGCAAAGCTCTCTAGGGCCACCTGAGAGCTCTGAGCATCTGCTCAAGGACAGCAGCAGGTCCTTGTGTGAGCAGGAGTTCATCACTAGAAACAGTGGTGTCACTCTCTTCTGCTTGTGAGCGTTTTCAAGTGGCTGTGCTTTGGCTGATGCTGTGGAGAACAACACAGAACAACACTTCCTTCCATGGAAAATATCCCTGGAAAATCCTCCCTGTGGTCACCTCAACAGAGATGATGGAGAAGCAGCCCAGGGGGGAAGCAGAGACTCCCAGACATCATCTCTGCCAACCAACACAAAATGAAAGCAAACATCTCTCAGCTCCCTGAGATTCATTGGGCTCCACTTTAAGTCCACTGATTTCAATTAGAACCCTGGAACTAATTTCACCTCTGATCTCCAGCATCCCTCAGCTGCCTTCCTGGTTTATTGGCCCCCTCTCCTTTGACTGTAATTTTTTCTGGCCCTGGACCAGAGGGAACATTAAGCACCTGAATTTCCAAATTTAATTACAGTGTTTAAATAATGATACACAGCATCGATTCCATTTACTCACAGTGGCACAAAACAGCTTTAAGTATTTAACACCTGGGGCACTTCCTGTCTCGCTGCTCTCTATTTAATCACATTCTGCCAATTAGAAAAATCCCTAAGAGGCTGGTCTGCTTTCTACTATTAGAGAAACTGAATGCCTCAGGCACTACAGCAGCTTTTATTTAGTGTTTTTGTCCTGGAGAGAAAGATTTACTTGCAATTAAGTGGATGGTGTATTTGAATCTATAAATTGCACATGTACAACTCATTTTGAATTGCTTGGGCACTGGAATAGTCTGACCCAAGTTTATAACTGGTGCATTTTTAAACTCTTTTTGTTGGTCTGGCTGCAGGAAGGGACTCTGAGGTAGAGAGGCATGGGTCTTTGCAGAGAAAATACTGTCCAGAGCATGTCTGAGAGGACAGTTAGCTGTTTCATTGTGCGTGAGTGCCAGTTCCCTGCACACTGCATCCTCCCAGGCCCAGAATGCTGCCTGCAAGTGTCTGCTGTGGGCACCTGGAGGTGTGTCCCCTGAGGCCACACATGTCCTGCATCTTGGGCAGCTGCTCTGAGCTGGCCTGGGATGAGCTGAAAGCTGGCCATGTTCTGTTCTCTGGGTATTTCCACATAATTCCAGCAAAATCCATCCCAGAGCTACAGGCAGCAGCAATACCTCAGCACTCCTATGCCACAGAGCTTGGAGCTTTCTGATTTAATGAGATCAGCAGGAAGATTTTCACTATGCTCACTCCTTCCCCAAGGCTCAGGCCAGCTGAAATTCCTTGTCATTTTTATTACAATGTCTGCAAATCCATCCCTCCCTGTCTATTCTGGTCTTCTACTCATTCTCCCTCTTCCTCCTCTCTGCCTGATGTTTATATGGAGAAACTTCCCAAGATCATCCATGTGGAGGGACCACACAGAGGGATTTTCTCTGCTGTACTTTTCCCCTCACTGTTCTTGGCATTTCAGTTTCTGTGTTTTACCAGTGATCATGCACCAGGGAAGCAGAAGGACCCTGAGTCAGATCTGCCCATGTGGGGAGCACACAGGGAACTTTGATTTGTCCCTTCTGCAGTAGAAACCCATGGAAAAGGTCAATTTGATACAGATACAACAAGACTGTACTTATATTTTCTCCACAGGCCAGTGAGAAGCTGAGAGGAAAGGAAAGCATAGGAACTAAGGGGGGAAGGTGGATACAAATGTATTTAAATTTATGGTTTTTGCTTCTTGGGATTAAAATCACAGGGTTTCTTGTCCAAGTTTCCCATACTGGCTCAACCAAACAATCCCATTTGTGTTCTCAGTGTCGCATTTATTCAGTCACTCTCCTAAGAGAGGTTAATTTTGCAGCTTCCTTGAATTGATTAATAGCAGCTTTACATTAATAACAGTGTCCTCTTGGCGGCTCTTGAGGCTGACTTGTTATGCTGCTGTGGCTGCAGCCCCAGCACCATATCCAGTCCAGAAACCTCCCACCCCCAGTGCCCTGGCTGCTCCCACCAGCCCAGCAGAACACAGATCCCTTCCCTCACCCTTTGCAGTTGTAATGTCACAGCCAGGCTGGCACTGCCCTGACAGCCCAGCCCACGGCTCATTGCAGCCCCCTGGGAGATGGCTTTCCTCCTGCTCACTATTCCATCCACCATCCATGAGCTCTTGCTGCCCCAGAGTCTCACAGGAGCTCTGATTGTTCATCTGCACCCCAGAACAGATTTACTCCCTGCAGACTCCTCTCCTCTGTGTCCTTACCTTCCCCAAGATCCATTATTGCCTCATGTCACTCAGGGAATGTGCAATCAAGCTTAAGCAGACTGCTTAAAACCTCATTTTCCTTTCCTTGCAACCATCCTCACGCTTCTGTTTAATCCTTTGGAATGTTTTCAAGTTTGCTCTCAGCCTTAGTGGTTCCTGATGGTTTCTGCCACCAAGGAAGTGCCCTGTGCTCCCTTGGACTCAGCAGCAGGAGCAGAGGGGCTGAGGAACTGCTTGGATGGGCTCATGTTCCCTTGATTGGAAGCTTTGCTCCCCACATGAGCACAAGGAAATTCCTAACAGATCCAGCAGCTCATTTTCTGTTCAAAATGCCTCAGCAGACCCTGTCTGAAATAGGTTCAGTTTTACAAACCTGGTGTAGGTTATTCAGCTGCCCCTATCCTTTTCCCTGAGTTTCTCTGTTGTCACTGGCATTACAATGTTATCTTTAAGATTCCACAGATCTTCTGAGATCTGCCTGTTTTGGGCCACCTCTTCATCACTAGAATAAGCCAGGAAGTCTCTGTGCTGAAACTATGTCTAAATTCCTTCTGCCACATTATATCTTAGTCACCTTTTTGCTCATTTTGTATTTACCTCCTCTGAAGTTGAATTCTCAGCTTCTCCTCTACTAGCTTTTCCAGTTTTTTAGTTTTCTGGTTTTCATACTATGTCTGGAGGCAGTAAAGTGGTTTATGAGGTGATTTTTTTTAATGCAACTGCTTGTACTTGCAATAAGACTTTTAGCTCTCAAATATAAATATTAGCAGAAAAGTGGAAGGAAGAGCCATAATCTCTTGCTTTGTATTTTTAATTAACTTTTTAGGCACAACCCTTATTAAAAATAACATCTATTTATTCGTCTTTTCTGAATTATCATTTCACATTGATGCTGTCGTTCTACTTGTGTAAATACTACTAGAACAAAAAGGTGTAAAGTGTTTCCATTTCAGTTGAGGGCCTTTTACATCCCCTTGCCGTTCAGATGTGAATGGCCTTACCAGGAGCACCATCTGAAAAATCCTGGGCAAGCATCCACTGCTCCTGTTTCCTAGGGCAGCTCTCCAACCTGAATTGATGGAAGGCTGTCAAAAGGAGCCTGAGGTGTGAACAAGCTCTTCATCTCAATGCAGCTTTGAACCTTTAGATTAATACAGGTGGAGGAAGAAACCTTTTCCCAAAAGGTTTTGGCATGCTCCCATCATTTGTAAATGCAATTACGGTAACGCTCCGCGCCGCTTGGCAAATTTGCATGAGCAAGTGCTCTATATTTAGTTTAAAGAGAGTTGTTTATTGAATGCAATATGAGGCTCAAACTTTCCAGATGAAGACTACAGACCATGGCTAGAAGTTGTAATTGTCTTTGAGCACATTTGACATCTCTGCCGTGCATGGAGCATTTGAAGAAAATCACAGGGCTCCGGTTCCATGGGGCAGCTTGCAGTGAGGTGAGCTACAGCTGCACACTGCAATCTTTCACGAGGCTTTTGGTGGAAAACTTCTCCAGAATATAAAATAGCATAAAACATCACACTCATCTATTAGCTTTGAAAAACAGAAGGCAGAGACACAGCAAATGAAAATTGGAATATGTTCATACATTCAAGGCCTCCAGGGGAATGGGCATGGATGACTGCTGGCAATCAAGTTAGGTTCAGGAAAGAACTGATAGAAATTTGTGCTCTTGGGAGGAGGGAAGGGACACATATATTGAGGAAACTTGTATTTTATTCAGAGAAAATTATATTTTTCTCCTTCATCTCTCTTCTTCTCTCCCAGTGCCATGGGCATTCATTCCCCCTGCTCTGTAAGATTATGTATGGAAGAGGAATTGGCACAAGGGGTCAGGTCTCCAGCTCTTTTTTCTTGCAGTGCCTGCCCTACATTGACGGGCTGGTCTTGGTTGGAGCAGTTTGTACACTTGGTCTCTGTATGGGCTTTATCTGCTGGAGAAATTTTCTCCTTTGGCTGGTTACAGAGAGGGCTTGCAACTGAGACAAAACTGGGATTTTATCCTCTCATTTTTAGGATTTTTTTTTTTTTTTTACATTACAAAAAGGACAAACTGATATTTTCCCAATGCATGAAGATTTTTATTATTGTTCATATTTCAAATATGTTTTTTGGAGGTTCACACATTTCATATGAGGATAGATCCCCTGGGTTGTATAGTGTAAGTGATAGCACAACTACCCAAAGCAGCAGTCAGAGCAACATGGAAAGCCAGAAAATAAACAGGCTCTGGAGGCTGCATTCATAAAACAAAATGAGGCAATAAACAAAAAAAAACAAAACATTCTCAGAAGTTGGGTATTTCATTTCTGATGGCATCAGCTCCCACACAGCCAAAATATATAGAAAGATATAATATTTTGCTACATAAGGTTTTTCAGATAATAAATGTAAGCACTGCTTTCCTCTCTGGAATTGTTTGCTTTATTTCAGGGATCTGGGAAAAAATGTGTCTTTTCTGGAAGATATTTAAAACAGAGCCAATTTTTTCTTGTAGTGAAACTAGTAATAATCACTTTTTTTCCTGAGTTTCTCAGGGCACTCCAGCGACCAGTGAATTTTGCTTTTAATCAGTAACAAAAAAATCCTTCATGTGGGAGGAGAAAAGACCAGAGGCCAGAGATGAAAGGTGTTCTACTGCATTGGTTTGACATGGACTGTTGCAGTTTGTCCAAACAGAGTTTAAAATTAGATGCCCATTTTCAACTACTCATTTTCTTAGATGACAACCTCTGCTTACAGGAGCAATACTGCTCAAATTCTATACAGCTCAAAGTATTAGTTAAATAATATCCCATTTTTGGGGTGTCAGTCAGTCTGTCAAGACTGGAGGCAGACATTTGCAACGAGCTCACAATATTCTGCTGTGGTTTAGGTTTTTCTCACTTTAGTCAGGTCACAGAGAAAATAAACTCCTTAGAGACATTGCTGCACATATAATGAAAAAATGTATTTTTTCTGTGAATTTATATTGTACCCAGCTGCAGTACTGCATCCACCTCAGGAGACCTCAGGGTGTTAAGCCTGAGGGGCAGAACTATAGATCACATTTCTGGAATGGGAAGGATTTAAAACTGTAAGAGCACCTCTCAGAGGTGCTTGTGCCAGGGTGCTGTGATCCTTGATGAGAGGTCCAAGACAGGAGTCAGAGAGGCCACAACAGCTCTGAGGATGCCAAGGCATGCACGGGCCACTCTGGTGTCCTGCACCATCAGGAGTTTCCTCAGGCTGGCAAGCAGAGAGGGGTCACCTGGGTGGAAAGTGATCTAAGGGTGATAAAGTTGTTTCAGATAATCCTCTGTGACAGGGGATGTGGCCTACAATGGAAACCAAAATCAGTGATGGATGGTCCTGGGTGCCCACCTGGGTGTTCCACCTCTGCAAGGTGTAATGTCTCCTCCAGACCACGGGTGCCTGCCTTCTGCTGTTGTTTTCTATTTTCATATGAAGTACTCAGAAACTAAGTACAGATTGTCATACTCCAAAAGTTGAATATATATATATATATATATATATATATATATATATATATATATATATAGGACTATCTACGGCATTCTCTGACTAATTGGAGAGAAAGGATTTGACTGCAAATGTTTTATAAAGGATAATCTGCCAAATACTTACTTAATCTGTGAAAGCCCCTAGTTTAGACTGGAAAGGCCGTCATCTCTTCCAGGGGAAAATTGGTTTGTTGGGCATTAAAAGGAAAAATAAAAGGCTTCATAAGTCACTGAAGTTCATAATTGCTGAGCTGCGAGTTCAGATGTTCTCTGTGATTGAAACACCTTCTCTCCATTCTGATTAAGGGAAATATCTTCTGATTAAACTTACTATTGGCTGGTGTCAGGAAGTTATTATGATAAGAAGTGCATTACTATCTAGGACACCTGCATGCACCTTTTCTATAACCACAACCAATCCAGACCTGCATTTCAGCAGATCAAGCCATAGAAGGCAGCAGGACTATTTTTCTCTCCAGATAACACTAAGCAGCTAATTAGTGGGGTGAAATTTATGTATTCCATATTTAATCCTGGTAAACAGGCAAGTTAACATAGCATTCTAATGGGAGAAAGGATACAGTGGAGGGTGTCTACACTATTCTGATAGTGTCTTTATCTTGCAGCCTCTCTGACATAATTAAAATTTGGACTATTTATAGGTAATATTAGGTCTGGATGAACACAAGTCTATTAATTATGTTTTCCCGACAGATAAGTTGTCCTCAGTGGTTTGTGCAATGTCAATATCACGAGGTTGTTCCCAGCACAGGCTGTAGGATGCAGACATTCAACCACTACCCTTATCCAAAACAATTACTTCACACACCAAGGAGTAATGAAGGAATTGTGAAGTGTTTCCCCTTTAGCTGTAACCAACAATATCAAGAAAGATCAAAGGAAGGCTTTTCCTCAGATGTTACACTCCATTTCCACTTCATTTCCCCTTGCTTGGTTTGATTGATGCTCCAAGCTAAGGAAAAGAGCCTTATTTCTTTTCTGAGCAGATTTTCTTTCTCAAGTGTAAACAAGAAGAGATGTGTAGGCTGCATAGCGCAAGAAGACAACAAGCTAAATTCAAATTAAGGATATCAGAACTGAGTACGCTCCAGAGACTTGTAGGAATGAGAAAAGCATCAACATCTCTGAGGCTGCCACCCACACTGGTGCTGAGATTAAAGTCCAAAGAGATGGGCTATGTGTGGCAACATACAAACAGCATTTTGCAAGTATAAACTGCATATTGTATGCTCTCTCCTGGTCAGGATTTGGAGCACAGCATTGCCCAACCCCAGTCCTAATCCTGTGCTGCCCTGCAAGAGGGTGAGAGGGGAGTGCCTTTGAGCAGAGCACAAAAAAGGAGAGCACTATGCAGTCACCAAGTTCTGAGATTTCTCTTTGGCCTGGGAATTTCAGGTATCCAAGTCCATGTGTGCCATTCATTTGCACAGGACATCATGTAAAATACAGATATTTGAGATGTTGAGGAGACACATCCCTTCCTCCTTGATGCTCAGCTACGACTCCCTTTTACCCTTCCAATTCTCTCCCCATCTCACTGGAAGTAAGGAGTGTCTGTGTGTGCTTAATTGTCATCTGGGCTTAAACCACAATAATCCTCCTGGTGCTCAAAGGCTTTGAGGGAACAACAGATTTGGTTGGAATGAGCTTAATCAAATTTAAAGTGTTGTGCTCCTTAGTGGCTGCTTTTGGTTTTACTGCTTGTCTTTTATGCTCCTCGGTCCAGCAATGGGGAAGTTGGGGGTGCACAAGAGCTGGGAGGAGACACAGCCAGGACAGCTGACCCCAGCTGACCAAAGGGATGCTCCATACAATATGGCACCAACAGCAGCACATGAAGCTGAGAGAAGAGGAAGGAAGGGGGAACATTCAGAGTAAGGGTGTTTGTCTTCCCAATTCACCATTATAAGTGACGGAGCCCAGATTTTCTAGAGATGGCTGAGCACCTGCCTGCCCATGGGAAGAGGAGAATTAATTTAATGTTTGGCTTTGCTTGTCTGCACAGCTTTTGATCTACCTATTAAACTGTCTTTATCTCAAACCTCGAGATTTTTCACATTTACTTTTCTGATTCTTTCTCTCATCCCACCACCGGAGAGCAAGTGAGTGGCTGTGTGGGGCTTGGTTGCCAGCTGGGGTTAAACCACAATGCTATTTTTGTCAAATGGTCTATTCTGTGCTCACAATTTATGGCTGGAGGAAGCAGTGACCCTGCTGCCAGCCCAGTGATCAGTGCACACCTCCAGGGACTGTAAATTCAGGTTAACAGCTCCCTCCAGCTGAGATGATTCTGCCCCATGCTCCTCACAGCCCTGTCCTTATTTCACCTGCCACTCCTGCTTGGGCCCCGCTCAGGACTGGAGGCTGCTCAGAGGAAGGACAGGCAGAGCTGAATCTGTGTCTCTTGTGGAGCCCATTGCACAAGGCTCTTGCAGAGACAACAGTGCAGGACACCAACACCTCTCGAGAAAAGTAATTCTGCCTTATTGACAGCACAAAGCGTAGCTGCAAGAGTAACTACTAAATAATATAGAATGTAATATTAATATCAGTTAACTAGGAAAAAATATTAACATACAGGAATTCAATTTCGCTCATGTCCTACCCGGTGACTGAAGGACAAGAAAAGGGTAAATGTGCATTAGATCATAACAATGATGATAGTTTTTCCTAATAAAATGCATTACTGTCATCAGGAACACTTGATATATTTACTACCAAGTCTCCATCGTCCCTTTGCATCTGCTGTGACTTAATTATGATGGTAGCACCAGCCTGTTAATATTGTTTGGAGCTGGCTTAATTTGCCTTCCATAATTTAGGCAAATTACAGGAGGTGAGAAGGGCTGAATGAGTAACCTTATTAGCAGAGAGACCTTCTCCAGGATGCAGTCTGGATGAAGGTTAAAAGAAAAAGATTACAACAAAACCAAAAGAAAGCTAAACATTTCAGTCTGAAACTTTCCCTTTTACATGGCTTCTCTCATAACAAAAAGTTAATTTACCTGATCCCATGCTATAATCAATATTTTTATTACTTTTTTTTCTATTTCTGTTTTCAGTCTTCAGGTCAGTACTTTGTTGACAGCATAATGTATGAACCTTGCTCAATGGCCATTATTTGTATTTACAGTGTTGTAGATCATCCTTCCACAAAGGAAAAGAATAAAAGAATCATATTTCTGAAAATTATGATGTCCACATTATAGCTTTTCCTCCTCTTGAAAAAAGAAAAGAAAGAAATGGTATTTGTGGAAGATTTTAAGCTTTTTCTTCTGTCTCTCTCATGGGTATAAATACAAAGTCATCTCATTAAAATGTATGAAATTACCCTGGCATAAAGTTAATATAGAAGTAGATTTGGTCCCATGCTTTTTTGTATGGCTCTGAAGTATCAAAACTGCTTTTGCTATATCAGGAGCTGCATTCATGTAATTCAGGAAAGGACAGGGTCGAACACACTCTGATTATCCCTGTATCAATTTTCAGTGGCAGCACTAGTCTATACTATTGAATAAGTTATTATGCTTTGATTGATTTTTCTTTCTTCAGGCATGAATTTTATATTTCAGGCAATTCCTGTGAAAGGAACAAAACTGATGCCACAAACTCCAGGAACCCCAACTTTTCAACACAAAAAGGTTTTTGGATAATTTCAGTGGCAGATAAATTGGTAGTAACATGTTGTTCTATACTCGACACCTAATAAAGAGATGGGGATTTTTCTCCTGAAGGGTTGGATTTTTGTTCCAATTGCTTTGATTTTTCTCTGGCCTCCTCACAGCTGGGATGGATTATGGCTGTTCTATGAAGAGTTGACTCAAAACATACTGAAGACTGTGACACTGACCTCCGCAACTTTTGGGTTAGACCAAGCTGAAATTTGCTTGGCTTTTAAGACTGTTGGTTCCTGTTTTTCCTACATTTCAGCATGAGGAAGACAAATGTGCAGACAAAACCTGCCTCTCTTGGGTGTATGTTTGAGGCAGGCAATGGAAAATTAGCTTTCTGACTGACAACCAACACCAAAACCTTTCAAAACTGCATGTTTTGGTTAGTGTTTGATAGTCCCCCAATGCTGTCCCAGAGTTCCTCAGACTGTTCAGAACTTTCTACCTCTGTCTTATCTCTGATTTTACTAATGTGGGCAATATTTAAGCCTACCACCTGGAAACCCTACCACATGGAAAATTGATTTATTAGCTTAACAAAATGAAAGCTTGGAAGATACAAGGCAGCCCACCCATAAGAAGAAAATTACTATGGAGGGAATGGAGATGGAGGGCAATATTGTCATGAGACTAAGTGAATCAAAGGAGAAAAAAAGATGGTCATGGCTGTCCTGAACTTGGCCCTGATGATAGCTGCTCTCTTTATTGCTATCACTGTGGAGGAGTTCAAACTACAGAGGCTGTCAGCTGTGGGGGACCTTGTTGCAAGCACATGGTAGTAGGAAAAAACCAGCATAAAAGGTGACCAAACTGTCTGTGAATATCTAGAAGGGAGTGAAGCAGCACGTGTATTGGCATGTCATATCAGAGCAACCTGTTGCTGTTTGTGACTGGCCAAGATGCCTGGGCTGGGAAAGAAGCAGCAGGTACCATTTATCCAGCCTTTACAAGGGTTTTTTCTTTTAATGCTACCTTGCACAACATCATCAAAAGTAGAAGAGAGATCCTGAATGAGCCCTTCTAGTGTGAACCTCAGAAGAGGTACACAGCAAGCATTAAACAGCAGCTCAATGTTTAACTGGGGGGAAACATCTTGCTCCCACCATCCCATGTCTTTCACTGGAACCCCTCATTTCCCTCTCACATTCCTGTGTAACAGAAGAGTGTTTCATAGAATCATAGAATGGTTCACATTGGAAGGAATCTTAAAAATCATCTGGTTCTACCTTCCCCTTGCCAATTTAAACCCAAGAAATAGAAGACTTCTGTCATCCTTCCCCTCTCCACCCAGACCACGTACAGCCCTAGGAAGTGACAGTGATGCTTTCTCAGAGAAAACAGGCAACCCAGTCAGATCCTACAAAACTCCTGGTCCCTGGACTATAGAGATAACCTCATTCATTCCTACACTTAACAAGGAGAACTTAAGGCAATTGCAGTTGTCAACTTGTTTATCAGTTTTGGGAGAAATAGCAAATAAAATTTCAAGTCTATCAAAACCGCAGTGTTATGAGGAACTTAATTATTACACATAAAGATGTTAATAGATGGGTAAGGATAAACCATAATGGTGCCTTTCATGCAACCAGCATAAAAATCCTGGACACTGTAAGACTAGAATAGACTACATAGGATTATTTTGCTAATTCTGACCTTGTGTCATGGTATTTTATCAATTTTTATACTGTGAAAATGAGAGAATAAGTTCCCTTTAGTTTCATTTTTCAAGGCCTTTTTCAGAGAGGTACTTCACCATAAGACTTCAAAGTCAGTCTATTTTGGGAGGGTTGCACAAACTCATAATGGACACATGTAATTTACTTGGTACCAGAGAGACAAAGATAGATACGCTGTGTTTATTCAGAAATAAGACCTTTTTTTAATGATTCGTTGCCTGTCCTGAATAAATAATCTTGCATACATAATTTGTTTCAAGATGGATGAGCTGTTGCACCAATATTAAAGATAGTTAAGAATACCCTCCACAATATAAATCATCCAGTTGCTGTGAGGGATGTCACCTTGTATGACAAAATGGGAGCTTAGGAAATTAGAAAGGAGATTAATGTCATGTTCTGATGCTCTTGCATAGAAGTTATATATAGTTTGAATCTCTGCTGCTTGATCATTTCATAGCTGAGGTAATTTGCTTTGTGGAACATCCAGATGCAAATAAGGAAAGATTAGATGCAGCAAACATTTAAATTAATCTGTGTACTAAGTGTGTCCAGAATCAATCCCAGGATGTAGACTTTAAGTGTTTTGAGCTTAATTCCTCAGTAATGAGCAGTTGTTTTTCACTTCATGGAGTTCTTCTGGAAGGCAAGTGTCTGCCATCTCATCTGATCACAGCAAATGACCTTCCACTTTGAAGATAACCTGAGCTTAATTTGATTTAAATTAAAAATTATCTGCTAACAGGGATCACTGATGACCACTGAAATTCTCTGGAAAGGGAGATCCCAGTGTGGCAGCCAGTGACTCCATCCAATGTGTGGCTGCACTGGATGCAGTGTGAGGATGTGAAAATGCTCTGCTTTGAGCTGGCCAGAACCCCTTGACCCAGGTTTTGCTGCCACCTGGGATGGATCTGGAGGCTCAGAGCACGAGTTCATTGCTCTGGGGGAGTCACCATTGTGTGAGCATGGTCACTTCTGGGCAATTGTAAAACTTCTGGGGAGGCATCTATGGCTCCTTCATTGAGGTTCTAAAGCCAAGGAGGGCCAAGAAACCTGACTGATGCTAAGAGCTAAAAGTTTAAATTCTGTGTCAAAAGACATCGTCCTCTAAGCTGTGCCTTTGTAATCACAGTTTGCTACTTAAATATGTCTGAGCTGCTTTCCAGCACAACATACTGTATTATCTGCCAGATGCTGCCCTAGGGAGACTGTACAATCTCTAGCATAAGGGAAAGAGTTCATTTTCCTCAACAGTTTTGAATTTCAGTCCTTAGATAGATTTAAATTAAAATAAATTCATCCAACTCCCATAAAGAACATATGGAGTCAAAGGCTTGCAAATTCCTTTCCTGAATTTCTCCATGATGGACTGGACTGGTCTGCTGAGTAAGTCCAATTGTAACAGGACATGGTTCAATGTGGCAGCCAAAGCCTAGAAGGCTGTTTTAAATTAGGGACAATTTTAGAATTAGGAAACAGTAACCTTATCAGATCTGATTGAATCTATAATTTAAAATAAATTGGGTCATTAGAATGTGTAGTGTGGTTAATGCTAATGAGCTGGTTGGTTTAATTACATAAGAAAAGCAGCTCTAATCATTGGAGGGTAGCGGTTTGTGTTGTTTTGGGGGTTTTGTTTCATTTTTTTAATTTGCTTTTTCGTTACTATCAGTGATGATGCTAATGTTTTCTGTGCTATACTTCTTCTCATAGTACTAGTTTACTAGTTAGCATGTCTGGTGATACAACCTTGACAGTGTTAAGGAGAAAAAAACTAAAACCACCCGGAAAAGCTGTGACTGATGCTGGTTTTCTGATACATGTTCTCTCACCTCTCTTCCTTGTCAGATGGAAAGTAATACACAAGGACTTTCCAAGCTCAGAAAAGCAAGAAAAGCCATAGAGATATGAATTAACACAGTAGTTTATTTTTAAATTGAGAGAGTGACAAATGTCATCTGGGAAGGTCAAGTGTATTTACAAGAGCAAGCCCAAGATCTTCACTGATCACCTTTTTTACTGCATACCCTGTGTAGTGAAGGTCCTTTGGGTAATAACTTACTGTCTTATGACTACTTGAAAAATAAATTAATAGAAATTATGAACATATCTAAAAACATTAATAATGGGCTACCTGATGCCCAGAAGACACCTGTGCCAACCACGTGGTATCTCTCTAATAAGGTTCATCAATAAGTGCATTTTTACAAAACCCTAACACAGGATGTAAAGCAAACACTGGTCTGTGGAGAATGAGATACTGATTAACTGGATCACTCATAGAGAGTCACCTACTGCTTGATTAATAAATCAAGCCCAGGTGAGAAAATACGCAGAAGCACCTAATATAAACCATAATTTGGGAGTGGACTGGGAAAAGATAATTCACCATGAACCCTTCTGAATCAAAATCATCCAGTGAACCATTTGAAGATGAGTAGTGAATGTGAGCAGAGAGGTGATCTCACCTGGAAATGGGTAACCAGCACTTGAGAGTTTTGTCTGACACTGGTATTCACTGTAGAAGTAACTATTAAACCTAACTGATACTTTGCTTTTCCACTAAAAAGTATATGAATCTATTAAGATATATTCACAAAAGCAATCATCTAAAATATCTCAGCAAAACCTGCTCTGGTTTGCAGCCAGTTCTCCTGTTATGGTGAGCTCTGTCTTGCAGCTCTCCAGAGATTCAGGCTAGTGCCTGGCACTGAACCCACAGAGCCCTGGATGTGCTCAGAGTCAGTCTTGATGCAGACAGTGATACTTGAGATTCCCCCAAAAAACCAAAATTTGCAAAACTTGTGACAAGTTCAGCCTCAGCCACCTCTTTATCTGGAGAATCATGGAATTGTGGAATCAATGAATCACAGAATGGTTTGGGTTGAAAGACACCTTAAAGATCATCATGTCCCAGCCCCCTGCCATGGGCAGGGACACCTTCCACTAGGCAAGGTTGTTCAAAGCCCCATCCAACCTGGCCTTGAACACTTCCAGGGATATGGCAGCCACAAATTCTCTGGTCAACATGTTCCAGTGCCACACCAAGTCTCACAATAATTTCCTCCTAATATTTAATCTAATATTTAATTTAAACCTATCCTCTTTCAGTCTGAAGCTTTACCCCTTGTCCTGTCACTCCAGGATCTTGCAAAAAGTCCCTCTCCATCTTTCCTGTAGGTTCCTTCAGGTACTGGAAAGCTGCAATTATGTGACCCCAGGGACTTCTCTTCATCAGACTGAAAAATTCTCTTAGTCTTTTCTCATAGGAGAGGTGCTCCAATTTTCTAATCATCTTTGTGGCCTCCTCTTGACTTGCTCCAACAGGTTGAGGCCCCTCCTGTGCTGGGACCCCAGAGCTGGATGCAGCACTGCAGGTGGGGTCTCACCAGAGCAGAGCACAGGGGCAGAATCCCCTCCTTCCCCTGCTGCCCACAGGGTTTTGGATGCAGCCCAGGACACCTTTGGTTTCTTGGGCTGCAAGTGCTCATTGCTGGGTCATGCTCAGTCTCTCACCCACTATTACTGCTCTCATCTCTAAATGTAGCATCATAAACCTGCTAAAATCTGCAGCCTTCACATACTAAAAATATGAAGCATTACAGCACGTGCCAAGTAGAATATGAATGGTTACATTAATATATATGTTGGCCACGTCCCTTAAGGTTTCCTCCCAGAAGGGCTTTAGGTGAGTACAAAATGTCCCAAGAGCACAGAGTTAAGTGTCGACCCTGTTCATATTTATTAGACCATATGCTTTGCTGCCAGGAAGGTATGAACCTTTCATTCTCCAGAGCTGAGAGCAGCAGCCCCATCTGTTAGTGCAGCTCCACAACTACTGCTGTACAGACAGAAAAATACTGCCTGTGTTTGATATGGAATCACTACTGAATGCCAACAGAATCTCTAGGACCTTGTCATTTAACAACTGAACCATCAGTGAGAGCCTTGTTGTATTCAGATCATAGGCTTTGATTCAGAATAGCTTTTATATTTCTATGAAATTTATTTAAAGTATTCCAACTCTTTAGTTGATCATGACACATAAGAGAGTAGATGCAAAATTTTATGTAGTGTTTTGGTTTAAATACTTTGGACTAAAGAGTGGGGGTTAGGAACTGATCACTAAAGGAATTATGTGTTTTGGAAAATGTTTTTTGTACCTCACATTTGCTTCAGGCAGGATAGATGTATGCATATTTTCACTGAAATAGAATGTGTAGTGATATATTTCTTCATTTCAGTCAAATTTAGATGTCTAGCCTGCCATTACAGATGATTAGATAGCTATATTTACTGCTCTGAAATTATTCTTAATAACACCATTGCTCTCAACCTGCTTCTTAAGCTCCAGAAGGGAAATTGATATTGTGGGTAATTATTTTCAACAGTTCTGAATACAATAAAGCTGCACTCACTGGAATCACATGTATGTCTGTTCATAAAAACTCACCCCCACACTGCTACAGAACGATAGGTATTTTTTAAAAATGTAAATCCCTCCTGGTTTATCCATATATCATAGATAATATGTATGTTTGCAAGGGATGATATATGGAATAATGTCTTACTTTTCTCAGCAATTGCTTCACTCACTTATCTTTAGAACACAGCTCCTGCTAACACCAAAGCAAGGGATTCCTACTTCCCTCCATGGCCATTTAAAAGTAATAACCTCACACTATCTGTCATCTTCATTGCAGTGGGGTTGATAAAGGAACAGACACTCAGGGCTTATTTCTGACTTGGAATTTGACCATGAAACTCTGAAATTGCAAGTGTAGTATTTAAAGTCTACAGCAAAATATGCATCCAGTGCTCTCCCTGCAGAGGGACCTGGACTGCTCTATCCAGGGGTGCCACTCCAGAAGTCAGACTTCATTGCCTTGTTCATTGCTTGGGTCTGGATTGGGAAATCTCCAGTTTAGGTTCTACCAAGCTTGTTGCAGATGTCTCAGAGATGAGGCCCAAAACCAGCTTGTGAAGGAGGACACAGCACTTTTCTCTCCTTAAAGAGACACATGAGAGCCACCCACACTGACCACTCGTTATCCTGTCAGAGAGATGCCTAAAGACACATGCTAAACCATAACCCACTCTCCCCTGGTTACTCTGCTCTGTTCTCAGCCAGGAGGATGATGATAGGGAGTGCCAAAGTCCCCATTTGCTACTATGAAAAACAGAAGGAAGTACAACCTGAAAAACAGCAAAATGAAACCACCAAAAACTCCAACTATAATAAATAACATTATTTTATTTGAATTTTACATTTTTCTGTTAATCAGTTAAAGCTTATTAATGGATAGGTTCAAAAAAAGGGGCATCTTTGTCCTGAATTCATCCTTTTTGACATTAGTGCCTCACATTTAGCTCATCTGTCTCAAGGTGGTTTGGGAGCTCTTTTGATATTCAGAGGTACTTCTTTTCCTAAGCTAGACTTCCCTGAAGGGCATTTTGTTCCCCTAATTATTTTACATTGAATGTAGATGACAGTTTTTCAGAGGGAAAGATGAGGTAAATCCCATCTTTGGGTCCCCAACCCACTCCAAATGAATCAACAACGGACAAATCAGTGCTATTAAAATAATTTGAATTTCCAGTCTTAAAAACTCTTGGAGGTGATAGAGAAGAATTGCACAAACTTAGAACATTTCTACTTGAAATGATGAAGGTTCATGAATGACATACATCATGTAAGACACCCATTCTCATGGAGTGCTTTGTTTCCTGTACTTTCCTAAGAAAAATATTTCAAGCTTCTACCTCTCCTCACTGCTAAATCAAAGTTTGACAGTAGATATATTGTTATTTTGCATGAGTAGATGATGTATTAATTTATAAGTCCTTAGAAAAAATGTCCTTTAGCAACTTGGTACAAGATGAAAGAATATAGCCATTACTTATTCCTAGGAAACAAACACCAGGTATACAATTTACACAAAGAGAGCGATATCTGGCACAATCCTTGTTGCTGGGAGTAGAAAGAATTGCACGAAACATCCCCATTATCCTATCAGCCTAATTTGGCTGAGCTGGTTTTAATGGAGCAGGGAAATGCAGTGCCTGCTCAGCCTCTCATCCCGGGAACATATTGTAATTAACTGCCTGAGCAGCTGCACGGCTGCAGGAGGAGGCTCTAAATGATGTGACTCTGTTGATATTACCTGTGCTAAAATGATTTTGGAGATTGGAAGGGAAGAGCTGATTGCCTTTTACGGCAGTGTCTAAAGCCTAAATGAGTTCTGACACCTGAAGGAAGGAGAAATAACCCGCAGACTTCACATCAGCACTCTGCAAAATGTATTTGGGAGCTTGATCACCATGACCTCAACCTTGCAATTATTTCAGCCCCTCCAGTTATTGTCACATATTTGATCCTCAATTTTGGTTTAATTGATACTGTGAATGTTAACATAAACTTGATGGCAAAGAAACAGCTATTCACTGTGTAAGCCGATTTCTTCATTATCACAAGGAATCAAGATACCACCAATGACCCTGCTCATAGTAAACAGCAATAACACATTGAAAATCTGACAAAAAAAGGATGCTCAGGGAAACTATTACAACACTTTATTAAATAGAAGAAAATGGAGTTAGTCTGGCAGAGAGCTATAGTTTGTAGACAAGTATGGGGCAAGCCCTCAATAATAATTATACATTCAAAGTATTAATAGCAAAGGTTAAAATACTATCTTCTGTAGGGTGACATAATAGTACTGCAAAGCAGGGTGCAATCTTTGTTTCTAAAGAAACTGAGATTAAGACAAATGATGATCACGGTGAATTATCATGAAATACAGCTGTGAGCCAAAAGGCTATTTAAAAACTACTGCACCCAGACTGAACAACTCCAAGTGTCTCAGCATTTTCCACAACTCTGTGTCCTATTCAATGCCACCAACACAATCAGCAGCCTGGTCTAGTGGAAGGTATCCCTGTCCATGGAGGGAGGCTGGAGCTAAATGATCTTCAGGGTCCTTTCCAAGCCATTCTCTAATTGTTAACAGAGGTATGTGCTTCGCTGGTCATTTTGTCTGCTAGAAGCAAGGAGAATTAACTGAGGGTGTCAAGGATGTGCTTCCAAATGCACAATCAAGAGAAAGCTGTGGGACCTCCAAGAAAGAGTATGGAGTGAGTGATTTGGTTAAACATCTCATCCATCTTTAAGAACCCCTGCATATGTCACCCTGCAGCTGTTAGGGGAGAAAATCCAGTGCAGAGCCTGTCAACATGGATCTCTGAATGATCCTGGAGGAGGAGCACAGGGGCTGCTGCTTAGTGAGGCTTGTGATCTCATGAAGATTTTTTGGCTTCCTTCTGTCTGTAAAAATGTGGCATGTTTGCAGCTCACATTTATAAACAGATTTCATAACCACATCTCAGTTCACTACAGCTTCCCCTGCTTGTATGCAGAAATCACGTGTTGAGTCTTGTTTAAGAACATAAGGTCCCCTGTGAAGAAAACATTTCTCACAAGCTAGTTGTACATTGTTCAATACAGAAGCTTCTGGGTCTTATTAGTGTTCTTATTTGTATTTCAGAGAGCACCACAGAGATTTGAGAAAAGTTGTTTTCTTGGCTAGAAGGGGTTTCCCCATGAAGTGTTGCTTCAGGGACATTAAAATCACAAGTGAAAATGGCACAACACAAAGCACAGAGTGGCACTGTGACATGATTATGGGGGAATATAAATTACAGCCACAGCAGTACCAACTACTAAATATCAACATAAATATTTGTCTGTTCCTTCTGTGTATTCTAACAGAGATTTAGACACAGAAGTGCCTAATATTACCAAAGCATTTGTTCTAATAATATGGATTTTTATATTCCTAGTGTTATGAGCAGTATTCATTCTTCATTTGAAGTACATTTGTCATCATCATTCAAAGTATCCTTTTCATTTACACTCAAAACTCCATCAGAAACATGCTGTATTCATTCCACTGATTCTGATCTAAACTGCCCTCTTGGGTGAGAAATGCAAAATACATTTATTCTGCTTTAATTAGACCTCTAGCAAATCCTTGGGAAATGGCAATTTTGAGCAGAAGATGAGAGAGCCATTTCCTTTACATTCTCCCTGCCAGGAGGGCAGGATGACAGAAGGAGTGAGGAGTTAATAGGAAACATTAACCAGAATTTGCCCTTGCAGCAGGCAGCGGTTCAGCTGCCGTTTCATATTTCTTCCGTGACATCACACGCACTTCCAGACTTTAACATTTGTCCATGGCCTTCAGGGAGAGCACAGCTCAGTAATAAGATGAACTGCTTTTAAAAGATTGTTCTAATACCATCAGGGCTGACACAGCACTGATGTCAGTGGAGGTAAGTGAGAGTGCTGAACTCCTCACCTCTGCTCCTATCACAGGGAGGATGAAAAAGGAACACCCTGATGCTGCCAGCATTGCAAGCTGCCTGCAGCTGCCCACAGCCAGCAGGTAAAGGGAAGGGGTGGCAGGGCCCCACAGTGCTCAGGTTTGAGTGCTGTGATGGGGGAATAGCAGTGGGGTCTATTGATGTGGGGAGAAGAAGGGGCACAGAAATTTCAGCCTTACTTTATGCCGGGAAACCTGGATCTGACCATCAGTTCAGATGCTCTCCAGGGGTACAGGTACACTGAGACATTATTAAATTACACTGGTTCACCCCGGTGGTTCCTTTATGTACTGGCTGGCCTTTGGCAGGTTAGAGAAACACCCAATTTCTCACTCACAACAATCTTTGTCCTAAAAAAAGGACACTAGTGCATGGGAAAAACAGTGACTAAAGCATCACTGAGATAAAAATTCCTTCCCAGGCCTGCCCTTTGACTGCCCACTGACTTGGGGTAAGTCCCTGTGCTTTATCCTTTTTCTCTTAGAAGCTTCATCTATTCAGTGCAAATGTTTTAGGGCAGGAGCACCTTCTGAAATGGGTTTGTCTGACATCAAAGATGACTGATGTCCCCAAGTTCAACTGCAGTGTATAAAAGAGTAAGAAGGAGGCCAGCAGGCTGCAGAGAGCAAGAGCTTTGTGGTTTTCATTTTTTGACCTTTCCAAACTGTAAACTTGCAAATATTAAAAGGAAAGGATCCAAATGTGCAAAGCAGGAGGAGGAGACATGTACTAATAGCTTATGAAAAATCACTTGACAATTTGTCATCTGCCTTCTTTGAGATAAAAAGCCAATATAACGGAATCAAGAGCAATGATGCCCCAGCCTATGAAGTGTCTTAGGCTATGCTCAAGCCTTCATTTTTCAGTTTATGAAATGTCTTGGTCTCTACTTAAGCCTTTAGTTTTGATTCTATATTTTACACTTTGTGTCTTTTGTCTCTTTTGTGAATAATGGATTCTATCACCATTATTAGGTATTTCATTGGTGTGGTACTTACAAGTGGTACTTATACTCTTGAAGGTTCAGGATATGATGGAAAAGTGACCTGATGGTATCTGCAGAATATACTGGAGTCTCAGCAGTTCTTTCACGTGCTTGTTGAAGACATAATTGGAATAAGAGGGCCAAAAGCTGAAACTTAAAATATCCAGCCTGGAAAGTTTTTTTCTAAAAATAACAGCTGCAGAAATTTCTGCTGGAGCCAAGAGAAATACTTGGTAACTTTCTCTCTCTAGGTTTTTCAAACCAATCTGAGTGTGTTTCCCAACAGTGGCTTTGATGTCATTCAGCATAGCAGGGTGGAATATTGCTATCTTGTCAAATAACATGGAGAAGTTATAGAAGAAGATGAATCCTGCCTTAATTAAGAGACCAAACAGCTGCCTGTAGAGTATTAATTTAGTTGGACAGCAGCTCTGTCCCATCCTCCTCCTGGAGTTAAACACTCTGTGAACATGGCATAGGGAAGCTCTCTCCCTTGCAGAATTCACAGAGTAAATGTAAAATGGGATACAACAGAACAGGCAAGGAAAGCACAAGGAACCCAGCACACATCATTGGTGAAAATGGTAAATCCAGTGGTTCCAGGAGAGGAAGGACAGGAGCCCAAATCACAGAGCAAACAGGTGTTTGAGGGAGGGTTTTCAAGGAGAATCATAACATATGTCAGACATATTTTAGACTGGTCTGTGGAGTTTTTTTCTGACTAATGCCAGGGAAAAAAAGAGAATGCACAGAGGAGCTCACTTGAAGGCACAAAACACTTGAGCTGATGCCAAGGCCCAGCTGAGGATAAGGAGGGTGAGAAAGGCAAGGAGACAAAAATGTAGGCTGTGAAATATTTTCAACAAGTTTCTGCTGCCTGTACCGTAGGCCAGTGAATGGCAAAAGCAGCTGGAAGAGAGGGTGGATGACATGAGCAGCAGGGCTTTGAAAGGGCAGGAAAGAGGAAGGGAAGATGCCACATTATGACAAAGCAGCAAGTTAATGGTGTCACCACAGTGAAAAGCCAAGGGATGGGGCAGGCAACAGGGCAGAATCAGAGCCAGATTCAGCATCCTGGTGAGACTGCACATGCCCAAAAGAGATACAGAAAACAGGCTAAGATGTTGGGCAGGAGATTGATTGTGATGTGGTCTTCGTGTACTGCTCAGCACAGGATTTATTCTCAAAATGCCTGACAAAACAGATTCACTCTTTTTGATGATTTGTAATATATTCTTCATTATTCTTCCAGCCAGCCAGCTGATTCAGCCTCTGCCAGCCATAGGTGGGCTGTGGGCTCATCACAGCAAGCAAATGCAACTCTATTGATTTAAAGATATATGAGTCTCCTGCTAGCAAATCATTGTATTCAATGGTTTCTTCATTGCATTTAATCATGCGAGTAGGTGTTCCGTTTTATTCAAAAGACATTTTTTTTCCTTTTTTAGGAGAATTATGGAATAGCACATGGAGAGAGGCACCTTTAAGCAGTTCTGCGCAAGGGAAACAGATTTTAATGGCAAGAAAGGTCAGGCTGGTAGATCCTTTGCAGGCACAAGGGCACAGTGCACTTTCCAAATATTAAACTGTTGCTATAGTAGTGCTCAGGACCAAATAAAAATTCCCTTTTCTTGCTCCTTCAGCTAGGTTTATTAACCCAGTCAGAATCCTCACCTGCTTTTCTCAGAGTAGAGTCAGGCTGCTGTTTTTCTGTTCTTCTCCTGGTCTCACAAATCTTGAGATCTGACTTGTGCATCTGGAGGGATGGAGTACCAGTTCTTGGCTGGGGACAGGAGTGACAAAGGCTCAAAACTCCCCACGTCTAGGAAAGTTCAATTCCTGAAAGTTCAATTTTTAGGTCCTGACTTCCCCTGTCATGGGTTTGAACATCTGCAGTCTACCAACCCTATGGATCTGTGCATGGCAGTGGGCTCCTGCAAATACAGCACCACAGGCCAAGTTCTCCAGGCTTTTGGGTGGAATTAGATATTGGTGCCCAAATCTGAATGTCAAGAGATCTTGAGGGTGGCATGGGCACCAATCTCGTCTGAATGGGTGACAGCAGAGATGGGCAATGCTTGTGTTTGCTATGGGACTCTGGGGCTGACCAAGGCACACACAGACAATGGACAATAAGGAGAATATCAAGAGAATGGCAGCTTTGGAGCAGTGGTCTGAGCTGTTGGCACACAAATTTTGCAGAACATTAGTCTAAATTCAGTCTTAATTTAGGTGACTTCAATCTTGCCTTCACTGCAATTTCATGGAATTGAATTTTGTCCTGCGCTTATCTCTGAAGTAAGCTCTTCAGGGACACCTCAGTCTTAGGCTGGTATCAAAACACATTTATCATCCCCCTAAATTTTCATTAGTTTTGTGACTGTGCCTTTCTAACCTGATATGCTGCTTCCATTAGCCTAAACACAGAAACAGCTGATCTGACAGAAGGGTCCTTGCCTATCTGATTTATCTTTTTCAATACTATTTTTTTATAATTTCTAGATCATGTACTTAGAATAAGTCTGAAAGATAACAATTTGAATCAGTTCTTTCTTAGCCTATAGTTATTTTTAGCTAGGTCTCAGTGTAATCATGGCAAAGAACCTCAGTCTTGATCAAATCTGTCTGGTCTTCTCCCTCTGTCTCTCCAAAACCATAATTGAATTGTTCTATAAGCCTGGTGAAAATAGCATTTTCCATTTTCAAGCATCAAAGGTCTTCACAAGCATTTATTGATTGCTGTCTGTTGTGAATCCTCTTTGAAGCAGGTACAGTCTGTTACAGCTGTTTAACCAACAGATAAACAAGGCATGGCGTTCTTCATAGAGCTTGAATGACGTACAAGGGTAGATATTTTTATTAAATCCCTTCTTTCACTCCGAACTCTGATAGGAAAATCCATCCTTCCCTCACAAGACTGATCATGGACTCAACAGCTCAGGAGTTTTAGTTCAGCACACTGGGGCTGAGTGCAGAGCACTGGGCCCTGCCTCTGACTTGCCTGTGCTGCCGTGGGGCTGTCAGGAGTCTGCTGCTGGGAGGTTCCCTGGATGCTGCTGGCCCTCAGCCTGTGCCTGAGACAACCTGCAGGACATGGCACAGCACAGGTGTGCAAGATTCCAGCCAGAGTGATGGTGGCAGACACATCCCTCTGTATTCCCATGAAATAATTATCCTTTTATGAAATCACATCTGTAAAAGGAGAATTGATTTGAATGAGTACAATATTTCACGGAGACAGGAGTGAGTACAGCACCTTCACAGCAGTGAAGATCTGAGCAGCTGAGGTCCCACATTCCATTTGATCTCCCTCATCTCCATCAATGGAAAAATATCCATATGTAACATGCTTGTTCAGGAGCTTTCAAAGGGCAATGAAGCTTTTTGGCCTTTGCACAACTGATTTTTTCCCCCATAATGGCTTGCAACACTTTCTTTTCAACTTTCTTGGCATCAAACTGGATCTCCCTACCAGGCATGCACCACTGAAGGGGAAGGGGACCTGCCAGTCTTCTCCACCTGGATGGAGACACATACCTATCACAAATGCATTCTTGGTTTGGGGGTTTTTTTTAGTTTTTTGGGGTTTTTTTTGTCATTGTTGTTTGGGTTTTTTTGTTATAAAATATATTTTGTTTGAAATAAATTAGGTTATTTTTGTTTCCTCTAATAAAATAAATTTCTTTTATGCTGCTTATACTGTGCTCTGCCTGCTTCATTTTGTATTTCTTTTTTTCAGGTATGGAAAACCAGAATTCCCATACTAGTCCAGATAAAGTCTCATGACAGTCTTGTATTTTTTTATCTCCAGTTATCTTACAGCTCTACTGATATCCAGTTTAGTTATCTCAAGTAATAATTTCTTAAATGTCAAGAAAAAAATGCATTGATTAATTTAGAAAATCTCATATCTTATCAAAGAAGACTTCAGATTATTCTGTGATATTTTTTGACAAAGACTTGTAACATATTAACTAATTTATCTCTATTTCTATACTTTCTATAATAATTTCTTCTAAAGTCTTAGGTATAACTGGCATCAAACTAATTGGATATTAATTATCCGTGGGTTTTTTTTTACCTGCTTGATAAGTCTTCTCCAGTGAAATCTTTTGACAAGATCTCTGATGAGATCAAGAGATATATGCAAAGAAAATGAGCCAAGGACAAATATTTTTCACAATACCACAGGTCAGCTATTTTTCTTTAGTCCGTTGAAATCCAAAGGGCTGATGAAGATGAGCCTGTGAAGCCAGAGTCAGATGTAACAGTCCTGTCCTTAAAACCCCCCTTTTCACAAGATTTGGCCTTTCAGGACAGGGTGATTTAAAAGCCTGCCATCCAAAAAGGTCCCTGCCAGATCACTGATTAAGTGAGGTGCTGATTTGGTCATTGCCAGTAAATGCAAACCACTATCAGTCTGAGTTTACATTGAAACATCAGGTTGCAAACTGGGCAGGCTGACAAGTCAGATTCACAATCCTCTCTGATTTAGCTGCAACAGCTGAAGAGTTTATAATCTAGGCAGGCAACATCTTCAGCCAGCACAGGTAAATCCAGTGTGAATCAGTCTGAATTGCCTTTGTTTTCTCAATTACCCAGCTACCAATGCACAAAGAATCACGAGAGAGATGCTGCAGAGCTCTGCCTTCTGCTCCAGAGATCTAAGCCTGTGGCATTCACATTTTCTGGAAAAATCCCTTCACCCAGGATTTTTCTCCTGGGAAGCTGAGAAGCCTCAGAGAAAAAGGAAAACAATAATTATCTGATTAGCTTCTCCTCTGTTTTGCTCCTTTGGAATGTGTTTGGAGATTGTTTACCAAGAGGTGATTGTTTCTTTGGGTTTCTGTGAATTATTTTGACTTATTGGCCAACCAGTGCCAAGCTGTGTCAGGACTCTGGAGAGAGTCACAAGTTTTTATTATTATCTTTTTAGCCTTCTGCAAGTATCCTTTCTGTATTCTTTAGTATAGTTTAGTTTAGTATTTTTTAATATAATACAGTATCATAAAATAATAAATTAGCCTTCTGAGAATATGGAGTCAGATTCATCCTTCCTTCCTGCCATGGAGCACCCTGCAGATACAATATAAGCCTTATCAGAAAATACATGATTCAAAATACCCTGCATACATTTCAGCTACCCCACTTGTCTCATCAAGCAGTGGCTATGTACTATTAAAGAATTTTATCAGAATATTGTATTCCAAAGCCTAGGAAATAAATGCACCAGGAAATAGATCCCTACTTTTCTCATCGTGGTGGAAATGCTGGCTGTTTGTTGCTGCAGTGCCTGTCTTGTTTGGCAGCTCCATCAGTGACAGGCAGGGAGAGGAGAGGAGAGGAGAGGAGAGGAGAGGAGAGGAGAGGAGAGGAGAGGAGAGGAGAGGAGAGGAGAGGAGAGGAGAGGAGAGGAGAGGAGAGGAGAGGAGAGGAGAGGAGAGGAGAGGAGAGGAGAGGAGAGGAGAGGAGAGGAGAGGAGAGGAGAGGAGAGGAGAGGAGAGGAGAGGAGAGGAGAGGAGAGGAGAGGAGAGGAGAGGAGAGAGCTGTTGTTGGACAATCAGACTGAGCCTGGAGCAATGAGCCTCAGAGCAGAGAGCTCTGTGCCTGCTCTGAGTGATGGGTTTAGCTCACATCTCAGCACAGGCGTGATCCCATCCTGCAGGAGGCTTTTGCAAATGGCTTGGGCTGAGAGGGAATAAGGGTCACTGCAGTGGCTGAGATTTGAAATGGCAGGTGCCACCACGGAGGTGACAGGCACAGAGGAAGGGATGTGGTGACACATGCTGGCTGCTTGTGTGGAAATAAATGTTCCTGGACCTTGAAGTCAGGTGGTACATATCAGCCTGCATCCACACTAGTGAATCATGGCAGATGATTCAAAATCTGAACAAAAAATAGAACAAAAATATTGTGGGGGATTGTCATCATCATATTTTCTGGAAAAATCCCTTGCTCAGGATTTTGCTCCTGGGAAGCTGAGAAGCCTCAGAGAAAAATGAAAACAATAATTATCTGATTTGCTTCTCCTGTGTTTTGCTGCTCTGGAATGTGGTTTGGACATTGTTTACCAACAGGTGCTTGTTTCCTTGGTTTCATGTGAATTGTTTTTACTTATTGGCCAATTACAGCCCAACTGTGTTTGGAGTCTGATGAGAGAGTCATGAGTTTTCTTTATTATCTTTTAGCCTTCTGTAAGTATCCTTCTGTATTCTTTAGGATAGTTTTAGTATAGTATTTTTTTATATAATATAGATGAGAAAATAATAAATTAGCCTTGTAAGAACATGGAGTCATTCATCATTTCCTCCCTATGACAGGGGTCTCAGAAAATACCCCAGGGAATGATCCCTGGACTGTGCAATCTGTTGAAGTGTATCCAGGGACTGCTGGGGAGTTCACAAGTTGGAAGAGGACAAATTTTTGACAGAGAACAATCTAGGGATTTCCTGCCACATGGACCCACGTTCCAGGACTATGCTGGAAATTACAGAGGTAGCCTTGGTATGCAGAGGGATGCAGAGCTGGCATTTTGCTTGTTGGGAAAGGTTTGTTAGCACCCAGATCTTATGGTGTGGTTAAGGAAGGCACCAGCAGGGATGGCTGCTCTGCACACAAACATAGCACCTGGTCCATCGTATAGCAGAGGAGTCAGGGCACAGAGGAGACTGGAAACCACAGACTGAGCAGGTGTTGTGCTCTCTCCTCAGTGCCAGCTCACTGGGGCTGGATGAGCACACCCACAGACCCAGTGCTGGCTTCAGGGCACGGGCTGGGGCTTGTAGCTGCAGGGAACGAGGCAAATCCACTGCCCCTGGATTGTGAAGTCTGCAGAGGGAATCCTGTGTGGGTCTGTGAACCCACATCCACCCCTGTGCCCAGCTGGAGCAAAGCTTTAGGGTGCACCTCCTACATTCAGGTGTATGGGAAAATATCTGCTGTGTTTTTGACTGAAATTCCTTCCAGCTGTGCTGTCTATCCATTAAGTTCCCTCACTTTTATATTACTTTGATCAGTTTAATACATTTCTCCTGAGAAAAATGAAAGGCAATCTTTCATGGTTCATGTGTCATATGTGACTTTCAAAAACAACCTTGTGGGCAAAGATTTTTAATTTCACCTGCTTAAAATGGCCTTTAAATAGGAGTCAGCAGGAACCTCTGCCAGGCAGTGTCCTTGTGCACCAGGACAAACATCTATGAAAGATAATGGAAAGAAAATAGAATCACCTACATTGTTCCCCAGTGCAGGTGAATTTTCAGAAAAGGCTAAAATAGGTACATTTACAGATGCAAGCAACATATGAGTGCAGATATACGGTTTGTTGGGTTTTTTGTTTTTGGCTGACAGAGCAAATAAACAATTTCATCTTTCAAGTGACAAATGAGTTCTTATTTGGCAGACATGATTAAATTTGTTTTGTGGATAGAAAAAAAATTGTGCCGGAGTTCATTGATATAGAAACAATTAAAATAGATTGTTTTACCTGATGCAATTCCAGACATGAAATAATTATCCTTTTATGAAATCACATCTGTAAAAGGATAATTGATTTGAATGAGTATAATATTTCACAGAGACAGGAGTGAGTACAGCCCCTATTTACCTACACAGCAAATTCTTATAGTTTTTAAGAATTTAATTCTTAACAGTGGCTGGTTTATTTGCTTGTTTTTACTTCAGACATACATTTTCATTAATGTATACGCTTCCCTCTTGGATATATATTTAAACATCAAAATATTTGGCTTCAGAAAAACAAGTAATTAGCTTGGAGCACTGCAGATGAGCCACAATTTATTTAAATGACACAATTGTTTGTAAACGTTTTGTTAAATCTTGTTGCTTCCACAGGCTGTGTCAAGAAGTTCATACAATGTGATGTAGCTCTTTTTGTTGTTGTTGTTGTTATTTGGATATTAAGTAAAATAGCAGAAATTTCTCCAATTTCTTTTGCTGAATGGATGTTCTGCCTAGAGAATAGGATTCTGTACAGCAGCACATTTCCTGCTGGCCCTTGCAAGTGCTTTGACATGCAGAAATAGGATCTACATTGGCATTCAAAAGTCTGAGACACATTGAAATTATGCCAGAGAAGGGTTGAAAGTCCAACAGAATAATTTAAAGGTGTGACACAGGAGGAGCACCTAAAGGGATTTACAGCATATGGTGTAAAAGACAACTACCTTAGGGACGGAGCCATAAACAATATTTAGAGACTGTGTAAAATAATGTCAGGAAGAGTGGAAATTTATGCATGCTGTTTGGAAATGATCAGTGACATTTAGCTGCCAGGTCAGTTAGCTGGTGGAATGATATATACAGGGCAATAATAACTTGGAACAAGTGAGAAGGAAAGCTGCTTCAGATTTGCCCATCGTGGGCAACTGAGAGTCACCACTGCTGCATCTGTGAGAAAAGCAAAGGGGTTTCTAGGACAGATGAGAACTTTTCAGAATATACAATGAAACACAAATGTCACTAAATCTCATCTTCAGTGCCCTCATTCCTGGATAGCCCTCACCTGCAGCACTTTGAGACAGTGAGGTCCTGCATTCAAGACCCCAAACTGGGCATGGTGAAGAAATCAACAGTAAAGTGGCTGGGAATGGAGTGCAAAAGAAATCTGGGCACACCAAGCTTGCCCAAGCCATAATGATGAAAAAAGAAAAGGTTTTTATTAAAACATACTTATTTTTCTTCATTTTTTTCAATTCCAGAGGGGGCAAACCAGCTTAATGTAGGACAAATAAACTGGGCATGAATACATTAAGATAGAAGCCAGAGAGTTTAGATAGAATCCAGAGAGTTTCCACCTCTCTGGCTCACAACCAGTAAACATCAATAAGAAGTTTTGAGACAGATCCTGCTCAGCAGTTCATGTGGATAAGAAATTGCATACCTGTAATAGCAGGAAGCAGAATCTGATGACCCTTCTGGTCTAACATTCCCGGTAAAGTAAAATAGAGCAGCCTGATCAATTACTCCTGACTCAGGAAATTGTCCTTATTTGTAAGTGACTTAAAAAACACATGGGAATTTAGCATCTATTTAATTATTGGACTGAATTAGATCTTTACCGAGCACTGCAGGCTAATGAATTTTGATAACAAGAATTAAATTTCTTGCTGCAATATTTTGTTGTTAATAAAAAAAATGCATCATAAAGCAAACAGAAAATACAGCATAAAATAAACCAAAATTCAGATTAAAATTGTAGTATAAACACCACAGTATTCATTTTATTTTTTCATAGCCGAAAGTTGGTGATAGTTTTTCTTAAGCAACAGAAAACCAGGTTTTATATCATTCAAATATGAAAATTAAAAATGGCCAGGGTACATCATGTTCCATGTGTTTATTCTGGTCAAACGTTGCATTGATTTTGTGCTATCCTCTGCTTTAAGTGCATGCTATTAAAACTGTGTGCCATTTCCATACTGCTGAAAGGCTGCGCTAATAACAAAGAGAAAGGAGTCTCTTTAAAGGTCCATGAATATCTCCTTGACAAAGATTTTGGTGAAATGGGAATCATCATTACCTTCTATCAGGAGAGACCAAAACAGCACCAAAAAGAAAAGTGAAAAGTTCAGATGTAATTAAAGAGGAATGCCATTGGTTCCATTCTCAGAGCAGGTTCCAGTAACCTAAAGAGTTATTAATGGAGACAGCATGATGATGATCAAAGGAGAAGCTTGCAAGAAATAAAGATTTTCAATACTGAGCTGTTTTCACAGCTGCAGGCCTACAGCCAATACAGTTATGAGTAACTGAAAAGACAGGTTAAAGTAATAAATTTTTATGGAGAATATGTTTTCAATTTTGGAAATATACCAAAAAACATTTGGCATTACTTAACAAGTAAGAGCAGAGAACGTGGTTCAGTTTGATTGTTGGAACTACTAAGATATTCTTTTATGATGAAGTCATTTAAGTAAACAGCAGCATGCCAATAATCTTCAACACTCCATTTCCATTATTTACTTTTAACAAAATGATTTTTAACTGCCCCACAGAATTGTGTTGTCTATTGGGTGTACTGGACTGAATATGCAAATTCTCTTAATGCTGCCATTTTTCATCAGGGAACCCCTAGTAGAGGTAGTGATGGAAAGAATTGGCAGAAACTTTGTGTTTTGACAGCAAATGAGGCAAATGAAAGGAGAAAAATGAAAGAAGCAAATGAAACCTTAGTTGCCAAGGCTGGCAGCTCCAGTGCCAGCACGATCTGCAGTGGAGCACTCCAGAGAATCCCTCAGCTGGGGGAATCTCAGGGAAACACAGAGACCTGGCAGAAAACCCCAGCACATGTCACAGCAACTGATGGGACTTGGGCAGGACCAGGACAACAGCGGCCAAGCCATGGATCAAAGAAACTCAGGAACTCACAAACAAGTGCAAGAGAACAGGTGCAGCAGTTTTTGTGGGAGTTTTCATGGAATGGTGCGCAGGCTGAGGCTGTAACTCAGCCAGCTTGACCAGGGAGCAATGGCATTGACTGTTAAGTTACCAGAGCTCATGGAAAGAGCTTTTAAGTAGGCTTGAAAGGGGAAATAGATAAACCAGGCTCTCCAGAGGTAAGCTGGGGGGTAGCACATCAACATTTGGGGGAGTTTTCTACTGAAGCCCCTCAGGCTGCTCCGGGCTGTGCTGAACACATTGAAGAACACCTGAAATGTCTCTGTAAAAATGTGTGGAACCCTCAGCCATCTCCGTGGAGAAGGGGATGGAGATCCACATGGTAGCAAATAAGTAAGAGCTGTTGGTATGTTAGAAACCATGGGAAAACCTGAGAACAGTCCCATAGAAATCATGGATTACCCCCAGCAAAGGAAGCAGGAACAGTAGCCCAACTGAAGGGCATCTCCAGCAATGCATGCAGCATGGGCAAAGAGCAGGAGGAGCTGAAAACCTTTGTGCAGCTGGAAAACTACAATAGAGCTGCAATCACAGAAATATGGTTGGATAAGTCACACAGCTGCAGTGGATGGCTATAAGGTCTTCAGAAGGGGCAGGCAAGACTGGCAAGACAGTGGAGTAGCCCTGTGTGTTTGGGACTGTTTTTACTACCTAAAACTTGATGGTGGTGATGAAAATGTCAAGTGTTTATGGGTAAGAAGTGGGGCAAGTCCAAGAAGGCAGATATCCTGGTGGGAGTCTATTACAGACTGTCCAGCCAGGAAAAAGAGGCACAGGAAACTCTCTATAAGCATCTGGGAGAAATCTCACAATTGTTAGCCAGCTCCTACATTTGTGTCACAACAAGCCCTGCAGTGCTCCAGGCTGGGGGCAGAGCAGCTGGAAAGCTCCCAGTGGGAAAAGCCCAGGAGTTGCCGGCCTCCTGGCATTCTGTGTCAGCACCAGTGTGGCCAGCAGGACCAGGGTGGTGACTGTCCCTCTGTGCTGGGCACTGGGGAGGCCTCCCCACTAATCCTGAGTTCAGTTTTGGGCCCCTCATGGCAGGAAAAGAGGAGGCGCTGGAGCAAGTCAAGAGCAGGACAATGGAGCTGGGGAAGTGTGCGGAGCACAAGCGTGATAAGGAGTGGCTGAAGGAGCTGGGAGTGATTGGCTTGGAGAAAAGGAGGCCCATGGGGACTTCATTGCTCTCTACAAACCCTGAAAGGAGAGTGCAGTCATAGGGGTGTTGGTCTCTTTTCCTGAGTAACAAGTGATGGCAGAAGAGGAAATGTCCTCAAGTTGCACCCAAGGAAGTTTAGATCAGACATTAGGAAAAGTCACTTCATGGAAAGTGTTGTTGAGCTTTGGAACAGGCTGCCTAAGGTTGAGTCACCATCCCTGGAGGTATTCAAAGGACATGTGAGGTGGTACTTAGGGACATGGTTTAGTGGTGGACTTCGCTTGCAGTTGGATTCAAGGATCTTAAGGGTCCTTTCCAACCTAAATGATTCTGTGATTGTGTGTGTGGTGGGAGTCCTCCAACTTCCAATATCTGTTTTACAAAGAGTAGCTCCTGCCAAAATTCATTGCAACTTCAGATCTAGAATTTCCACTCACTCCATAGACAACCTTTCACACTTGATCTTGAACAAATCTCAGGGACAGAGCCGCTAGTATGTCATAGGAGGTGAATCTGAAGGGGACAACAACAAAAGATGGTTTGCAGTTCCTCAGAGAAAATACACTTACAGCAAAAATGTAAGCTATGTCCATGGAAAAGGAAAGTAGAATGACGTCTCCACACAGAAGAACAGGAAGAGGAAACCACATTTACATTATCAGTTCAAGGAAGACCATGGATATTTCTGCTCAGCTTCTCAGAGGAGAGGGGACACTGCTGACCAATGACAGTGAGAAACTTAAAAGAGGACTTGCTTTTTTACTAAAAATGGAACATTTTATGCCAATGACAAAAAAAGAAGAAGAAGATGGCTTCTGGCTGCACTGCTTAATCATAGCAGTGTACTTGTTCCTTGTGGGTCACTTACAACTCAGGATATTCAATGACCCAAATGTTACTTGAGATGTTCACCTCATCTGCTGCAGCTGTTGGTACAGAAAGATGCAGGACACTCCACAGACAATGGAGATGCTCAGATATGCTCTGGCATCCCAAATGCCATTCTGTGTTCAAAAAAATTTATTTGAGCCTTTGATATTCTCAGTACAATTTGGCCTGTGATGTTAACCTTGGTGTCTGTTGGTTAAAGGCTGTGAGAATTTGTAAAGAGTGGATGAACTACCAGCAGACTGTGAGGGTCAAAAGCATTCTCAGTCCTGATAATGGCAAACAGAGAAGACCTGGAGGAAATACAGATCTTTCAGCTTGGCTTAAAAGCACAATAGATTTCTTGATCAAATAATCAGAACAGCCATGTGTAAGAATCTGGAAAAATAAGGAGTCAGATAAGAAAAAATACCCATGTGCCAAGAATTAAATCATGACAGAACCTGCCTAGTTTCCTTCCAAAACTAGACAGAATTTCACATGTCAGCAAGTTTTGGATTTCATACAGTTTAATTGGCACAACTATATTATAAATAAGAAAAAGTGTAGTATAAACAAAATCATACATAGAAGGTGCAGATATAGTGAGACACCTGCACTTCACCCTAGTAGCGTTCATAGGTCAGGACTTTTACCAGTAGTTCTTTGCCAATTTGAAAAAAAAATACATTGGGTATGGTCCCATCCTTCTGTTCAGTGTTTAACAGCAAGAATTAATGAATTTTCAAGTGGTGTGAAGGCACTGCTGAGTCTCTTTGAGAGCTGTTATGATCCCATTACTGAGAGATGCCTCTACCAGAATTAAGGTGCAAATGAGCCCACATGTCAAAGTCAATAGTACAGATTTTATTTAACAGTAAATTTTAGAGGTGGTATAGATAAATCAAAAGAAATTGAAAATGGGTGGAAGGAGAGAGAGTGAGAAAGAGACAGATTAGGCTGACAGATATCACAGCCTGCGGATCCAGCAGCATCCTGTTGGTCCTTCTTCACCCTGTGCTTCTCGATAGGGATCTCGAGGTTGTTCAAAACTTTTCACAATTTATACATGTTAGCAAACAAAGGAACTAATGCTTATTTGCTACACAGTTCTATTGGTTAAATTATTCCCTCATTTCTTGCACTATTTCACCCCATGCTCAGTCTTTCTCTCTTCCTGACTTTCTTTGAGTCAGTGGTTGTGGGAATCTCCTCCTGCTGGAATTACCTTTCACCTCCTCAGGGCTGATTGCAGCACAGTTGCTGAGTTGCTTCCCTTGTTGCTTCATTACGCCCACCATCAGTGCTCCCCTGGACCTGAGGTGGGACAACAGCAGCACCTTTATCTTACTCCCAACAGGTGGCTGAATTTACTGTCCAAGTTCCAGGAGTCCATGGAGGCAGATTTGAGGGGAAGGGGCGGGAGGGGGGAGGGTTCCCATGGTAGCAGGTGCCATCTGGCCCTAGGGGTGATAGGATATCACCCTTATCACATATGGGGTGATACCATATGTGCTGGTATCACCCCAAGCACATATGGCTTGGGGTGATACCAGCAATATGTGCACACACAGTTTTCCACAGTGATAGCCCTTGCCTGGATGCACCACCCAGGATGTGTCAGATCCAGAGCCAGCACCACCCTCCTGCTCCATTCTGCAAAGTCCTCTGTGGCCTTAGCAGTGTTCGAGACAGGCAACTGTGATTTTTTTGAAGTCCTTACAGAACAAGGTCAAATTTGCAGATGATCTTGACATTTGAAATATGCAGGGTGTAATCCAATATGAACACATGCAGGACAGGAAGAATTGACTGTACAAACTCACCATATGGACCAAGGCCCCAGGGAGCAGCTATTCAGAAAAGGGGATGGGGATGTGGTGAGTCACAAGCTGGAGATGAATCAACAATGTCCTGGTGTGTGAAAAAGCAAAAATGATCCTGGGCTTTGTGAAAAGCAGCATGCAGCCTACAGAGGATGTGAGGCTGCAGATCCTGCTGAAGATATTGATTAGTATTTGAAATCATATAAGTGCTGGCTGACAGGTAGTAGGAGCAGATCTTGCAGAGGATGTGATCACAGGTGAACTGTTTGCCTGAGATAATGCCATGGAGATCAGGGGAATGTCACAGGGAAAACAGTCCTGCAAAACCAGGGTAAGGGAACGAAATTTATTAAACACAGGTTGTGCAGCACCCTTTGCCAGGAATGGAATGTGTACTTTTCTAAATTACACAAAATAACAAGAGGCTGTTTTTACTAGTGTATAATATTAGGTTATAGGATAAAAAGCTTTTCTGCACATGCAGAGAGGACCCCGGGTGCACAAGGGCAATGGGAGAGGACCAGTACATGTGTTGGTCACAGACACAATCTGCACAACTTGTGATGAACTGACCACAGCCCCTATTCCCTGCCCCCCAGTGCAGTGCAGAGGAGGAGGTGGAGAATTTGGGGGTGAATTTGAGCCTGTGGAGAAAGGAGGAGCTGGGAGGAAGGTGTTTTAAAATTTAGCTTTTATTTCTCATTATCCTACTCTGAATGGATTTGCAATAAATTAATTTCCCCAAGACAAATATGTTTTGTGCATGATGATATTTGGAGATATCCTCACTCCCTGCCCTAATCTTGACCCTCAAGCCTTTGTTATATTTTCTCCCCCATCCAGCTGAGGAGGGCAGTGACAGAGAACCTTTGGTGGGCACCTGGAGTCCAGCCAGATCCAACCCACCAAACCCATAAACCATGGATTTTTTGCACCAAACCAAGCCTGTGGCCTTGCTGTGAAAAGTGAGACCATGGGTCAATGGACACAGAACAATGACAGTAGATGACAACAACCACAAGAGGACATCTTTCCTCATGCAGCCCTTGCAGGACCTCAGGCTGCTTTGGGCAATTTCGGAAAGAAATAGGTCTAATGGGGAGAAGGAAAAAGAATTCTGGATTTTTAATCTCAGCACGAGCTGTTCTGGCCAGAACACTGCCTGTGAGAATTGTAAAGCCCACATTGCTCAGAGATATCAGAGATATTGATGATCTAACAAGCAGGTTAGATCATCATCTGCCAGGATGGCTTAGCTAAAGCTGATCTTGTCTTTGGTGAGTCAAAACATGCTAAAAAGTTGATAAGATTCCCAGTCACTGACAGACTGCAGTGAAGACAGACACCAATTCCCTGCAACAGCTTTCACAGAGAATGATGATACAAAAACAGTCATGTAAGGAGCCAGGACAGACTTGTCCTGATGGGAAACATTCCTAATTGCATCTGGTTTCAGACCTGTGTGAGGCAGGCTGCCTTCCTTGCCAAAAGCTTTTGAGAGCTGCACTAAATTAAAGCAGAAGTATCCAAAGTTCAAACCACACAATCTAGAAAATCATATTTCATGTACACCAAGCACGTTTCAAAATCAATGACAACCATCTAAAGCAGGCAGGAGATCATTCTAAAACTCACAACTGCAATGGATTTATTGGCTCAAAACTACATTGATATGGAAATAATGTTTCATATTGCATAAAATATTCTAGCAATTTTATTTCTGAAGAAATATATTATTTATCTCAAATCCTACATACAGTGGAACAAAATATGTGATAATAGATCTGGGCCAGCAGAAAATGCATATAAGTAAATTTAGCTTTTTGCCTAGGACTTGAGAGGGCTGTCAGAAGATGAAGTAAATGCTAGGGCAGCAGATGCTAAACCCAATAAAGAGTGCACAGTATTTCTTACAGAGTATTTTACACATTTAAAAACCAGACACTGCTTCTGTCTCTTTTTTTTTTAGTACCAGCCTCATGTGAAGATACAGATGCAGCTTAGAAAGAAAAGTAGCAAAATATCAACAGTGGGGTAGGCAACACAGACTGTTCTATACAGCCTGAGCTCATGATTTCCTTACAAGCTGCTCAGGCTCCAATTTGTGGAGAGGACACTCTACCCTGTACAAAAACTAAAAGGTTGTAAAAGGTCAGGCAGGCCATTAAATGCTGTCAAGGAGTGCCTGTGAAATTGTCTGTAGTATCCTGTCTGAGATCAGACCCTGGAAAGGTCTCTGCAGCAGGGCCAGGGATCTGCCCACCCCACCCAGCAAAGCCTCCCACGTTTGCTCTCTCATGTGACTTCCACAGAAAATGCCACATCCAGGTGATGGGGATGCAGGTTTGAGCCCTCTCACCCTGGGCAGGGAATGGAATGGAGCTCTCCCAGACTCTGGACATGCTGTGGAAGAGGCAGTCAATGTCCAACATTGACCCAACAGAGATGAGGTAACATGGGTGCTGTCTCTGCAAGAAGACCAAGTGCTCTGACCAACAAGGATGACATTGCATCAGCACTTCCACTTGCTTTGTTTGCATCCAGGCTGCCTGCAGTCAGCATGAAAAATATCCTTCATCTCCAGCAGAGCTATTCCAACCCCAGGGAGAGATCCTGGTCCCAGAGATGGTATTTTGTGGAGGCACCAGAGCTGTCTCTGTCCCCTGGCCATACAGATCTTAATGGACCTCAAACAAACTGTTCTAAGAAAGGTTAATCACTGCAGACAGGGAAAGAACTAGTAGGAAATAAAATTTTTTTAGCAATGCCTGGCAGTAACTTAGGAGAAATCAAAGTTCCTCATCTCTGCTCACCTTCCCAGCAGAGATGAACAATGGAAATACCAAACAAGACACAAAAACGTTAAAAGGCAAGATTTTTAAAGCATCAGTACAGTTTTAGTAATCCCTGGTGTTATTAATAGTATCACTATGGGCATTTATTTTCCCCACACTGAAAGAAGAACTTTAATCCCCTATTGATTGAAGCTAAAGTGCAGGACACGCTGCCATTTACATGATTGATTCACGTACCTTGAGGGAATCAAGTCATCTGTAAACCAAATTTTTTCTTCCTTTACAGGTCCCTGTTAGATAAATGTCTCTGTAAGCAAAATATCTTTAAATTAAGGGCAAGAGGTGAAACACATCGCTAGCAAAAGCAGGCAGGGCTTCAGTGAAGTCCAAGTGGAAAATCTGACCTGATAAACTGATTTCCTTGAGTTGTGAGAAGGTAATTCAGACACAAGAATAATAATCTTAAATCTGAGAAATTACATGATTCCACGCAGGAGATACACTTGGGAGAAATTGATATTCACCTATTATATATATTAAAAATTCCTTTTCCCCAAAAGAACAGGTTATTGAAAAAGTGTCTAATTCAAACAGCTGGGATATATTCTGGTTTTCAGGAGGTGACAAATGTTCCCCCTACTAAAACAACTGTCTTCACTCAGACATAAAATGAGAAGCTTGAATATTCTGGTCAATTCTTGGAAGGAAGACTGGAAACCTGTTCAGAAAGTGCGGATAAATCACCTAAGGAATAAAGCCAGGAGGAGGAGAAAGCCCCAGGGGCCTCTGGTGTGTGCTCGTGATTGACATCTCCCAAAGTGTTCTCTTTGAAACCTTAATGTCAAAGTTTCTCCAGTCTCTTGACAAACAGCGTTTTTACTACATTCAGCTCAGCAGGGAAAGTGTGATAACTTAGAAGGATGAAATTCAAAAGCATTTCTGGTTCATTTGAAATAGCAGCAGCCATGACTAGGTAATAGAAAATAAAGTTCTTTTCATTGCTGTGAATCCCAATGATGCCATCTCAGGCAGGAGTGATAATGTTTGATTTTTCTTCTATGTTTGTCATGCAGGGACTGAGTGCCTTGAGGGAGGGAATGAAACAACAGCTCCCAGCATTCAGACAGCTATATATTTATTTATGTGCTGAGCAACAAGGCTAAGGAGTTGTGGATTTAATACAAGGGGGCTTTCAACCTACAGCACTAAAAGCCATGAGCAAAGTAATTCAATAATGTAAAATTTTGATCTGGCTGGTGTAAAAATCAAATTTATATTTTCTCATTGAAATGCAGGTGGGTGACCACTGTCCACCCCAAGAGTGGACAGACAGGAGCCTGTCTGGTTGCAAGGCTGGTCTGTGCCTGTCCTACCACCAATGGATCATGTCAAAGTGGTGAAGAATGGTGTCATGTTATAGAGACACCTCTTTGCCAGCTGCACATGCAAACAGGTAGATTATAGAATTATGCAAATTATAGAATTTCCCCCCCACACTTTTTAATGTATTACTGATGGCAGAGGTAAAGCCATTGAGGACTTCCCCGTACACAGTATCTTCCCAACAGGGTAAGTTGCAAGGAAATTATTATTATTGGAAGGCACTTGTACAAAACAAGGTAAACAAACCACTTCTTAATCTTCCTAGAGAGAACAACTTTCACTTATTACACCACTACAAAGCACTTTTGTTTAATTTAGCTACAGAGATGATTTCTCTGCCCAGTCACACCAACATTCTGGCCACTGGGCCAGGGGGTGGGTGAGGCAGCTTTTAGGAAACTACTCATGTTTCCAAAGCCATGTTGGAAGGAGCCTGGTTATTTAGTTCAATTCCCTTCTTCCTAAGTTTTCATTTTCATGCATTCCTGGGCAGCTGTGTCTCAGCTGGATATTACAGTGCCAACATTTTGAAAGGAAAATTGCTTTCTGTTTCTCATTGTATTTCATGCATAAAGCATCCCTTACAATCCAAAAATGCAGCTCAGGTCTTCTCTGCTTTTCTGGATCTGTGGTCCTTATTGTCATGTCCAAGGGATCAGGAATTACACTGGCATAGGGTAGGACTGAGAAAAGAAGGATGGCATTTCTGTCTACCTTCTGCATGCTGAGGGGGACTCATTTAATTTTAAAATTATTTGGAAAAAACCAATGTGTATCTGAAAATTTAGTGCAATGAAACCAAACTGAAAGAATGAAAAAGTGTCAGGTTTTTCCTTTAGCTGGCACCACTGTGTGTTCACTTCTGCTTGTTTTTCACTCAGAATAATGCAAAGAAAGCTTTACTATCTACTACCAAGAATGGTTTATCATGTCTGTTTAAACGGCTGCAAAAGAGCTCTCGGAGAAGCTTGGAGCTCCATTTATGTTCTAGGCAGCATTGCAGCAGCAAAAGGCACATTTCTGCAAACTTCTGGTAGGACGTGAAGATTTTACTTTTCCTTTTAAAACACATCTGCACTTAACATTGTCAGAAGGTACAGACAATGCCATTGTTATAGATGGATAATGAGATGATTGGCTCTTGCAATTAAAAGATGACTGTTGTGTGAATAATAAGAAAAGCTTTAGTGATGCATAGTTATGTTATTGTAGTTTAGATGTCCTCTGTTCTCCCCATAGTTCCCTTTCCGCCCCGTATTGCTGCCATCAGACAGCTGGGGTTGTCTAGGACAGATACAAAGAAGGCTGCACGTGTCCCTTACCGGGGCAGTTGGGAATGGAAAAGCTTGGTGCTTAGAGGGGTGGCATTTGCCACACCTCTGACCTCCAATCAAGTTACAACAAAGCAGTCTCCACTGATAAATGGCAAAGAAGAGCTGACTGACAGACTTCGGGAAGGGCCAGGGCTGGCTGATGCAACCCCCTGGGGTATAAAACACTGAGGATCCATCTTGAAGATGAACTGGCCATGTGGTATGCATGAGAGGCAGTTCCCAGCGCTGCAGCTTTTTCCTTATGTAGTCCTTTGTTGTATTTTTGTTAAGGTTTAATAAACCTTTTTAAATTTTCAAAGTGAGCAGTTGTCTCTCACACCATAACATAAATCCTTTGTTCATCTGTCCATAAAACAGTTCCCATGCCTGGGGACTGCTCCTCCTTGTCTTCCTTGCCCTCCCTGTTGGAAGGGCTTGCAGGCAGCATCTCCTCCTCACAGGGAGCCTGTGCTGGTGCAGGACCGTGTGTATCCCCCTCTGTGTGCCTCCCCCGTGAGATACAGCACTGCCAGTTGCTATTTGGTCAGCACAGGTATTTACAGCACATTTCACCTCACTGATTTATATCATAGCCTTTTCTTACACTCCTGGGAAGATTGTCCTCGCTGCTCCTAAGGGAGGTTATCCAGTGAAACAAGTCCTCAGAATGAGTGTCGACTATGAACTTGTGAAAAACACTAATCGCTTGTTTTTAAATTTTTAAAAGTTTAATACTAATAAAATGGCTATAAAAATAGTAATATAATTAGAGGAATAAAAATTTGGACAAGCAGGATTTAGGACAATACGAGGCAATAAAAACAAAGAGTTACAGACAGTTCGGGGGATACTTTTTTCTGGGCAAAATAAGCCTGAAAAAGGACACCCATTAACAGAGGATTAACCCTTAAAAACAACAGCTTGTTGCATATTCATTCGCCTCATACATGATGCATAAATTCCATTCAAACAAAGGATTCTGTCTGGTCAGTGTCAGCTTCTTCCTCTTAATCCTAACAGCATCTTCATGGATGAGCAAGACGGGAAGAAGTTCATTTCTTCTGATAATGGAGCAATAAATTCTTTTTCTCTGAAAGATTTAGGTGTCCTGTGGCTGCTATCTCAGTGCGAGTTCTCTCCTTAAAAAAAAGTATCCTACATAGCATAGTCTCTATTTTAACATTATGTTATAACCTAAAACTATATTTAACATGCTACTTAAGAAAATTAATACAGCATAACTTTCTAACATAACACATATTAATCTTAATTTAAATATTTGAGAAAAGCCAATTATAAAATACGCATTTTTCACAAACCTAATAACAAACATCCCACCCAGGGGCCCTCTACATCCTCCAGTGGTGCTGCTGCTGCCATTTTCTGCTTTCTCCCACTTGGTTACACCACAGATGAGCTCAGATGCCCATCTGCAGCTGGATGGCACAGGAGTGAGGAGGAGATGGAATATGTGAGCTATTTTGTAAACTGAGGGTTAGAGATGACCAGGAACAAACAAATGCTTGACAGAAAATCAACGTGAACTGGAAGACAGACATACAGGACATCTCCCTTGAGGCATTCAAAGTCATATTCACATTCTCTGAAAAATCCCTTCACCCAGGATTTTTCTCCTGGGAAGCTGAGAAAAATGAAAACAATAATTATCTGATTTGCTTCTCCTCTGTTTTGCCTATGTGGAATGTGTTTGGAGATTGTTTACCCGCAGGTGATTTTTTCATTGGATTCTGGTGAGTTGTTTTCACCCATTGGCCAATCAGTGTCAAGCTGTCAAGACTCTGAAGAGAGTCACGAGTTTTCATTATTATCCTTTTAGCATTGTGTAAGTATCCTTTCTGTACTCTTTAGTATAGTTTAGTTTAGTATTCTTTAATATAATACAGTATCCTAAAATAATAAATTAGCCTTCTGAGAACATGGAGTCAGATTCATCCTTCCCTCCTTCATCGGGGCACCCCGCAAATACAATAATCCAAGCACAAAACATTCACACCCCAAAAGGGTCCCCACAGTGACCCATAAATGGCAATTTTGGGAATGAGGAATCAGGGCTTCCTTTTCCCCCGTGTTTCACTGGAAGCAGTTATAAATCATCTCCAGCATTACAAGTGCACCTCAGACACAAAAGAGGTGGAAAACGGGCTAACTTTAACCCATTAGGAGTATTCAGGCTGCCAGAGTCAAGTTGTGTGTCTTTGCGAGGGTGAAATGCAAAGAAGGCACCTAAGAGAGAGTACTTGAGAAAATTAAAGGCTAGCACAAGCACATCACAAATTCAAAGATATCCTGCAGCTGGGATTTAGAAGAGCACTGGTATAAAGTAATAGCTTATAAATCCTTGATTGCCTGAAAAATACTAATGCCAATCATCTCAAGCTTTTTACTTATTGCCTGCCTACACAGCTGCCTTTCAGCTTGAGCATTTGAGGAGAAACTTCTCTGGACAACAGAGTGTGGTTAAACTTTAAAATCCAATTCATGACACAATCTTATGTACTTTTTGAAGAGAATAAATAATATTCCACTTAAAATTCAACAACAGAGCAGACCCTCTTTTGCCAGTTTGCACAACATGGGAAATTTTTTTTGGGGCGGGGGAGGGGAAGAGAAATTACATAATTGGAAGGGGCTGACAGGGTGGGGAGAGAAAAACTTTGTTGTGTTTAGGGTTTTATACAGAGGCTTTTATAAAGGGAGAAAGATCCAAAACATATTTTGGGGAAAAACTGTGCAGAATCTGTTCAGAACCCAGGCTGTGCCACTCCAACCCTGCTCACTTATTAAACAGAGGTGGAAGCAATGCTCCAGGCTTGAATGCTCCATCTTCTGATTATAAAAAGAAAAGAGTGAAGGAATTGTTATCACTGTATTTGCAGGACAGCAGGCTGACTTTTTTCTTTTTCTCCTAACTTACCCATACAAGTGTTCCATTAATAATTCATGCTGCCTCTAAACGGCAGGGCAGCCCTGCTGCTTTGTCACATCTCACAATGGCTGAGTGACAACTGGCTCTGACTCCAGGCCACTGTCTTTGACTATCTGCCGGGAGAGACACATCACTGTCCTTTCTTTGTCATTCCATCACTGACACGGTGGTGACAAGGGCTGGCCTGACTGTCATTCCCTTCACCCTCAGATAACAGCATCTGCCACCTTTCAATGCAGGCTCTGCACTCCTGTGCCCCAAGGAAGGAGATGTATGTTAATGCTGCTGCTCACTGTGGTCTGCTTCTGCTGGTTGTTTTTCCCCTGGATACAAATTTGGATTGACCATGCTTCAAAAAGCACAGAGTTTAAATGCTGCTCTGAGACCAGCACCCAGCTAAAGTCCATAGGATAATGGTGTCCTCAAGGTGGTGAGAGGGGAAAAAATGGCTATATTTTTAAGAATGTGAAAAATGCGTATTTTATGATTGGCTTTTCACAAATATTTAAATTAATATTATATGTGTTATGTTAGAAAGTAATCCTATTTAATTTTCTTAAGTAGCATGTTAAATATAGTTTTAGGTTATAACATAACATTAAAATAGAAACTATGCTATGTAAGATACTTTTTTTAAAGAAAGGACTCACAGTGAGATAGCAGCCACAAGACACCTAAATCTTTCAGAGAAAAAGAATTTATTGCTCCATTATCAGAAGAAATGAACTTCTTCCCACCTTGCTCAGGACTGAAGGTGCTGTTAGGATTAAGAGGAAGAAGCTGACACTGACCAGACAGAATCCTTTGTTTGAATGGAATTTATGCATCATGGACGAGATGTATGAATATGCAACAGGCTGTTGTTTTTAAGGGTTAATCCTCTGTTAATGGGTGTCCTTTTTCAGGCTTATTTTGCCCAGAAAAAGGTACCTGCATCATCCATAACTCTTTGTTTGTATTGCCTCATATTGTCCTAATCCAAATTGTCCAAATTTTTATTACTCTAATTATATTGCTATTCTTATAACAATTTTTTTACCATTCAACTTTTAAAATTTTAAAAACAAGTGATTGGAGTTTTTCACAAGAAAAGACTCAGGTGACAATGCCAGATTTTTAGGGCAGACAATAAGGGATCACACATGGAAAGAATTATGCATTTTCTCTCTGTGCCAAGGAGCTTTTGGCCCTGAGCTGGCATGGCACAGTGTTACCCTTCCAGAGCCCTCCCAAAATGTGTGCAGGGCACTGCAGGCAGGCACTGAGGACAGAGCCCTCCCAAAACGTGTGCAGGGCACTGCAGGCAGGACACAGCACATCCCTTCCCAGTGTGCTCAACAACACAACTTCTTCCAGAGGCTCCTGAAGAAAACAGCTCTGCTCTTTTTTCCAGATGCTTGGAATTTGTGAGAAACGACTGGTCACATTTTTAAATTTGTGCAGGTTTATTAAACTTTAACAAAAAACCCAACAAAAGGACTAAATAAGGAAAAATTACAGCACTGGGGGCTCCCCACTGTGATTAACAGCCACATGCTAATCTTCAAAATGGATGCTCCACCTTTTATAATTCTAGATCCTCCTAAATTCTTGTCAGCCGACTCTGCCCTTGCCATGCAGTGATGGAGATCACTTCCTTACACCTTGGTTGGAGGTCAGGTGTTGCCACAGTATCAAGCCAACCCTCCCCAAATGTCCTGACTACAAAGGCCATCCTGTGATAGTGATGCAGGGACATTTACAGTAATCTAACTATACATCTACAAAAACTTCTCTTAACATACATAATGCTCACCCCTTAATTGTGAGAGCCAACCATCTCATTACTCTATAACAGAAGTGGTGAGGGTGTTTTTGACAGGCGCCAGAAAATCTCTTGGGGCTCCCTCTGGCTCTGCCAGCAGCAGGGCAGCACACACACGATGTGTTCAGCCAAAATCTCTCTGTGCACTCAATGTGCAGTGAGCAGCCAAGCACTTGTGTGAGTGGCTGATCCCAGGAAAGGGCCAATAGCCTTAAAGAGTTCCCTAATTTCTAGCTCTTTGATCTTCCCAGATGCAGGGAGGCAGACAAGTGCAAAACAAGGATTAAGCCGTAGGCAGAGCTGCCAAGGCCAGTCCTTTGTCTCCACCTCTGTGCCCTCAGAGGAGGCTGCTGTGGGGCATTCCCAGCATTCAGCCAGCACCCTGGGCAAAGGTTCACTGCTGTTACACACACAGGGGACAAAATATTACCCAAACATCCTTTTCTCCATGGGGACCTGAGAAAAGGATGCTGCTCCCTTTATCCTTCCCTGCTGCAGTGCTGTTACCAATTACAGTCATTAAAGAACAGATGACACTGTTGGAGTAGAGAGCTCTCTCCAAAGCCCACAGAAGCTGATGAAAAAGAATATTTCCTTTCTTCCACTGGATTTTGGATCATATTCAGAGAGACCTTATGGTTTAGAAAGCAGGGAGTTATTATTCTTTTTCCCCCATTCCTTACTTCTTACTTCTCCATCTCATGTTTGTGACTAGGGACCATTTCTGTTTCCAATCTATACAGCCAGTGACAGCAGGTTGGGGCTGCTTGACCCCCTCCCCTCCGTTTTTAGAGGAGATTTTAATTAAAAAACTCCACAGCAGGGCTGAAACTACTAGAAACTAAAAAGGAAGAAAGAATGAGGCAGAACAGCAAACAGCAGCAGACTTTCAATGTCCTTTGCTCATGATGTTTTTTCACATTTAAGTCTTTCACGGCTGTTCCATGCATTGCTCAAAGCTCAATTTGTCTTGCACAGAGATCTTACTGAAAGGTAATAAGCAAGTCCTAGCTAGAGAGTCAATTAACATGTAATCTTTGACATTTTGTATCAGCAGCAGCTGCCAAATGAGTTTTTTTTCTTTATACAGAATGAAATCTATTGCTTGAGCGCTTGAAATTTTGATTTATGTTACATTTTTTCCATATTCACTTAGGATGCTCTCTTCTAGCCCCATGGTGAGGAAGTGCACAGAGTTTTGCCTCCAAAATTATCAACGAAACTCTTCTTGAGCTCAGGGAGCAACAAATTAATCCAGCAATTACTGTGTTGGGAGATGGAAATTTTCTTTCCTTTCACCTTTTCCTTTTGGGGCCAAATTTTCATTTTCACGCCTGTAAGGCTCTGCCAAGTGAAGAGGTATCATGTTTGCATGGCCACAGCAGCTGCTGACACTGCCTTCCATTAAACTGTTCCCTCTCCTACTGTACAAGCAGCTCAGCTGCTCCTGAAACAAGTCCTGAACCCACCCCACAGCAGCAACTTATCTGAGATTACCGAGTGTTGACAGAATGCAAATCAGGAGAAGTTCAGCTGCTGTTGCTTCACAAGACAAAAACCACCAGGGGAGCGTGAAAGGTTGGGCAGCAGAGGCCTGTCCTCACTTTCCTTCCCAAATCACCAAGACACCAGGCCCTTTATTTGCAGTACATTACCACCTGGAGCAGCTCTGGCAGAAAACATGACAGGTGAGGTGCTTTATTGGACCACGCAAGTACCTCAGAATTCAACTTGCATTCTGGTTGAACAGCGACTGCAATTTCTCAGATGACTGTGAAAGATTCCAGCTGAGGTTTCAATTGGTACAGCTACAGAAATATTTAATAATGGTAATTATATTACTATCACTGCTATGTAATTTCATCATGTGCAATAAAATGGTGCCTGTTAGTTTAAAATATGCACGTAACTAAATGTAGCAGCTGCAATAAGCTCCATCTTGCTCACCTGTCTGTATCACTGTTGAATCCCTACCAGTCACAACATGTCTGAGATTCCACATCAATTCAAAAAGCTGTAATTATCTGCCTTTGAAAGACTAACAAGTAAGCAGGATTATATAAAAGGATTAAGCACACACATAAAAATAACATACTAGAAACTGTAGGTGGACTAATCTCTGAATCACCTGAGAAGGCTGAAATTTCCCTCTTTTATGGAGCTGCATGTTTTCTACATCTTGTTTAGCTCTGTTGAATGATTGAAATAAACTGCCACCTGTGCCCAGCAGAAAGACTGCAAGAATGTTGTCACCAGAGCTCCAGTTCTGCGCCACTTGCCTGGAACAGTCACAGCCCTGCCCATCTGAAGGTCATGCAAACATGGGTAAGTTTCACATCATGGGAGGGATACCTTCACTGTTTTCTCTTAACACTTGTGAAAACCAGAAAAAATAATAGCAACACTCAGAAATAGTGATTATCATCATTGTGTTAACGACGGTCACGGGAAAAAGGCTCCGGCTCAATGAGCTCTGACATGCAAACAAATATTGCAAAAAAAATTAAAAATAGGAATAAATGGGAGAATCTGAAACCCAAATCCACAAGGAAGTGATTCACTGCAGTGCTGTGTGGACTGTGCAATCCTAAAGCAGAGTAGAGTTCAAGCCTGTGAAGAGATTTTTGCCACATGAATATGTCTGGTGCATCCCCAGCAGAAGGGGCTGTGCCCACAGAACCTGCTGCCCTCCCACCTGCAGAATGGCTCCACCTCAGGTTCACTTCACAAGATGGTCAATTAAATCAAGCTGGTGAAGCAGACAAATCCAGCCAAAGGACAAATTAAGCTTCACAGAATGTCTCGTTGCCAAGGCAGAAATGTAACACAGGGAACAGATGCAGAGGCTGCTGGACTCCCCACCAGGAATTAATGGCAATATGGTCTCCATGCTGAAAGGAAAGCTATGCCATGGGATGCATGATCCAAACTCTGAGGCTGATTGTCTTAGGCTGCAAATGCAAGATGCGGCCAGAGTGTGTACTCTATTGCTATCTGTTAAAGGGGGGACAGGTATCTTCTGTTAATTGGGCAGTTTTTCTTTATCTCTTCCACAACCAATCCTCCCCCCAGGAGATCTTTTCTGTTAATGGCTATTGAGTGTAACTGCAGGACTGATAAAATTACAGCATCCCACTGGGAGATGCTCTGCCCAGAGGGAGGAGCCAAGTATTCCTACCTGGATATAATCTGAGATTTGGAACACCTCAGGCAGCCTTTTCCTACTGGATTCTCAGAGGAGCAGCTTTCCTTCCCACTGGATTCCCAGAGGAAGACCAGGCCCATCTACAGCACCACTGGACCTTCAGAGGAAAACTCCACCCTTCTCCAGGATCACTGCTCCAACAGAACCACAGCTGACACTGCAGGGCAGCTGCAGCCACCATTGAATGGAACTGCTCCCACCACCCTGACCCACAGTGTGTCAGATCTATTCTGACTCTGTATTCTGTCAGTGTTGTTTTGTATTACTGCATGTTTCTTTTTCCTAATAAAGAACTGTTATTCCTACTCCCATATCTTTGCCTGAGAGCCCCTTAATTTGAAAATTATAATAATTTGGAGGGAGGGGGGTTACATTTTCCATTTTAAGAGAGGCTCCTTCCTTCCTTAGCAGAAACCTGTCTTTTCAAACCAAGACACTGATAAAAGCAAAAGTTAGAGAGAGAGATTATTCAAAGGATAGTCCAGCAGGTAACAGTTTACCATCTTTTATGAAGAATGGATCAATACAAGAATGTTACCAATGAGAAAAGAAATTAATTCCAGCTAGTGTTGCTGGTGTATGAGCAGAAAGGTCACTGAGGGTCTGGAGCAGGAGCTGAACAGATTGAAGTTTGTATTACGCAGTGTTAGATGGAAATGCAGAATAATTATTTTTGCAAGCTTGCAAAGGATTAAACTGATTTAAATGGGATTAATCTAGCTGCAGCCGACTCCATCGCCTGTGTGACAGTAATTAATATGCAGATTAGAAAAAAAGCCCAAATCCCAGACATTTACTCTGCACTAAGGAAACAGCCTTCTTTCAAAACTTCAGTGACATCTCAGGCTTTACCACAACAGTGGCCAGACGTCTTCCAATGTACAAAGATATTAATGTACAGATGAATTAATTTTCCAGGCTTTTTTTTTAATGCCAAACAACTTAATTTGGGAACTGAAGTTCTAGTTTCACACTACAAATTTAAAAAGTATTTAGGAAAACAATATTGAATTTACTTACAACCATACATAGTAAGGTTCATAGAATCATAGATGGGTTTGGGTTTGGAAGTGACCCTAAAGATCATCCAATTCCAATGCTCCTGCCATGGCCAGGGACACCTTCCAGTATCCCAGGTTACTCAGAGCCCCCATCCAGCCCTTGAACACATCCAGGGATGGGGCAGCCGCAGCTTCTCTGGGAAGCCTGTGCCAGGGCCTCACCAACCTCACAGGGAAGAAGTTTTTCCTAGCACCTAATAAAAACCCCTCACCTTTCAGCTCAAGGTTATTCTCCCTTGTCCTATCACCCTATAATTTTTAAAAAGTCCCTCTCCAGGTTTCTTGTACCACCTTTGGGAACCTGAACATGCTATAAGATCTCCACAGAGCGTTCTCTTTTCCAGGCTGAGCAATCTCAATTCTCTGAGCCTGTCTCCATAGAAAAGGTGCTCCAGCTCATTGATCATCTCCATGGACTTGGTCCAACAGGTCCATGAATGACAAAGGATGGCGGGAATAACTCAGGAGGATTGTGACTCCATTTGCACTCAGCAGACAATTTTGTCGTAGACAGCCTCACAAGTTTTGCGCAGCCAGATGTAAGAGAGAGCTGCAGCTAGGGAGAAATGCTCCATTAGTAGCTGTGTGTTTATGCTAGGATCAGCTACATATTACTCCCATTGTCATATTTTCTGAAAAATTTCCTTGCCTAGGATTTTCTCCTGGGAAGCTGAGAAGCCTCAGAGAAAAATGAAAACAATAATTATCTAATTTGCTTCTCCTGTGTTTTGCTGCTTTGGAATGTGGTTTGGACATTGTTTACCAATAGGTGGTTGTGTGATTGGTTTCATGTGAATTGTTTTGACTTAAAGACCAATCACGCTCAAGCTGTGTCAGGACTCTGGGAGGAGTCACGAGTTTTCTTCAGTATCTTTTAGCCTTCTGTCTGTATCCTTTCTCTGTTCTTTATATAGTATTCTTTAATATAATATAGATCATAAAATAATAAATTAGCCTTCTAAGAACATGGAGTCAGATTCATCATTTCCTCCCTATGACGGGGGTCTCAGAAAATGCCACATATTACAGGTGAAAGTTTTAAACTTTTAAAAGTTTTACAACTCCTGTATATACCTCTTTCTCTGGACTGACTTCTTCAATGCTCCCCTCCTGCCTGTGACACCACAACCCCAAGGGCTCTTGGCTCAGACACACCACAGCAGGCTGGGACCTTTGTGGGCCATTACCTGCCCCAAGAGCTGCTGCAATGCTTTGGTTTGTGCAAATCAAACTTGATCTTTGGATGCTGTGGATTGGTGGTGGAGCTCTTCAGCAAGTCCTGAGCAACTCTTGTACATCTGTTTTCACAGCAGCTTCATCTCCTGTTCCAGATATTGCAAAAGTTCCCCAGGAACTCTTGTCATGAGTGCTCCCCACCCAGCTCCCATCTCCATCCACATCCAGCTGGATGCTCATTTAGTGGCATTGAGCTCCCAGCCACTGGCTGAGGAGAATTAGTTCTGGTTTTTGTCTGCTGATGCTTTATAATCTCTACATATGCACAGCTAATTTTGTTTTTAACCATACTTGCTGTTCCTCTCAATCTCAAAGCCTCCTGAGAAGTGGTATAATCCCACTGGTTCCCATTTCCATGATACATGCTCCCAAGCACATTCAATTACTGTGTGCATAATTGCCAGCTCACATAGGCTCAATCATTAGTGTCTAAATCAGGTATTTAACTAACCCTTCTAAATCACTGGGAGGGTGATTTAAACCAAATTCATATACCCTTGTGGTGTCAGGCTCAGTGAAATGGTTTGGGTTTGCAGTAAATCACACAGTATCCCAGCCTTAGTGCCTTCTGTTTTATAGCAGGATCCAGAACAAGCAAAATCCTCTAATACACAGAATCCTGTTACATTTCTGAGAATGGGGGTAAGGCAGAATGCCTTGAACAGCAGCAGAAAAATGGAGCAACCAAAGCATTCAGCTTAACAAAGGAGCACCAAGGGATCTGAAAGCACAGTGAGAGAGGCAAGGCATTATTCTGAATATGGAGCACCAGGGAAAATGCATGAATGTCCAATTCAGATGGATCTGTGCTCAACTGGGAAATATGCAATTAAACGACAATCTGGCTTCATGTTGAGCTGTGACATGGGACATCCTGACATCCAGCCTAGAAACTTTATTGGTGCCTCACAGTACTCAGTGTCCTCAAGTCTTTGTGAACCAGCATAAGCATAAAGTACAGACTCTAACAGCTGGTAAACAAGGGTGGGGAAAGAGAGGAGAAAGTCAAAACCACAGTTTGTAACCTAAGACAAAACACTTTCTTTGCTTTTAGGTGTGGCCAGGAGGAAAGAAGTCCCTGTGGCTTCCCTATAGAAAATTATAAATATAGAATTTTGTTGACAAACACATTAATATTGTTAATTCAAGACAGAGAGACTTCAGGTTTGCAACACTAGCAAATTAGAATTTTCAAGAATATCCCTTGTGCATGGTTTTGAAAGCTGTGTTTATGCTTGCCCTGGTTTCACACTGGTCCCTGCCAAAGCATCTACAAAGTCTCCCACTGGGGGCTGGACAGTGGTTACACCTAAAATCAGTGTATCTACAGTTCAAAGCTGGTCCCATGCAGAGCCCTATGCTGAAAATATCAACCAAAACCATAACTGTTTGAAAAACAGCATAATGAAATCATGCTGCCATCACTCAGCCAATGTCTGTCCTTTTGGGCTTCCACTCATCTGCCAAGGAAATATCTGTTTCTAGAATTTCTGAAACTTTCTTTTATTTTTTCAAGAGGAAAGGTAACACGAAGATACCCAGCTTCTCTTGGCTGTGCCACAGATTTACAGCTACCCCCTACTCTAATTCTCCATTTATACACATGAAAAAAGCCCTGTATTTTAAGAACTCATATCAATCCCACCTGCTTGGAGGTGAAAGACATTAATACCTTCAGGACAAGGATTTTTGCTGAGATTTTACAGTACCTACTACAACCACTGACTAAATTTTGAATTCTATTATATACGAGTAAAATAAAAAGGTCAGAATATGATATAGTAAAATATTTATTTTTTTATAAATGTTTGTCAGAACTTGTTACACTTGGCTTTCTTCTGTAACAGTTTTAAAATTGATGATCAAAGAACCCATACCAAAGCAACCAACCAACCAAAAAAACAAGAACAAAAACCAAAACAACAAAAAAACCCAAACCAAACCAACGAAAAACCCCACAAAACCTTGAACTTTTAATAAGCTTCACTCATAGTGCATCCTCCATCCTCCTTAGTATAAAATACCATGGAATGGGTTCCATGCTGAGTGCCTGTTTTGAGTAAGACTAAAGAAGTATTAGGTTCACTCAAAAGTAACAGCAACTTTACACAAAAGTCTAAGGTTTACTTGCTTCCCTTGTTTTCCTCACTTCAGACAAGGCTATGGAGAGGCTCTGTAGTTAAGAGCATCACATGGAAAGCTGGAAGTTCTGGTGCAGCTTCAGGTAAAGTAAAATAAAAATATCATTAGACTAATCCCCAAAAAGTGGAACATAATCATTGTGGCAGTCCCTTTATTTTTGGCTAAGTTACATAGAAATTTAAATTTTCTGTAAGCTTGTTGGTTTGGTTATTCTTTTTAATTCTGACCCAGGAAAATTAAAGCATGAGAGTGGCTGAAGTACACTATCTACAGCTTTGTCCATGTTTTCAGTTTAAGCATACCTTAAGAGGCAGAGAGAGAACTACAGTGGGCCACATTTCTAATGCAGGTGCATTATGTTAGCAAAGACCTTTTGCCAGAAAAAAATAATCTACTCAGGCAAGTGGGAAAAGAATTTACTCTAAATAAATATATTAAAGTAATACAAAATTAAAACATAGGATAGTCCCAGCATTAGCCGTACCAGTGTAAGGAGTTTTATCCTGTCACTGTTGTGCTCTTTTCCAAAGTCATAAATTCCATATTGGTTGATATCAGTGAAGTCCCCAAAATGCTCATGACCAGGTGGCTCCTTGAACTTGCCCAAGATCTCTGTGAGCAGAAGGCTTGGGTGAAACTCCCCAGTGTGCTTCAAGGGAAGTGTAAAGGATTAAGTTAATGCCCCAGTTCCCTTGGGGTATATTAGGAAGCTCCTACATGACCTCTTCCTCTGGTTTGACCCTGGCTGGACACCAGGTGCCCCCCAAAGCTGTTCTGTCACTTCCCTTCCTAGCTGAACAGAGGAGAGAAAATATAACAAAAGGGTCACTGAGTTGAAGTAAAGGCAAGGAGAGATCATTCACCACTTACCGTCACAGGTAAAACAAACCACACTTGGGGAAATTAATTGGATTTATTAGTAAGGGTAATGAGAAGTAAAACAAAACACCTTTGCCCTTATGTCTCCCTCCTTCCTGGGCTCTACCTCCTCCCTCTCAGAGCTCAGAGGGATGGGAATGGGGGCTGAGTTGGGAATGGGGGCTGAGTTCAGCTCATCACACGTTGTTTTGTCTCTGCTGCTGCTTCCTTCTCCAGCTCAGCTCCACCACAGGGTCCTTCCCATGGGAAAGTCCTCCATGGGCTGCAGCTCTGCCCAGACTGATGTCCCTCCACAGGGACACAGCTCCTGCCAGGACCCCCTAAGCAAGGGTTTCCCATGGGATCACAGCCTCCTTTAGGCATCTCCCTGCTCTGGTGTGGGCTGCAGGTGGATCTCTGCATCCCCATAGACCTCCCTGGGCTGCAGGGACACAGGTGCCTCACCATGGGCTGCACCAGGGGAACCTCAGCTCTGGCATCTGCGGCACCTCCTCTCCCTCCTTCCCACTGACCTTGGTGGCTGCAGAGAGGTTTCTCTTACATATTGTCACTCTGCCGGCAATTCCTTCTGCACAATAGATTCCCCTTTATTAAATATGCTATCCTAGAAAAAAAACAATTCTTTCCCCCTCACTAAATATGTTATCCCAGAGGAGTTACAGACATCACTGCTGGTGGCAGGTCTGTCTTGGAGCTGGCTGGCACTGGCTCTGTCAGATATGGGGAAAAGTTTCTGGCAGCTTCTCACAGAAGCCAAATCGTCACCACCCTGCTACCAAAACCTGGCCAAGCACTCCCAACACACCCATTCTGCTGGCAAAGCTTTGAGTCAATGCTGGCAAATGGAGAGAGCAGCTCCTGGGGATGACACAGTCCTGGTGATCACTTCTAGGTTCAAAAATAGACAATATTTCTCTAGCACTTCAGTAAATAATTTTTGTAGCATCACGTGTTCTGACTCACAAAAGAGCACAACTATGCCATAAGAATTGTAAGTACTACAATTGGTAGTAAAAAGCTCTTATGCTGTGGCACCACCCAGGAGTTCAAGTCAACACCCAGCACAGGGGAGTGACCTGAACAGAAATGGAAAACATCTCTGAGTGAGCAGGACTACACTCCAAATAGAAAAGGCTTCACATGCAATTCATTTCAGGTTTGGAAATGCAACCTGAATAACTAAACCCAAACTCTAAATAGAATGTCACTGTCTAGACAAACTCTGTGGCAAGTGAAGGGTGGCTGTTTCTGCTGGAGAAACTGATTGGCCTTTGACCTAAAGGTAAAAGGTATGCACAAATCATAGAGATTTTCTGATTTGGACCTTTTTTATCATATCTTGGATTTGAACTCTCTCACTCATTCAGTTACCATTAGATGAAAGGAATATTTGACTAATACCATCTGAACATGTATTTGAACAAGCTATCCATCCCTAAAGTATTCTGTACTCTACTTTTAATACCCTGGGCCAACTCAGCTCCCAGAAAGTATTTTCACTCCAAATGGCAGTAGCAAAATAAATGCTATAAAGGCTAATCAAAAAGGAGAACCATTTCCAGAGCAAACTGTAAAAACATTGACTGGCTCTGTAATCCACTGTGATATTTTGTCCCTTATTTCACTGCTTGCCCATAAAGAATATTACCAATGCAGAGCTCCTGTGGTCTCATTCTCATACATCTTTATGTCTTCCTGTAAAACACACTTGCAGGGTGTTTCATTTGGGTACACAACACAAAATGATCCTTTATTTTCCAGAAGATAATATTTCTTGAACTGAAGAAAAACCCAAAGCCAGGCTTGCTCTATAAATCCCCATTGTTTGTTTTCATTCCAAGACAGTGAAGACTTTTTGATCCCTTTAAATTTACTTAGGCTGATAGTTATTTCCACTTTTCAGGAAAATTTGCAACATTTCAAAAACCAGGAATAGCTCTGTGAAACATATTGACTATGATTTCTCTCTTTATCACCCTTTAGCAAACTAGCCTGTAAAAAGTACTTTTATAGGGAATATAAAGGTCATTTATAGTGTTGTCAGAGACATTTATTTTGTTTTTCTGCTTTACTGGCAGCCACTACTCACTTCAAGCCTTGCACTGAACTTTTTATGAAGAATATGTGACCTAAGAATAAGGAAATGTAAGTGATGATTTTGCTCTTATTTAAGATCCCATCAAAGCCCATCCCATCAATTCCTTCAGAGTAAGCTCCGACAAGCATCCTTGTTAGGTGTTGTTCTGAATATAAAAAAGGTCTTTTGTCACTTTTTTCACTCTTGCTGTCATTAAATGCCCAGAAACCTGAGGTGTCACAGAAACCTTTGAGGTCAGCTGCCCTGTTCTTCCCACCAGGCTCATTCCCAATGTCTGGCTGTATTTTAGCGCAAAAACAGATCTACTCAAGATGAACTTTAGGTATTAGCTTCTAGTCCAACAGATTGTTGAAGATTGCATGCAAGATGTTTTCCATTACCACCTGTGTGGCAGATTACCTTTGTCAAGTGGGCAGTTTGCCTTATCTCTCTCTTTGAGTGACCACATTCACTCCTCCCTCGGGAGGGGACCTCTGCTGATAACAGACTATTGAATATCACTGCATGACTGATAAGAAGTATAACATCCCATTGTGAGATGCTCCGCCCAGAGGGAGGAGCCAAGCATTGCTACCCAGATACACTCTGAGATTCTAGAACACCAGCATGGCTTTTCTCCATGGGATTCCCCAGAGGAACAGCAGCTGCCTCTTCCTCCACTGGATCTCCAGAGGAGACTACATCCTTCTCTACAGATTCCCCTTGCTCCTACAGAACCACACCTGATACTTCAGAGGACTGCAGCCACATTTTCAATCGGACTGCCACCAACACCCTGGCCGACAGGGTGTCAGGTCGGGTTTTGACTCTGTCAGTGTTGTTCTAGTGGATTGCATTGTTTATTTTATTCTTTTTTTTTCTCCCTATTAAAGAACTGTTATTTCCTGCTCCCATATTTTTGCCTGAGAGCCCCTTAATTTAAAATTATAGCAATTCGGAGGAGTGGGGAGGGTTTACATTCCCCATTTCAGGGGAGGCTCCTGCCTTCCTTAGCAGACTCCTGTCTTTCCAAACCAAGACACAGATCTTCCCAACAGCATGTTAATTCTGTTGTTTGACCGAATATTTCTTTTCCTTGATGATTTTATTCCATGGTTTTGTTTGACACTGAGCTCTGCTCCTTCCCCTCTGGTGAAATCCTTAAACATTGCTGATCAGGGCACACACACAGGCACTTCACAGAATCTCAGAATGGGTCAGGTTGGAAAACACCCATTGGGTCACCTGGTCCAACCTCTCTGCTCCAGAAGGGTCATCCCAGAGCACATGGCATGGAATTGGACCAGACCCGGTATCAGTCACAGACACAGCATTTTTGTGCATCAGTGTTTATCAAGAGAGAAACATGCCAGTTTCCTTTCTCTGCTTCAACCATTTTGAAGGTTGATGGGGTGGGGAACACAATGGACTTGAACAGAATATTTTGTTAGGCAGATATCAGAGATCTGTGATTTGCACTGTCCTTTGAAAAGTGTGGCACTGTTTCTAATCACTTAAAGCACAATAAAGGCAAGTTGAGAACAGGAACTCATGAAAGATCACCTTAATCACTTACCTGGTGGAACTGTAGCAGGAATGGAAATGATACTGCATATTTATGTCCTAATAGCAAGTCTGATCCTCAGGATGAGCCAAAATACCTCTCTGTGACTGAGTGAACATGAAAGTCTTCCCAGATTAAAGTTGCCCTCATTTCAAGGGAGAAAAAAGACAAATGGAGTAGTGCTGCTATTGATGGAAATAATTTCTGCTCTGATGGGAAAGCTGGAAATGCAAATTGAGAAGCTGTCAAGCCACGTGCAGCACCACTCAGTAACCTCACTGCCATTGTATCGCAAAAGGGAATAGAACATCTGCAGTTCGCTGCAGGATTACCATTACCTAAACAAGCCACACTTTTGTTAATGATGCCATCTGCAAATGAACTCATGTCACTCCCTGTTCAAACTTTCAGATACAGCTCAAACATACCTACAAATAGCAAAAAATTGTAATCTGGTGTAAAGAAATCCAACCATTAACACAAACCCAAATATAACCACCCATAAACTCTGACTTTGTGCACATCATCTGCTTCACAAAGCTCTGCTCTGTGAGTGCTGATAGCAGTCATCCTTATTAACAGATCAAAAGAATTACAAAATAAAAATGAACCTTATTTTTATTCAATACTAGTGGCAGAGTCCTCAACTGAATCTCACTGCTCTTACATAAATACAACTCTACATGTAGGCAAGACAAGACAGGCTTGCAGTCTTTTAGGGCATAAGATGTATTGATAATTCTACCTCCATAAAAGATTAGGTGGGACTTGGGAAAGAAGTTCTCCTTGAGTGGTCAGTCTCAAACATTCAGTATGCTTTTGTCCCAAGAGTTGGATTTTCACAAGGGCCAGAAAGGTAAAACTTCCTCACTGGGTCAATTTCCACATTTCCACTGACACTTCACGGAACCTTCTGTGATCAGACTCCTCCACAGGTGAAGAATTCAAGCCAAATATCAAATCCTGATCATGCAAGTTGAACACAGCTCCAAAAGATTCCCTCACACACCAGATTTTCTGCCCACTTGGATCTTAAATCATTTGAACAACTGAATATCTTGCAGTATGATTTTTGCTACATTTTTCCTTTCTCTACTAACTGTGCTAACAGGACTGCTCATTCTTGAGATGCAAGAGGTTTTCTCCTGTGTTTTGGGTTTGGCTTGGTTTTTTTAAAATCTGTAAAGCACATGTCCATGTTGTAAGCAAATTATTGGAATGTGAAATAATTTTCCTTTGTTAATATTGAATGGTTGTAGCTCATATTCTATACAGCAGTGCTAAGATGTTGTGTGGACTAAGAAATTTATAACTTTAGAAGAATTAAAAATATTGAAATGTTTTGAAAATCTGAATTGCATCAGTGTCACTTCTGTAATCTTGTTGGAAAACATACCATTAAAAGCAATAACAATTTCTGCTTTTTAGGTCATGGGAGACAGAGCTGGGGAAAAAAGACCTGAAATGAAAAGTATTTTTAAAATAACAATAAAAAAGGAAGAATAAAATTCAAGTGTTTATGATTTAGTATAGGAAAATGTGATATAACTCACCAATTATATATCAAGACTTATGTTACATAGGTATGTATGGCTGTGATATACCAAAATGAAAACAAACAAAACCCCAAAACTTTGTCCAAATACAGCCAGACCTCTTCCAGACAGAATTACTCAGTCTATCTGAAACAATGTACTTCAAAATTCTTCAGTGATGCATAGAAAAATATTTTTCTGTCCCTTTTTCAGAGATATTTTACACTAAGTTCACCACTGTTAGCACATGTAATCAAGAGGCTCTAAAATGCTTTTAACAGCAAATGGGTTGTTTCAAAAAATGGTAAGTTTTTGAGACTGCTTTCTTCCCTTCTAGATAACAGAAAGCATTGTTCTTGTAAATCAACACTGAATTTCAAGCAGGAATTACAAAAACAAAATTTCTTATCCAGATTAATCATACTGATACATTTGATGCATCAGTTTCTATCACAGTACAAATGTTACCAAACATTTCATGGCTCATTCTTGCCAAGTTTACTGAACACACACAGAACCAACCCTGACACTTGTGACCAGCTCTGGTCAGTGACACAAAATGGCAACAAGGTCTCCACCCTACAAACCCAACATCCCTGAGGCTCCTGGTGCACCCTCAGGATGAAACCAGAGGAAACAAAGATGCCACCCAAGTCAAGCAATTCTCAGCTCTATTCTATTAACAAATTTAAGCTCCCCATTGCCACAGCTAAGGGAGAAACTGTCACCACAGGTTTGCACTCTGATTTTGCCCAGCACCAAGAGAACCCAGCAGACTCAGAAGATGCTGACAACCAATTTACTACATTGTATCCACTTAGTCAAAAGCTTTTTTCCATTTTTTTACCCAGGACACCCATAAATAAGTTAAATCACATAGAAAAGTTTGCGTTTATTTCATGGTGGTACTTTCTTGGTAAGAGACTACTAACTGGAGGAATAACTTGTCAGAGTCAATGCACACCAGCACTTCTTAATTAGCTACAAAAGGGAAACCAATACTTAAGAAATTGAAACATTAGAAGAAAACATTAGACAATTTTTTATTTATTAATAATTTTATAGCTCAAATTTTAAAATATTAAACCAGAAACAATTCAAGATTCATGAAGAAAAATCTGGAACTATGTACATGCATAATTAAGAATATCTTGATTCTCATCAATATTTACTCAAGCTTTTTGTACAAATTTTTTCACACTGTCATATTTACAAGCATGTCTGTTTAAAACATATGAACATACATCTCTTATAGCATTTACAAATCTTTTGAATATATTTTTTTTCTTAAAAACAAAAGAATATTTCCTTGATTTGACAGTTTTGGTTTCACCTTATGATACTAGACAGGTATTTATTCAGTGGGATGGAAACAGTTATCAGTATTCAAATAGCTAAATAACAGTCATCCTACTGATACACAGAATTATCACATATGGCTTTAAATACCTCCCAAACTCAAAGGATCATCTCACAGGTATAAACTACAGTCCATCTGTGGTGTGTTTCTAATTAAATCTTGAGTCTTTGTTTGGGCTAGATCCACAACTCGGCAGACACTTTCTAAGCATGTACTCGGAGCTAAGAGGCCCTTATAAATGATAGAAAAAACAACTTTGCTTCCAGACAAGTCAAGAACACATGAAGCATGTATAAAATGGGATGTATGGGCTTTTCCAGACACTCTAGCTATCTTTACAGACGGTTTTTATCATGGGATACCACAGTTTTGAACAGACAATATTTGTGCGAATTTACAGGAATCGAGTGAGAGATCTTCTAAGAAGGGGAAGAATACTTTTCCCTTAAAAGCATTTCTAGGAAAAAAAAAGTCTGAGAAGGTTTTGCACATAATACATCTAAGTTACTGATACAATCCAACCAGTTATATCACTTCACAAATCAACTAAAAATCCATCAGCTTGGTCACTTTTGGATGGGACAAAAAAACACCAAACCTCTGGCTTTGGCAAATCAAGAAATCATCTCCTTTGAGCACTGCTCTCTAGAGCTCCTGCACTGATTCTTCCACAGCTTGCTCCTCCACAGGCTGCACAGCTTCCTGAACATAGACAATGAACTCTGAAGCCTCTCCACCCTGGGTATAGACAGTGACTGTCTCGATGCCCTCCACCTCATCCGAGGACACCACCAGGTGATGCTGCTCCGACAGCTCCACCGCCGCCTGCTGCAGCGTCTCCTGGATCATCAGCGTGTGCTTGGCTGGCTGCTCCTCTTCCTTCACCTGAGGGAGGAGACAGGGGAGAGCTTACAGAAATTCCACCTTGCCAAGAAGTACCTGGTGTTGTGATGATTAATGGAAATACAGCACACAAATTAGCAATCGCATAGTTTTGAAAGAAAATGTCAGTTTTGCACAAAATGCAAGCACTTTTGATTAATGAGTGTGTAATTAGGCAGAATAGTGAAAGCACCAACACAGCAACTCAGTTCTGGGCACAGAGAGATGCAAAGTTTCAGGAACACTGGTCTTTAGAGACAGCTTTAATGTCTCAGCAGTCACTCATTCAAAACTGTTTTTATTTAAATAAATCTGAGCTCAATCAATTCCTCTAGTAGCACTGAGTTGAGAACCCATCCAAAACCATGTGAGAAAACACCTACTGTACCCACCCTTCTCTTTCTCCCTAGTCAATGGCTGCTCTTAGAAGTGCAAATTTCACTGTAAACCTTAAGGGATTTTATTAGAAAAATGTGAAATATAAATATCACTGAAATAGGTTCCTAAGGCTTACTCTTTGTGAGGCAGCAATGTTTACATTATTGAAAGGAGAGTGACAGAAACAAGTGAAAATAAAGGATTTTTTACTGAACATTTTGCTTCTTGTCAAAATTTTAAAAAGCAACACAATCTGGTGTTGAATTCCAAATTCATACAAGTGCCTGTCAATTACTGAAGTACAGTACATACTAGAATGCAAAATCCAATCTCAATCCTCTAGCAGACCCATATAAAATTCCTATGCAACATACTCCAGACAAGTATAAATAAACCAGGAAAATGTAAGTGATGTGGAAGAAATTCTCTAAAGTGTTAGTGATAAAATAATCTACTTTTAAGGAGAGAATGGAACAGCAATTTTTCCGTGTGCAGGACATATGCAAAAGCATTTGTTAGGGGAAAGTGTCCCTACCCATGGCAGGAAGGTTGGAATGAGATGATCTTTACAGTCCTTTCCAATCCAAACCATTCTAGGAATCCATGGTTCTGTTTGATGGAGCACAGTGTGCTCCTGCAGCACTGAACTCTGAAGTGATCTTAGAAAGGTCAGACATGGTAGATGCTATGAAGTGTGGAATCCAAGTTACAGAAGTTAGAAAGGACTATTTTTTTTTAGTTAGGAGCTGGATCAAAAGTAAACAGCAGTGGCACAATCAAATTCAAGTAAATATAATGAGGATCATTAATGCTGTTTAAGAGGGGTGTGGGAGAGAAGGGAAGAACTACAATGGATCCAAGGATCTGTTGGTCCCTTAGAGACCAGCAAGGAGAAAAATAGACTCTATATGTTTGTTTTCCTGATGCTCTTTCCTCATTTATTTTTTTTCCCTAAGCAACCATTATCTTTGTTATACAGTGACTTTGCTTCTGACTTTTCTATTTCATGTTTAAAATACCTGTCAGAAGATTTCAGAGATTCACAAGCCCCTTAGGACTTCACAGCACTCTGAACTTTCACTCAACTAATAAGGCTATAGAAAGCCTTTTCTTGAACAATAACAAGCATGTCCAGGTGTTAAATTATTCAGAGGGCCCCAAGTCAGCATGGCTGTAATATACGAATGAAATATATGTGGATTTTATCTGGTGAAAGGTTTAACATCTAAAGGGAATCTGGCCATTGTCACTGACCTTAAAGCAGCAGCACAGTTGTACCCACCAATGCCCACTCTGCCTTCACTGCACAGGATTCATTTTATAGGGAGAAAAAATACAGGAGTGGAATGAAGTCCTTTTCACATTCTGTTTCTTTTATCAAACATATCTGAGTGTTTTATTTGAAATATTCTTTAAACAGCTCCTGCTGAAGTTCAAGCTCAACACAAATAGATGATGCTGGATATCTTTCTTGACACAGTAAAATTTGCAACCAGCCTCAGAAAGAACAATTTATGTTGTCTCAAAATGCAGGTATCATAGAATCAAAGAGTAATAGACTCAGAATGGTTTGGATTGACAGGGAACTTGGAGATGATCTAGTTCCAACCCCTCTGCCATGGGCAGGGTCACCTCCCACTCCCTGTCCAGCCTGGCCTCCAACACTCCCAGGGATGGGACATCCACAACTTTTCTGGGCAATCTGTTCCCATGTCTCACTACCCTCTGAATAAAGAATTTCTTCCTAACATCTAATCAAAGTCTCTCCTTTCTGAGTTTATAAACAACCCCCCTTGTCCTTTCCTTATCTGTCAAAAATCACTTGCTCTTTTTATAAGGCCCTTTCACCCCTCACTAACGGAAGCTTGAGCCTCTCTCTGAAAAGCAAGGAGCTAAATAATGAAAAAAAACATAGAATTGTAAACTTGTGTCTCTTGCTGCTCCCTTTTTTATTTTTTAATTATTGAAAAAACCCTAAATCCTACTGAAAGCAACTGAGCTTTAGTGAATTCTTATCCCAAACTCCCTTTTCATAACTGTCCTCTCCTCTTTCCTGAGGGTACTTGCTCCACTGTCAGCTCTGTGGAAGTTAAGGACATAGACAAGATCTACTAATGAATATTGCAACAGGCCATGAAAAGTCTAATCACCACTGAATTCAGATAGGAAGCTGCAGTTAAAATAGTTAGATAATTAGGATCTCACAGCTTGTTATGAATCAGCTCACAATTACAGCCCTTGATGCTAGAGATGCTCAAACAAATACAGAAATAGGGGTGTCTAAAATGTGGCCCTATAATTATGCAATATACACTAATCCCTCTTGTTTTAGTGCACTACACATAACCCTTCTGACAACATGCCTCAGGCCAGAAAAATTACACTGCATTTGCTAAGAGCTGCAAGAATGCACAACACAGTATGAGATGCATCTCACTGTTGTCACTCTAAATCAAAACCCATAAATAATTTTAAATATAGCTTTGTGAATGTACATAAATAATGAAGAGAGGAAAATAAATAAAGCATAGTTGACACAAAAATGAAACTAAAGCAGAATCTCATTCAATTCAATAGCAGCAATTTAATACTTATTCAGTTTTATATCCTTTTGAAATGAAAATGGTCAATAAAGAAAGTTAATTTAAACTCCCTGCCTGACTTTATTGATGTGGGTTTATTACCCTTGTCATGCAGGGTAAAGAAAACTAATGCCTTTATTTCTGGTGTTTCTAGCTTCCAGTATCTTTTTTGGACAGCTATCTGTAATCCTTTTAGTTTGACAAATCACCACATTATTTGGGATATTTACATTTCAAATCAGTTCAATGTTTACATGCTTCTGCTTGGTTCCTATTAGATTGTTCCACAGGGAATAATCTCAAAATGTTAATTTACATCCCTCAAATTGATGAAACAGTGGGACAGCTGCCATCTGAATGAACGAAGTCACCACACTCAATTCTCTTTATTGGCTTCTGAAATCTTCTGAAGAGCAGCATCCAAGACCTCTTTTCTGTTTGAGAGTCAGCTGAAAAGCATCTGTCTGCTTATCCTTCATTAAAGAATGCCAGCAAGGAGCTGAAGCCACACACAGCTGGCACATTAAATCAAGTCAGTACCTGCATAAATATTCTTTATTAACTAAATCTGTCTCTCGCAAAAGCCAATGGGACTTTCACCACTATGTTTTCATAAGAAGCTCAACATCTCTAAATTCCAAATGTTCTTAATTTACATATCCAAGGACCATCCAAATACATGGAAGTATTCATTACAAATGGGTCTCTCTTAGAGGAATCTCCTCTCAAAATAAGAAAGTATTTTTAAATTTGAAATAAATGAATTCAAGCCATTGAGGAAAACATACTTCTTTCCTTTCCTGAAAAGGAATAAGAAAAAATATTTGCAGTAAGATGCTAAAGCCTTTTCCTTACTCTAGAGCTCATTTTGTGAAATACTGTTATATCTTCAATTTTACTTGAAGTCAGCAGGAGTTCCAGGTCCATTGTGCTCAAAATAGTTTTGCTGGGCCTGTCCCCAAATCCTCAGTGGAATCTCTCTCTTTATTTCAGATTGAATGCTGCTTTTCAGTTCACCATGAAGCAGAAAAGTTAATCACAGAGATCTTTCAGATTTCCAAAACCTTACACTAGGCTGCAGATGCTCCTATTTGTATCATAAAATATTAGTACGAAAATATACAAAATATCTGCAGAAAGGATTAAAGTGAAAGCATTTTAGATCACAGAGAGCACCTGGATATGTGATGTGTCAGCTTACACTGGTGCCCATAAGCTTTGTTCAGCATCATTTGAATAATTTCAACTCTTTCTCAGGTCTGGTTTACATACAGTTATATTGTGTGAAAAAGACACACAGAAAACTCTGTAATTTGATCATTTGAATCTCTATAATGAGCTACAAAACAAAGACAATCTGGTGCATAATGGTTTTGGAATAATAAGAGGCTTGAGTATGAAAGAGTTGCTTTGCATAAAATAAAAACAGCAAGGGGACAAACAAATCTTCATACTGTTGATGAAGATTTTTAAAAAGTTACAGCAATTGGCTGGTTGAATATATCCCAACATAGGGACTGTGGCTGGACATGGCACTCATCTGGCAAAATGCTGGGTCACCCCACCTCCTTTTGAGGCAGAATGGCAACACTGCCATTGTTTTAGGAGCTCTAAGAGGACAGTGATCTTGACTGAGATTTTATCTGTACATTACAGAGATGAGAACTCCTCAAAGGCTGAGGAAACAAAGGCCTCAGCCCCATTTGCCCCATTTAAAACTTTCCATTGCTGTTACTGCCTCAGGAAGCATCAGACTGCTCTGTGTTCTAAAGCAACAACAAAATTGACAATCAACATGTACATAACTGCCTGTACTGGCAAATTTTCTAGATTACCACCAGCACCCATCATCACATCAGGACCAATCCAAGCAGACTGAAATACAAGGTGTGCTGCTGAAGCACAATGCTCAGCAGCCTCTGATGTGACAGCCATGCTAATAATAGGTATTTACTTTTGAAGATGTGCTATGCTATAAAATTCTTTTCTGTGATCTGCTTTGAGCTGATGTATAATCTTTGCTCTGCCTTCCTACTGCTGTCACTTTGAAGAAAGTGACTTACCATGGTAGGTTTTTACTGGAGCCTGAAGAGATCACAGAATAAAAGGATAAAAGCAACTAAAATAAAGGGTGACACAAATGGAAATCCAATATTTTCTGGTTATCTTCTGATAGAGATCTGTTTAGTTATTGCAATAGCTGATATACTTATTCTCCAGAACACATTATGTCTAAGTTTAAAAAAGGTTACTATCCTTTTCAGAAACAGATTTAACCTTTCACTTCAGTCTACGGAAGTAGTAAAAACATCAGTTCTCTCTCATCTTTCTGAGTGGATGGAAAAGAAAGAGAATTCAGCAGCCAACTACTGCACTTTATTGTTAATATTTATGTAGCTTTGGATCAGGACCTGGATTGTATCAGCTATGCTACATGAAAAGAGAAGTTCATGCCCCAAAGGCCTTATAATTTCAGTATCATTTCAGCATAAAACAAGACAAAGCAAGCAGACCTAGAAAAGGGGAGGTGAGAGAGTAAAACATAAATGAGACAGTGGTAGTTCAGTGTGCCAGGCACTGGTGTCAATATACAACAGCCTATTCACAGATAATTGCTGCCATCATATTCTTGACAAGTAATTGAGAGAAGACAATGAGGTACAAATTGCTCCTCATTAAAAATCCACACAACTAAGCACAATATGGAAGAAGGCATTAGAAGTTTGTTTGAAAAAAGTAATAAGTAACTAAATCTTCATGGACTGAGCAAAGGTAGAGACAAAATCTTTACAGCTAATGAGAAATGGTACTCTAAGCTGGAAAGGAGTAAAAAATCCAGGAAAGGAAAACAAGATTTTGTTTGATGTGGCATAAAAAGGAACATCAAGTAAACAGGATAAGAGAAGGCAATGAGAAGAAGAGGAAAGTAATCTTTGAGGTTTTTTTCTGAAAGAATACAAAAGGGATAAAACATAAGCTCTGAATGTCAGAAAAAAGATTATCAGAGCTAACTGAAGCATAAAACAATGATGGCTTGGGCAACCATTGTAGCTAAAAGATTGAAATGGGAAACCATAGAGGAGTCATCATTCAGAACAAATTGGCACCATTTAGGTATTCACTGCAGGCAGGGCCCAAGAATGTTCCTGAGGAGGAAATCAGCTCTCTGACTTGAAAAATAGAAAAGACATCCCACAGAGTTGAGAAATAAAGTGGGCTTCTGATGAACAACTGTGCAGAAAAGGCTGATATAATCACCTTGGTGGTTAATAATAATGATTAGTGATTAACACAAACTTCTCAGCCATCTTCAGAGAGAGCTGTAAGTGATGGTTCTAGAGCACACAAACCCAGTGCAGTATCACAGGCCTAAGAAAAAACCAAATTACCAGCAAATTTGTCCATCACTATCTAAATGAGGAAAACCCTGAAAAAGAGATAACATGCAACCAAATTTAACTGGTTACTACAGTGCATACCAATTTAAACCTTTGGTTTGCAATCCAAAATTCTACTGCTCTGTAGCAGTAATTTGATGAAAAATTTGATGCTTTCTACTCTTTGCATCAAAGAGATCTGATAAAAGAAATAAACTGCATTTATGAAAAAAATAAATTAATTAAATCAGGTAGCATCTTGCTGCCATTGAACATTCCTTCTAACAAACACTAGAAATGGAAGAGCAACTAGAAGAGAAACTAGAGCTGATGGACACAGACCAAGAAGAGAAAACACTTCTGATGCTCTGGTCAATGCACTGAGGGATTCAGGAACTAAGCTTTTAAGGATACTCTTCACATATTGTGAAACCAAGAATATGCACTTTGAATATTGTTTCCTTGGAGAGTTACTTACAGCACTACACACTGAAAGAATCTCCTCTGCAAAAAATAACATATGAGGGTTGTTCATTTATGAGGCTGATATTTCCTCACAAGAAACTCAGTATTTAAATCAAACACAGGTTTAACTTGGAACAAACTTTTTAATGGAACAATTAATATCCTTGTCTGATGTACATTCTATCTGAAAGAAACAACTAAACATCAAGGCAGTTTGTAGTGAAACACTATCTCTATTCTAGTTAACACACAGACTTTGTGTGAAAAACCAATCTTTGAGCACAGGCCTGCAGAGACTGTAAATCAAGGGGGGGTGATACTGGCCTGACTGCTCATGCTTGGCATGTAAGCCAGGAAAATAGTCCACCCCTATAAATAATGGATTGAACAGCCTCTTCTAGTAAAATAAACAAAAAAACCAAATGAATCAATCTCCACCCTAAGGCACAAGGACAAAAGTACATCTGTAACAGGACACAGAGAGCGGAATGTGCAGAAAGGGAAGTGTTCTGTTTTACCCCTCCAGTCCCTTCACCTTCCCATGTGCTCTTCCCACCAAACTCCTTTCTCCCCAGTCTCTTGCCTGTATTTACCATCCACTATGAAGAGCATTCCTGGCTTTTCTATGCATTTATTAGCCTCTTTCCTAGCTGTTCTTCAAACTCAGCACTCTTTTCTCTCTCCTTTTCCCCATCTTTCTACCTTTTTCACTTTTAAGCAGAGCAGAACAACTCAAATGTCCTGCTATGAAGAAATATCTTCATCAGCTCTTTGACAGAGAGATCCAGAGTGGATCCCTAGTAACTGAACAAGGATGGACTTCTCCTGCCACACTGTGATCAAACCTTCAAAGGGGATTTTTGCCAGTCTCAGATCATGTTGGTAAAACTTCACATTACTAATTTTTTTCCCTCAGGCATTTGATGAGATATTTATATTACATTCCTTAGCAGCTGCATATTTCCAGAGCTCACACAACTGGATTTATCCCAAATTAGAAAAAATAACTTTGATAACAGATTAGTATACTAACTCACAGGCAAAATTAAGAGAAAATAATTTCAGGCTCCAGACAAAACCTTGGAAAGGTCTCATACACGTGACTCTAACAGAGCCAGCAATGATTCCTATTTACCAAAGATAATCCAAGCTAAGCAGGGCTAACTTTGCATTTTGGTGTTTAAAATCGCAAGTTGAATCCCAATTCTGGCTGGAATTGGTTACTGTTATGTTGTCAAAGCCTTTTCTTTAATATAATCATTCGTATAAACAAGAAATAAAAAGTTTCCTAAGTCAGAATTGAAATTTTGTTCTTGACATGTAATTCAGGAGCTGTGAAGGACAATCTGATCTTGACTTCACCTCCAATATAATGTGTATTTATAATTTAGTGTACTTGCAGTAAAACTACAAGCAGAACAATAATTTAACAGAAGAACCCCTCAAACATGGTATCCTTTATCTCCTGTGACCTAGTAGAAAACAAATTTAAAATTACACCATTTAGACCTAATTAATACACCAGATATCTTCCAAGATGCTGAAAAGGACTTAGGGATAAATACAGAGTTTGTTTCTGGAGGCAAAATTCTTGCATTAACCTGAAGTTCTACAAGCACAGCACACTGAAGGTATGTGAGCACACAGGTTAGGGAAAGGCTAAAGCACGAGCATAGCAGCATTACTGAGAGACACAGCTGGATTTATACAAGATTTTAAGGATAAAGTGTAAATGGGAATTTTATGAGTTAAAAGTAAGGACAAGGACAGCTGTGGGAGAAATAAATTTCCAGGGAGGAAAGAGGAGACAAAAATAGAACACTATAGTGTAACATTCACAGCAAAAAGAAAAAAATCCTTTTGAAACATTCTAGTAGTTTAGAATGAGAAGAAATTTCTTGGTGCAAATAAGAGAAATATGAAGGAAACTTGCAAGGGCTAGCTAAAAATGAGACTTGAAAGTAAGAACTGATTTAAGAAATGGGTAATGTATGTCCTTAGAGAAAAAGAAAAAAACAAACAGCATAAAAATCAGGACAATTACAATAAATGTTGTTAAGGAAAGAAAAAATGGACCCAAGCTGCTAAGCAAGGACTCTGTGAGGCCATTAAAGAGCAGGAGTGGAAATTCAGTGACAGATGATGTTGATAGATTGCTGACACCCTGAATGAATTCTTTGTCTCACAATCCACAAGAGAAGCTGAAGGTCACAGAAGAAAGTGTGGAATACATTTTCCAGTAGGAAAGTGAAATATGAACATATCTAAAGGTCACTTCAAGGTTAACAATTAGGAACCTATGATAATTAAAACCCAATCAAGTCATAGCTACAAATAAGGGATATCCCACAGAAAGCAATTCAGCATTGAAGAAAAAACCTGACAGTTTCTAATAGGGGAATATTAAAGTCAAGCTAATAACATTTAAAGACTTCTTTCCCTCAGATTAAAATTGGGTGTGCCTGAAACTCTGGAGCAATTTTCTGGTTGGAAGACAAGAGCTGTAAAGTAACTACAGCTGTATAACAGACCAGACTATGACAAAAAAACAATTTCTATAGAAAAATAAAAGAAAAAAGGAAAGAGAAAAACAAAAAGAAAAATTTTAAAAATGTAGAAGATTCCAAAGGGAGGGGGTAGGGGACATAAAAAGAAAATTAACAAAGAGATTCTGTGCTCTGAGAATTCAATATTTCATTTAATACAGGAGTGGTGCTTGTAAGAGTTTGATATCACTGAGAGTCACTGATGTATACAGGGAAAAAGAAGTGATTAAGGCTTAGCAGTCTGCAAACTCAAAAGGCTAGAAATATGGATTGAAAAGTGAAGAAGAAAATTAATTTGGAATAGAAATATTTACTTAGAAAAAGTTACCAGTAAATTCAGTGTCCAACAAAGAAGTCAATAGATTTTATGATGACTCAGATATTGATCAGAGTTAATACCTGTATATTTAAAGTTTAACACTCAGATATCAAAACATTCTCTAGGCAGCTCTCCTTCAGCAGCCACTTACTCCTATACCTTTAGTACAACAGCCTCAAAAGATGAGCTTCTTTAGGGAAGAACTAATTTCAATAATATTGACAAACACCAATTACTAATACTGCATTCAACTCCTAAACAGGTAATCTCTAAAGCACAGCATGCATGTTGATAGTGGCTGTACTATAAAAGGTTTTTTGAAACTTGCACATAATTGGACCACACTGTCTCTGAGTGACTAAATTTAGCTTTCAAGTTTGGGTATGTTACTCTACAAAAAAGCCCTAAACTCTTACATACTTTCTACTCAAAATACCTGTTAAGTATTACAAAAGAAATCTGAAAATGCTCTGGCTTCAAATTCTGCCTTGTTTTTGTGACATTTGGGCAGTAAGCTTAGGAATTATCCAAGTACTTCACAGACCATGAACTTCACATTTTGTGGAGCTCTCATGAACTCAATGTTCAAAACACTACAAAAAATGCTGAACTCAAAAGTTAGTTTCAGCACTCAGAATAATCAGTTCTGGTCCATTTAAATAAAAAGAGTTACTTAAACTCTTTGAGAAGTTAAAATTTCACATGTACCTTCCTTCCCTCACCTGTCAACCACTGAGTGCAGAGACCCCAGTGAATCAGTGGGGAAAGGGATAAGCAAAGAGCTGTGCTGAAAGAGAAGGAATGAGCAGAGTTTAAAGAACACTGAGAGGAGAATGAAAAATGGAAATTAGCAGACACCTGTGAGGAGGAAATACTGAGCAAAAGCCTTGATGTTTGAACCCAACAGGCACCTCAAATTGAAAATTATTTCCTTTTGCTTGCTGCATCAAGGACCACCTGAATCTTTTAGATGACAATGGCATTAAGTGTCTGCACAAAATATAAGTAGGTAATTTTACAAAGCCTGAAAACACCTGCTATAAAAAAGCTGTATTTTCACACACATATCTACATACAGATATAGGTGTATTTATTCATTCAAAAACTATAAAAACTATAAAACATACAATACTATATACATTTTTAGATCTATAAAGATATATGTGTATATATATAAACATGTACATGCTTGGGCATTTAAACACCCATACACACAACACCCAGTGAAAAATCAGGAAAAGTTCTCTATGAGTCTGGACTGATCATTTAAAATTTTTCTCTTGCTAAGTAACACCCATTTCACAGTGAATATATGAAAATTGAATGTGGCTGGTTTAGAGAAAAAAGGAGCTCTTACCTGCTTCACCACTGTCACCGTGCCAGGTGCCATGGTAACGACAGAAGCCACTGCAGTGGCATCGTGGGACTCTGAACCCAACTCAATGATCTGCTGCAGGATGTTTACAGCTGCTGGATCCAGTCTTTCACCTTATCAAAAAGACAGCAGCCACAAGATCATCACAGGAGAACCGTTCTGAAGCTATGAGAATCAAACAGCACAGCCCTGACTTGCAGTGCTGTTGGTTCAGTTCAAAAAGCTCAATAATGTGACATTTTAGTAACAGATCTATGGCAGGGAAGTATTCACAAAACAAATGTGCCCAGGGAATGCATGAATCAGCAAGTGCAGTCACACTGACCACTTCTGTGCCTATTTGAAAGAGATCTAAAATACACTGAATAAAGAAACACAGCCACAAGTCATAGCAGGAACTGCAAATTAGGAAGTTGCAAGACATTACAAATCCAAATGTGTATTTACCAGACATTCACCTTACACAGAACCTGCCTGTATACCTATAACCATAACAGCCATTTGGTATTTTAGAAACCTGTGTTTACCCTCTGTCTGGTCCTCTGCAATACCCCTCAACCTAAATGAAGAAGTTTTATCACTAACCTGCTGAAGGAAAAGGGTAATTGTTTGGGAAAACTCATACTGATCACTTTATAAACACTGGATCAGAACATGTCTGTCCTTTTATAAAAATTCTCTGGTGTGCGCAGCCGTGCCAAAGGAAAGGGATGTTTACAAAAAATCCCAAATAAAATAGTTGTACTCTCACTTTTCACAAGGTGCGAAAGACCTGAATGCAGAAAAATGGTTTTTGTTATGCAGGAATACAAATTCCCACCAATGGCCCACCATTCCTACATGCCCACTGTCAGCATGAGGGAGATGTCAGACAGGGAAAGAAACTGTCAGGGCCATGTAAAGCTGCCTTATATTTGCTTTAATCACTGTCAGAAATAGAAAAAAAGATAGAAAATAGAATAAATATAACTTCCTAACTTAAGCTCTTTTAAACTGAGGTTGGTACTGTGATCATATTACTAGTCTAGGTCAGATAATTTAATTTCAAATAGAAAGTAGTTATATTTTGTTATTTGTGTAAGAAACAAGTGTACCTGAGTACTGAAAAAGGTTTGCTTGCTTTGGGTTTTTTTAACTATAAAAGTGCCTTTAGACAGGATACTACTGTTTTTATACTAAGAGGGAATATGCTGGAAGAGTACCTGAAGTTGGATGCTCTTAAAAGAAGATTACTCAAAAAATTATAGCTTCATGCTTAAAATAAAGACTACAGTACATTCCATGAAAATATTTATTTTAGTTTAGATATGAAGAAGTTTAAAAAAAGTTCTCCAGAAGTTTTCACTTATTCAGAATCTCAACTCATTAAAAGTAATATACAGAAACTGGCAGTAATGTAATTTAATTGCAACACGCTTGGAAAATCCATAAAAACTGAGAGTTTTTGACATATATCTGCATTGTGAACTATAAAGACTATGATGATAAACAATTGTAAAATGCTGTCTTCTCATAACCAGGGCATTTATTTATATGTATTTAAAAAAATTTTAAAAAAACCACCTAAGAACACCTACATTATCTCTAGTGTTTTTACACTCTCAGAAATCTGGGCATTTTTTTCGTTTCTCCTGGCTTTTGTTATTTATCACTTGGCAGACATTATCTAATACTACTCTTTTCCTTCTCAATCTGATACAGAATAGCTCACTTAGTTTTGTGTACCACCAAAATTGAGATTGTTAGCGCTGTCTTGGGAACCTGGTAAATGAGCTATTCCACCATGTCACTCCTGCAGTCTTGCTGACTAAAGCCAGAGAGGGAGAAAAATAATAGCCAGAGAATTGTCATTAGATACACACCATCTACTCTGCGAAGATAGCTAATTTCACAGCATATTTAATAATATAGGCAGGAAATTCCACACAGCTAATAATAAAGTACAAAACAGGCATTGATAAGTATTAATGACTTTAGGATATAGGAATTCATAATGAATTATAATTTCTCATTTATACTTAAAGAAAATATAACCCCCCAGAAGTAAGTTCTGGATTACTTATTTCATATTTTTTAATAGGAGATTACAGGAACTCATATATTGCCCAATACACTCAAAAGAATTGGGTATTTTGGAATAAAAGGTGTGTTTGTGTTCCAACCTAAGAAAAAGGTAACTTACTGCTCTCAGAAGTGTATCTGAGGTTCTGTAATGCAGCCACAGCAGCTTGAGTGCCTTGGACATCTTCTCCAGCCTCTGTGATATGGAGATACTGAGTGGATGCTTCTTCAGAAACCTCAGCAGTTAACTTGGAAACAAAATCCAGCCAAGGCATGAATAATCTCATTTCAGTGATTTAACAGCAATAAGGAATGAGTTTGGACAACAAATTCTGTAACAAGAGCTATACTGGGTGAAACAGAATTCAAGAAGAGTGTTACATGGGAGACAGGATAATCATTCCACAGTGTTCTGGATTCTACTTCAAAAGTTGCTTTAAGGATGCAAAGTTATCTTGACCTTATTTTTGTTGCACAGTTATCTTAAAACTAACAACAGACTTGTACTGTACCAGGGTTTAGCAAAGGTCTTTTGAGCAAAATTAATTTATAATGCAGAACTGCTAAAACACCTCAGAAGCTTGAAAAAAATGGCATTTTGCTTCAGAAAAGTTATTCTTTCCACAAACTACTTTTTTTTCAAGACAAGCTGTCAATATATATTTCTGTTCTGATGGGATTCTTTCTTTACAGCCAATTCAGCAACAGAGTCATTCTTGCACCCAGGATGTCCCCTTATTTTTCCAGCTTTGGGCAGCTACAGGGAAAGTGTACAGAGAATCATTTGGAATATGGATAAAGGACTTTGAAGGGTTACATTTTAAAATGCTTGTCCTACTTTGAACAGCTGTCCAAACAGAACCTACTCCAGTGTTTTTCAAAGACTTATCCTTCCGTGTGTGGATACTCAGTAACTGTTAGACAAGACCTGCAGGTCAGCTCTTCTTCCAAATCAGGCAATAGATTTGTGAGGGGGGCCGGACTGAAATTTAGCAAAAGAGGCCTCAAACTGTGGGGGTCAGCCAGCTGCAGTTGACTGCTGGCTTTTTCCTCTCACTGGGTATCAAAATCAGCCTGCTTGGGCAGTGGAACACACTCCACTGGCCAACCATAATTTTTTAATGAAAGTGTCTAAATCTGTGGTTTTCCCATCAATACTGCATCTCCAGGATTGAAGCTGAAAACACAGAACATATCATTGAAGACTTACTCTGCATAACATTATAATTTTTTCAGCTGGTCAATTAAAAAATTCAGTTTTCTAGATTGTAGCCTTCTCTGGACCAAGATAGAGCTTTTTTCTGCAGCTTTGCTCATCTTACAGTTAACACCAGTGAATATTCAGCATATTACAAAATGCAGTAAGTTTTTCAATTTCACTATTTTTTTAAAGCTTTCACTCTTTCTGCTGCAAACAGAGGACTAGAATCCTAAAATGCAAAAATAAGCATTTACAAGGTTGTTAACCCTACCATATATTCAAATTTAACTAGTAAGGCATGCATTCAAGCAAAGATAAGATCCCATGACCTTCTGATCTTATATGAAGTCAGAACCACATTTTTTCATACTTTTTATTTTTATCCTTACTTTTCTCCCCAGAATTTTAAAAAATCTTAGGGTCAAAGCCATTGTTATTTTGATTTACCTCCCATTTGGTCTCCCCATCATTCTCCACCAACTTCATTCCATGCTTGTTTTTAAGATGTCTGTTGAACTCCCATTTTGTACCGTACACAAAGCTGCAAACAGGACACTTAATGCCACCTACAAGAAAATACAAATAAATTCTTTGAGTTATTTTCATATAAATTCTTTTTCAACACAGGAACAATCTACTTAATTTGACCCCATGTCAATCAAGCCATGTAACTGCAAAATGTTTTCTTTTAGCCATTTGAAATATGTTAATATTTAACATACACATCAGTGCCATACTTCAGCAGTATTTTTTAAATGTGTCTTCTCTAATACAGCTGTTCTAATTTTCTCAAGTTTCAAAACAAACATTGTTTTTTTTTTACATTATCAAAGTAAACTAGGAAGCATTTACAATGTAATATTCTCTTTACCCAAATATCTTTGCTCTTGAGTTTTATGTTAACATGCAAACTGTAAATAAATTTTCTGTCTACAAAATGATGCATAGCAAGAAGTTAGCACAATGTTTAATGTGTGAGTGTGCAGCATTACAGGTAAAAATCTAAGCATAATAAAATCATGAGAATCCAATTTTTTATATGAGATTAAAGAGCTTTTACTTCCTTTGCTTATGAAAGTCGTTTGGTCAAATGTCAGATCTCACTTGCTTGTAATTATGCAAATAAGTATTTCTTTTTTTCCCCCCTCTATTGACTAAAGAGAACAAGAACAACCTGCATGTGATAAATTGTTGCATTAGGTGGCCAGAACTCACTGTAACAAATCTAATAGCAGGAACTGTGCTACCACAAGCCTGACTCCACATCATTTTCCAAGGAATCAAACACATCAAACACACCCACAGAAGCTGGATATAAGCCAAGACCTGGTTGCACAGTCCTTTATGAGCAAGGCAATTAGGAAAAAAAAAACCATTTTACATTAATGGGAAGCTACCATATGGTAACCAGGTGAAAAGAAACAAAATTTTTATTTTGATAAAACAGAAGGTAACTACATCCAGCCTCTAGGGTAATTTCATCGACACTTATTGTTACTACACTAACCCTCTTCCTTGCTAAATCTTTACCAAACTTCACTGTTAGAATATTCCATCTCTAAGCAAAACTGAAGCATTTTTACTAAGGGAAACTCAAAAAGATCACATTAGAATAGATAAGATAATATTATCAGTTACAGAAAATGAAATTACACATTAATTTCATACCAAGCTGTAGTATTAGGAAAAAACACATTGCTGTGGAGCAGTGAACACTTTTCTGCATTAGTTTGATATCAAAATTATTGTAACCACACACCAGCTAAATTAAATCTTTAACTTTTGCCATTATGAGTTTAATTAAATAAGATGTAATAGAGGCATAGAATAAAAAAAATGGTAATATATAACTCCATATCAGTGACTTGATATGGAAGCTCAGAAAAATTAATTTCTAGATAATTTTTTAGAATAATGGGTAACATAGAGTGTCTATGAATTACATACCTTTACTACTTTCAATAACAAAACTGATATTTGCAACAAAATACTGCAGGCAGGTCTTACATAGCTCCACAACTTTCTTCCATTGACACGTGCTCTTTTTAATTTATTGACCTAAAATCTCCACAAGACCATTCTCATTTTTGTATAGAGACAGCATGTGATGAGAGCTGTAAAACAGAACACTGAGGCCACAACTGGATCCTCATCTATGGCTTGCATAAGCAGCTGCACAAACACAAACCAAAATCTGTCTCTCAGACATGTAAACAAAATGTTTATGGATGGGAGGGAGTATCAGTGAGGAGAAAAGAAACAAATTTGGGAAAAATTGTATGTGACTCACCCAGCATAAAGCAAATGCAACTATAAAATAAGCCATCAAATGAGCACATAGACAGGGCCTTGCAGAAAAACTTGTGGGTAATGCATAATATTCTTGCCACCTTTACAGAATATATCAAATTCTTATGCTGTTTGTTTTCCTTTATTACTTTATAATACTAAAATAAATGTCAGATCATAGACTTCTACTTAAACAAAGAAACACACACACCCCCTGAAAAATCCCAAGCATTTCCCTGATCCTGGGTGATTCCAAGTTCTAACCACAAGCCCAGAAATACTGCTGTCTATCCTTGGCAATGCAGTTACTCCAATGAACACAGTCCCTCTTCTATGAATCATTCATTTATTTATAAGCTCATTCTAGGAATCTTGGGTACAGTCCAGCAGTCTACATTCATATAAATATTTCCAATTAAGTTTATTTGCAGTGCCTGCAATGCAGTCAAAAACCAACTGAGAGTAGAGGAGATGAGCAAGTGTGAGGCAATTCACTCTGGGCTCAGTAAGTAGCTTAGAAAAAGTAGAATACAATACAAATAGATATAGACAGCTTTTATTAGATATTAATCTTTGTTACTTTCCCCTCTCAATTTCTTTCAAGGCTTTTTGCTTGCTGGTAGTCTCTCCTTTTCCTTTTCATCTATAGTCCCTTCATTTCAAAGGATTTGTTTAATATCAAGCCTGAAAGGTCTTTTTCCTTTATATGAATACATGAATAATTTTCCAAAATTGCTTTTCAGATCTATGAATACAGTAATTGAAACTAAATAGAAGCTTGTCAGACAGCAAGGTGCAACTTCTGGCCCAAGCAGCTCAGAAACCCACAGAATCATCCAAAGATTTGGGTTGGAAGGGACCTTAAAGATCATCTTGTTCCATCCCTGTGCCAACTGGCAGGGACACCTTCCACCAGACCAAGCTGCTCAGGGCCCCATCCAACCTGGCCTTGAACACTTCCAGGCATGGGGCATCCACAATTTATCTGGGTAATTTGTTCCAGTACCTCACAGTAAAGAATTTATTTCTAACATCTATTACCTTGTATGACCATATAGGACAAATATGACTTGTCATACTGCAGAATGTGTCCACAGTAATCTGTTTGTGCTGTGTGAACCAAATACAGAAAACACTCTGATTTCCAAATCGGGAAAACTTTCATTAACTTCAATAGGATTCATGTTTATCACTTCCAAATGCAAATGTCTCCCACCAGGAACAATTCTTCCCCCAGTGAGATACCAACACAGTGAGAAAAATTGATGTTTCTATAGCATGATAAGGAATCTCTGGCCTTATTTGGAGCCCAGGTGCAAGATACATCTGATGCATCACAGAACAGGAAATTGAGTTGGCAAAGGAAGCTGCATGTGGGGAATCACACCTATTAATATAGCTTTCTTCATTACAGAGCCCTGAGAAGAGACACTGACTTCATAGCTCCTACATGGATTTGATGCCTCATTACTACTCTAAAATGCCTGACTTTTCCACAGGTGAATGTGAAAAACGGGCACAGCACTACTGTCAGCACAGGAAATATAAATGCTGTGTAAGGAGAGGAAGAGAAAGAAGGATACAAACACAGAGATGGAAAGAACAGAAAAGGCTGTTTCAGTTGTGAGAGACCTACAAGGACCACCCAGTCCAACTGCCTGACCAGTTCAGGGGTGACCAAAAGCTAAAACTGCTGTTAAGGACATCGCCCAAATGCCCCTTAAACACTGACAGCCTTCAGGCATTGATCACCTCTCTGGGAAGCCTCTTCCACTGTTTGACCATCCCCTCAGTAAAGAAATGCTTTCTAATGTCCAGTCTAAACCTCCCAGGCACAGTTTCGAACCATTCCAATGTGTTCTATCACTGGATCCCAAGGAGAAGAGCTCAGCACCTCCCTCTCCCTTTCCCCCCTCAGGAAGCTGTCAGAGAGCAATGAGGTCACCCCTGAGCCTCCTCCAAAGCAGGCAAGCCCAGAGCCCTCAGGTGCTCCTCACAGGACATCACTTCCAGCCCCACCACCATCTTTGTTACCCTCTGGATACAGTCATGAACCTTCACATCCTCACCTGGTGATCCCAGCCCTGAGCACAGCAGGATAATCCTCTCTTTTCCCTGCTGCTCGTGCTGTGTTTAATGGTTTAATGCAGCCCAGGATGGGATTTGCCCTCTGGGCTGCCAGGGCTCACTGCTGGCTCCTGGAGAGCTGCTGCCACCCAGATCCCTGTCTGCAGGGCTGATGTCCCCGCTCAGACTGGTGCCAGGCATTGCTCCACCCTGGGGGCAGAAGCTGACATTTGACCTTGTTAAATTTCATCCTGTCCAGTGTTCCAGTGTGGTGGGAAAAGGATATCCACCACAGGAAAAAGTGAAAGACTCTTCTCTCTCATCTCCATTTTAAGGCTATTCTTGCATCTCAACAACTTTACAGTTCTTTTGTTTCAGTGGAAAAGAATTACCTTCAGAGATGCATTTATCTGGTTCCCAAAGGGGAAGGAAAGCCTAATCAGTGTAAGATTAATTTTCTTTGTTCCAAACATTGCAAGTATGATCCCTAATTTATACTAGGAGAATTCATTCTCTCATATCTATTCTTAAAAGTAGCTACAGACAAATAATTCCTTGCAGTGCTCAGATATTTGGAAAGTTAAACAAAGCTCCCCATAGTGAAGAGTTTTCCCTTCATCTGGGCGACTACAAAATAGAGGCTCTGAGTACTGACCAAGCAAATATTACTTCTTTAAAACAACTGCAGGTTCCCCATGGACTTGTATGCCTGTGAAAATAATCATAAAATGATACTATATATTCCTACTCTGTTATAGATATTTACTTTGAAAATTATTTGGCTGGGGATTTTTTTTGACAAAAGGAAACAACGAAATGTTATATAAAACCAACACAGACTCAGATTACTTATTGTAGTTATACATTTCCCTCTTATAGAGCAAGTTTGAAGGGAGAGTCTCCAAATGAGTTATCTTTCTCTGTGTCATGATTTCAGTATTTTAACAAGGATTAATGCCTTCAATAGACAAATGTTATGTGTTAGACTAATGATTTGAAATAGCATTTAGAAACAATGTAACCTTAGAAGAATTACATTTAATTCATTATCTAATACAACAGCATTATTTTGCTCTCTATTCCCTTCAACAAAATCAGAAACTGAAGATTCCAAAAGATGAAACTGTTGGTAGCGTCTACTAAAAAACAGGGAAAACACTTTCTAAAATTATAACAAAGAAGGAAACTTAATTTTACCAAGAATTAAAATATTTTCCACACAATTTAATACTTAATCTGGCTTTCTCCTCTTCTTGCTCAATATTCCTCACACCAGGCACTAGAACTGAAGGAGCTTTACACCCATAAATGTACCTGACTGTATAATCAGTTGTTTGCTTTGGTTCATCTACCCAGTGTGCAACAGCAAAGCTACTTATGGGAGTCAGACTAATCCTAAATTAGACTGTGGTGATTTCTGTTATACTACTAATAAATTCCTGGCTTACTTACATAGACAAGGTGTGCTTCCTTTGCCCATAAACAACATTCTGAGCATAACAATTCCTAAGCTGTTTTACTTGTACTCTCTTTTCTCCCCAGATTTTTTTAGTGGGGGAATAATTTGCTGCCATTTACTCTTCAGTCTCTTTCCTTATGTTTGCTCAATTTTACCTTGAGTTCAACCTTGCAGAATTGTCACAGAAATTTATGAGCAGAATGGTAGAAATTTATCATTCATTTCAACATGCAGTGATAGTTGACTTACAAAAAGAGACAAAGAAGTGTAAATGATAAATGTATGCAACAACATATAGCACAGTCAAGGTCAAACAAAACGTTGGTTCCCACACCCTTAAAAACCAAGAACAAAGGACACTGAATGAAGGGTAAAAGGTGGCCATTTCAGAATTACTAAAAAGGAATAATGATTTAACATATAGCACCCAATAAACTGAAGAGCACACACTGCACAAAAGTTTAGTTTCACACCAAATTTGCTTCAGCAAAAAAACCCCAAACCAACAAATCTTATTTGGTGGAGATGTACCTTGTTGGATAAGAGCTTCAGCTGCAGGCTCCCCAGAGCCTGCATTGACATACTCTTCATTGGGATGCTTCCTGTTGTAATGCCTCTTCAGGGACCCCGATATATTGCAGGAATAGTGGCAGTGTGCACAGCGGAAGGGCTGGGGGCAAAAAGGAAAATGTTGGACTGTACTTCCTCACCTCTCCAGGATACTGGTCTAAGCTGCAGTGTTTTGATCCCAAGAAACCATGCTCATTTCTGGCTTGGGCATCTCTCAAGGGAACTCTCGAAAATTCAAAATAAATTGAAACTGTAACTAAAAATTACCTAAATTTGGTAATTTTTATTATGTGCAAAACAACAAATACTCTCACTATTATAAGATTATTACCCAGTTGTTGTAATTCAGTACATTGTGTGTTTTTATAATTGATGATAATAGGTCTGACCTTGTGGAGACTCTCTACTATGAAATGTCCCCGCTGCTGTGAGCTTTGGTCTGACAAAGGGCAGCAAGACAACTAAAATAACTGAAAGTACAACATGATTGTACAGCCAATCTAATTTAACAGGTTTCCTTTCCTTTCCTTTCCTTTCCTTTCCTTTCCTTTCCTTTCCTTTCCTTTCCTTTCCTTTCCTTTCCTTTCCTTTCCTTTCCTTTCCTTTCCTTTCCTTTCCTTTCCTTTCCTTTCCTTTCCTTTCCTTTCCTTTCCTTTCCTTTCCTTTCCTTTCCTTTCCTTTTTTACTTTTCCCTTTTAACTTTTTCCCTTTTTACTTTTTCCTTTTCTTTCTTTCACCTTTCCCTGGCATTTGCATTTCTCTGACCATTTGGTGAGCTGACTGGCAACTAAATTAATTAATTTTTTAAGAATACATCTCTCTTCAACTGACAGAGAGACAAATTCCTAAAGAAAAAAAAATTAGGAAAGCAAACATTTGAGCCTAAAGTTAACCTTTGATAATAACTTTCTGACTGAGATGTATCACAGTTATAGGGAGCTTGACACAAGCATTAGCTTCTGGTAAAAGCAGGCAGATGTTGACTGAAGTCCTCAGGGAAAAGTCAAGTACCTCAGAATAGGATGGAAAATGTTTCATGCACAGCAGTCCCACCTAAAGCTCCTCAGCAGAAAATGGTTGGTACAGAAATGTTCATCCAGGAGCTGAATTTAAAGCAGGGAAATGTCTGCAGTCAGGGTACATTGATTAGAACACTCTCCTAAGCTCACTGCTCATGATCTTCCTTCAGGTTCCAAATAGCAAAAATAAGGAAGAAAAGTGATGTTCAGACTCCCTTAACCTTATGCTTCAGAGGGTACTGCAAAATTCAGCTACTCAATATTTCAGAGATGGGTACTCTCCTTCTATTGCTGAAACTGTCATTTTTTAAAGAAAATAATGCAGACAGACTGCTGTGCTCTTGTAGCACTCACTTGTGTAAGTCATGCATGTTCCCTGCTATTGGATAGCAGGCTTGCAAATTCATGGAGCTGGGAAATATGATGGATTAAAGGATCATTAGGTCACATAAGTAGTGACATTTCTCTGAGCCTGATAAGCATGAAAACAACTGTCCTAGAAGGAGGCAAACATCTTTTAACTCCTCTAAACAAATACTCCTGATTGATCTAATCCAGTGTTCAGTTCTCTTGACAATGTCCTGAATTTCCACACTTATATGTAGGCAGATCCCAAGGTCAGAACCAGCTGCATTTCAAGAACTGCACTGTGAGTGCATTCATCACTTTAGCCATCAAAAAAGGAAAATTATGTATTTTCATTTACAAAAAAAAATTTTAAAAAATGCAAGTTTGGAGCAAAACCACATGCTTAAGACAGAAAAATTGTTTTTTCAAAATGTAAAATCTCTTTAGATAACTTGCTTTGTCTTGCAAAGCTTAAACCATCATTGAAAAGACTGCTTGCCTTGCCGCTTTATAGTACTTGTTAAGAATGATCTGTTAGATAATGAAAGATGTTACATATGAAAATAGTATCATGTTTTCAATAAGAAATATGTTCACTGTTAAGATAAAGCCTCACATTAAAAACAACATTTTCTTAAATAAAAAATACTGTATTTTCTGGAAAAGGAACCAGTATAATTCCTATTTACTGAATATAACATTTCACAATACATTACATTAGGACCTATCACATGGAGAACCAATGTGAAATTTAGAAATAAAAACATACTACCATTTATTAAAATAAACTGTATCTCTAATCTAAATACTTCACAGAAACATGAACAATTTTCAGAACTCTTTCCAATGCATGTTTCAGATAAATGGGGTCTTTTAAAATTAATTCTCTTCCATTTTCTTTAAGTATATGAACTCATCTGTAGTACAAGAAACTGGCAAATTTCAGGGAAAATTTAGGTGGGCAATGAACAGTGATAGAAGGGATTTGCTTTCATACCTCCCTGGGACATTTTAAGGTATATATTAGATTCACTCACTCAAGGACTGATAATCAAACCAAATAAATTTGTTTCATATTGCAAAATACAGACATTTTTGTCAATTAAAACTAGTAATTACAAATTGGCCATGAACAAAATAACCCTATCTCAAAAGTCTGAATACAAAGTCAAAATTTCCAAAATATTAAAATGTTTATATACTGTCAATTGTCATCAAACAAGAAAATGTGCCAGTTTTATTACTGTTATCTAAAGTTCTGTGTATTTCCTAATCACTTCAAGCATGTTTTATATGTGTTCTTACCTTGAAAGAGACATGTTGTTCCATATGACGTAGGAGCTGTGGTTTCTGGGCAGCTGTATAGTCACATACTGTGCATTTAAACTGCTTTCCTGCAATGGGAATAGCAAATGGAATAATTTTTTTCTATTTAACTTCAGAAAACTACTGATTCTGTTTCCTTATTAAGATAAATTCTCAAATGCTAAGAATGAACAATGAACAATAAGAGAAGCCTGGCACTTGGTCTGCAAAGGGAGGAAAAAAGGCTCGAGTGCAATCTTTAAATTATAAGCATTAAATGCTCTGGATTCTCCTGGGATAGTCACTTGGGAAAAAAGAAAAAGAATTGTTATGGTGCACCCTAAATGGAAGAAGGAAATCCATTATTTATAACTGCAAGCACAGCTATTTGCTGTTTGTAAAGCACACTTGGAAATCCTTAAAACACAAATGTTTGATCTTGTTCACATGGGTTTAGTTATTTCTGTTCCAGGCACTGAATTGCTATGATTCAAATACATTTTCCCCTCAAAGCAGTCTCTCTCATTAATCTATTTTTTTCCTTTATGATTTAAATGAACACAATTTCCTTCCTTTTATTCTCTGGGTTTCACACTCTCTTTCTCCTTATTTTGCCTCTAAGATTCTATCAGTCCTGCTACCTGCAGCCAAATTACAAAGTGCATTAAATACTGAAGGACTTCATTCCTGAATTAAATGTGCTCAGCTGGCAAATTGTATTTGAATGATGTGGAAAAAGGATGCTAAAAACTATTCCAAAAGTAAAAGAATCAAAAGGTAAAGTAGAAGTAGAATAGATAAAGTTCTGTATTATCACAAAGAGATGGAGTTTCTTAGATTCCAGATGCTGATGAAAAAGGTAAAAGCATTTTTGTGAAAGTTTCTATAAAACACAGCTAAGAAGCACCTTCTGGTATATAAATAAAATAATGAAAATCAGGCTTTCTGGTTTACTTCTACCCACAAGCAGTAATGACCCTGGACTACAGAACTGCTTGTTATCATGTCACTCTTGAGAAGTCTGTCTTCTGGAAAAGAATAAATCAGACACAAAACTACTTTATATTCCACGACTTAAACTGACCTCGCAGGGCTCCAATATTTGAACAAAGATTGCTTGGATTCGTAAGTCAGGAAGACAAGACTCATAAACAGTGAAACAGCTTTCAAATTCACTTATTTGTGAAATAACTGAAGAACACTAGATGGGTGCTGCTAAGAACTTCTGCAGTGCTGTCACTACAGCAAGGGACACTGGGCAAAGAGAAACTGTCACTCAGAATGCTGAATGTCCCCTGACAAACCACATTCCTGGTGACAAATGTCCTTTTTCACAAGAGTTTGAAATGCATGAAAAGTTTGCTGGGGTGGACTTAGTGAGGAAAATTATTTAAGACTCCACAGACAGCAAGATCCTGCTTCCACTGGAGACAGTGGTAAAACTCAACTTCCAAAGGTACTGGGAATTTCCTGGAACAGTTCTGGAAGTGTGAAAAGCAAAGCAAAAGAGCCTAAGTCTTGGATTTATTTGTACCAGTCAAAAATGGAGGTTTACCAAAAAGGAAAACATGGTTTGGGTTGGAAGGGACCTTAAAGGTCATCTTGTTCCAGCCCCCATCACCCTGTTATGGTTGGGACACTTTCCACTAGAAGTCACTGGAGTTATTCCAGAAGATGATGAGTTTGAAGCCAGATAAAGAAGGCTCCTGGCAATAACAATGCCTCTAGAGCCAAGGTTTCAGCCTGACCTAGCAGTAACTTATAAAAGCACACAGTTCCTCATGTGGATTTGAATGTTTAAAGCTAACTTCACACTTTTAAACCCAATCCAGACATGGTTAGATCCTGCTCAACTATAGTGCTGTTCTTAACAACACTAAATTCCAAAGCAGCCTCAGATGAACTGCAGTAATGACTTATACACACATAGATTTGTTCAAGAAATCCAAGTAGCACACAGGTGAAAACAAATTCAACTTTCATTGCTGAATTTCCCTATTTGATCACGCCAGACGGTGAAAACAAAACAGAAAGGTTTTGAAATGAAACCCCATGAAGTGATTTTTTTTTTACAGGGCCATAGAAAGATACCTTTTTATTTTTCTTTATAGACTGATCATGCTTGAAATTTTATTTTCTTTTAAATAAAACAACTTGCCTCCTTCTCCTAGGAAGAAATCAGCTGAGGTTTGCATTTGAGAAGTAAAATCTTGATTCTCACATATGAAGCTTAGATGCATATGCCAGACCTACTTGGTACTGATCAAGTTACTTCAAAATACTGGAAAGTACTTTTTGAATAACAAGTGATTTACCAACACACAGCATTTCTGCAATAATTTGGTAATAAAACAATAACTATAATCTTCCTGTAGGATGTAGCATATCAGTGTAAAAAGGATTGTTTCTTCCACTTGAACACACATACATAAGCATTAAAAAATATCTCTGACACAGAAACTTCAAATATATTCTAAAAATGTAACAGAGCATTGTGTGCTTTCTCTGAAGATGTAATTTGAAAAAAAAGAATCTAAATTAAATGGTCAATAAAAAGTGGAATGAGGTTTCACACAATTGCATGAGTAACAAAGATCAAGCTATTAAGTCATAATGAAGATCTGTATAACTTATTCTGCTAAATAATTTACTTCAGTATGATAATCACAGAATAATAAAGTACTGCTGTGCTCTAAACTTTGATATAAAATGGGATACTTTTCTGGATGTGCACCTTGCTTTTTTCAGTTATCATCACAGAAATGATAAAATTGCAGGGCAAATGAGGTGCTGAGTGTGAGACTGTAGAGAGCAAGTGCCCAGGTTTGCCACTGACTGATTAGACACCAGGATCCTAATAATATTCTCATAGAATAAAATAGTGAGAGACTTAGCAGTAAGAGACAGAACTATTGGCAATTTCAAATTTCTATCAAAATAAACAATCCTCTATTAGAACAAGGAAGGCATACAAAGCCAATATGAATTTCAGAGAAACTTAATATTTCAGAGACAGCTGTCTTTCACAGAAATTAATTTCACAAATTTTTGAATTATTTCCCAAATGGTGTCTCCTGGGAATAAAAAAAATCTGCAAATCACACTTAAGTGGTCAACTGAAAAGAATTTGTTAATAAGGCCTGTGGTACAGCCAATATTTATTGTCCTAAAATAGATTTAATAAATAGATAATAGGTTAAATGCACTTACCATCAGCAGTATGAAGGAGTTTATGGCTCTTCAAAGTGCCTTTTGATTTGAATTTTTTCCCACACATGTCACAAAGGTGGGTTTTCTCCGTGCTGTGACGATTCATGTGAGCTTTCAAGTTGCTCTTGCTGCGAGTGGCGTACTCACAGAGGGAACATTTGAACGGTTTCACGCCTAAAAATGAAAAAAATATACCATGAAACAACCAGGCTGTGCCTTTCCAGGCTGGACGTTTGCCTGAAAGAAATTTCAGATCATGTGAGCAACATGGACAAAGGGAAACACTTCAAAATTTGGATCTCTACAAATAAGAAATTTCATCTACAGCTTCTGTGTAGATGATGCTGAGCTCATGACAGCATCACTTAACTTGCTAAGAGAAAAGAGGAGTTCTTTCACAATTGAATATTGCCCTACTGAAGCCAGGTACTGAGTTTGGCCAAGAAAATACTGATATTTGGGCCTTGCTATGCCTACCCTCCATTTAGAAGTAAAATCCAGGCTGCCTATGTTTATGCCAAGCTTGTGTATATGTCTCCCTCCAGAAGTCTTCAGGTAACTCCCATTCTCTGTTTACTACAACCAACAGTGAGGAAACCTGTTGTAAGGAGGACTGCTTCATTAGGCAGTTAACATGAAAGCAGAAGTTAAATGTGCAAGCTGTGTTTTATGGTTAATTAGTGTCAGATTTGCTAATGGTTCAGGCAGATACAAGCACTTAAAACTTCACTTCCCTCAAATTGTCCAAAGCACATAGAGAAATACCCAGTGGGTCATCTAACAGAAGGTTTATAAGAACAAAGTAAATCCTTCAAAGAAAAGCTGAATAAATCTGAATTGGCAGAGTAGTTCAACAGTTTCATGAGGGTCTGCACATTTTAGATTGATACTCGTGACCTTAAAATTAGATTTACAAGCATGAAGAATTACAGTCTGCTTTAAGCAGACTTGATTGCACACTTTGATTTGGGAAGAAATTTCTATTCAGCTCTTTCTCGTGCCAGGTTGATGGCATGGGCTCCCAGCTCCAGTCAGAATAAAAGAATTTTGTCTATGGAATACACAAGGAATTTCTCTAATGTACATTCTGCCCTACCTAAGCTCCTTAAGGCCACTAGAGAGGAGCCCTGCTCTGCTACACAGGCAGGAAAGCTCTCAGAGCATTCAAACAAACATGCTGAACTACCTGTATGGGAACACTGGAAACAAGATACCAGTTTGAGAGCACCAAATCCCATTATCCCCTTCATGCAGAGGGATGGCTAAAGAACCTGAAATCACAGGCAATCTGTTCCACAGATTACTAATGGGACTAAAGGCCATGTAAGCTGTCTTCAACCTTTAATTAAAATACACAGACTGGGCAGACACAAGATTTTACTGTCTAAAGATTTTAAATTCAAGGCACTTTTAACCCATGTGTTGCTATATTACTGGAATTTCTCCCTAAAAATGTCATAAATATGATGAGCATTATCTTAGGGGATTTGATCACTGTCTGTGTCAAAGGCAGCTAGCTGCCATGCTCTGCAGGATTTAATTAAAATATTCACAGAATTTTATGTATACATCAAAGCAACTGGATTTCAATTGGTGTACTAACAGATTTCCAGACCAAGGATTTTTGCACAAATGTAAAAGGAGCAGCAGAGACTCATAAGAAGATACAGAAAATTACTTATTTCAAAATACTGAGCATGTATTTAATTCACTCCTCCTTACTCACATAGAATATTTTATAGACGTTTATGAATGTGTTCTGGAAAAAAATTGCATTAGAATTTTAATAATTTTTATAAAACATTTAAACTGTCTGTTAATGTTCTGAGTGTGAAGTTCCACATGTGATCCAGAATCCATTAAACTGATTAATTAACCTCCAATGTAGCTTAAAGTTTTGCATTTGAGGATAGAAATAAACTTGAATCTGTTTTTTTTTTATGTCAGCAAAGCTTCAGTGGAATATGAACTCATTATATGCCCAAAAGCTTAAAAGCAGAGTTTTACCTTCATGAGCCCAAATATGACGTTGAAGGTCTGATCCATTCTTCATAAAATAAAAATCACAGTGGGGACATTTCACAGCTCGTTTTCCAATAAGTCCTTTCAGCTGAACTCTTCTGCCAAGAATCTCAGAAATTGTAGTCATTGAAACCTCTGAGAAAAATGCAAAAGGTAGTAAGAACCAGAAGGACATGAGGCAATTTATTTTGTAAGTAATATTGAAGTGCTAGATCCTGATTCAGTCCAACTTTTTAAAAGCTGTAATTCCCCTACACCCACTCAAAACTGACTTGAGCAAAGAGCACAAGGACTTTTATTTCTTTTAGGCCTTCTAGGATGCTCTGTCCTTTCTCTCCTGATGTGTGAACTCACTGTCCTCACTGCCTGTTTAAAAAAAATCAAAAATAATATTTTAAATATAAAAAACTCGGTTGGGCCACTGGCACAAAAGATCATTTTATTACTGTGACCCTTCCCCACAAGTTAAACTGGCAATTTTTTCTTCAATATTTTCAAAAGCTTTATGCATGATTTCACCCCAGATTTCCAGATGTCAAGGATCTGAAGACAATTCACTTCAGCCACAGCTACAATGGTCAGAATTCTGCTAATCAGGCACTTTAAAGGGAAAACCAGGCTCAGGGAATAAATGTGAGTGGAAGGGACCTCTAAGGTCACCTACTCCAAGCAGAGCCAACTTTACAGCTCCATTTTCAAAGTTACATCAAGTTGCCTGGGGTCATATCCAGTCCTGTCCTGAACATATCCAAGGATGCAGATTCTACAGCCTCTCTTGGCCCATTGCAGTGTTTAACCATCTTTACAGTCAAAACTGTTTTCCCTAGTTCTAGTCAGAATCTTGTTTCAACTGACATCCCTTCACTGTACAGCTCCAAGAAAAACCTCCCTCTGTCTTCTTTTTAATTAGATTGCTGAAGACAGCAATTAAGATTCCTCTCCTGGCCTTTTTTTATTCAAGTTAGACACACCCAATTCTGTGTATTTCCTTCATATGAGATAATGTTTTGGTTGTCACAGTGAAAAAGTTCAAAATAATGAAGTTTAAATTAAAGTGGCCCAGACGCATAATGAAAACACTGCCAGATGCTTTTAAAAATAAATCAAATTGCTCAATGCACGTCAGATGAATGAAATGCTATCTCTTGACTTAATGAAAGTACAACACTCATGCAATCTAAACCCTAAGACATGAAAGCTGGTGACATATTATGCCCCAAATCTTATAAACTTGAAAGTTCCTGTCTAAACTTCAATTTTTTCCAAAAATCACCTTGTCTCCTGATGATCAGTCCCAGAATGGAATCACAAAAATCCTGCCTGAACTCATATGAACAGGGAAAATAACCTCAAAAGGTAACTATAAAAGCCCATGAACTGAGCAGAGATAAGTTCTAAGGTACCAAAAAAAAAAAAAATACAGCTATAAGTGTGAACTCTCATTCTGCCTTTCATGGCTTAGATCCTTCATTCATGACTGCAGGCTAGGATGTCTGCTCAGTTGGGAGCTATGGAAGCTGATGCCTCTCATGCCTCAGAACTATTAAGAAATATATTAAATCAGACAGTGGATGAAAAGTAGATAATTCTGAGAGCTGGGACCAGAACCCAAGACTCCTTCTTCACTGCTGAGTACAAAAATCATTGGGCAATAAAGCCAAGCTCTCTCATCTCTTTGGTTTGAAATACTGCTCTGCCAAAGTCTACGGAGATTTTTGTCTCACTGCCTTCATGGGACCAAAATTCAACTCCTCTGCAAATATAGAAGAGGAAGGACTACTTTTTTATTTCATACTTTCTACTTGATGAGGCAGAAGAGACAAGGGAGCAGGGCATGCAGAATGATACTAAGAAAGGAAGAAGAAGGGGAGTTCTAGAATATTTTAATGATAAATATGAAAGTGCTTCAGTTTAAATTAATTTTTGATATGTCACTTTAAAATTCAATTAATCTTAAACAGTACCTGTCTTTCCTTTCAACTTCATTATTTTAATTTATATTTTTGAAAACAACTGCACTCATGCCACTGCAGTATTTAATAGTTTATACCACCAAACCCCTCACATTTATATGGCCTGTAATTAACTGTGGGGTACAAATAAAGGATTTCTTCCTGATTACAAGGAGAGAATTCACAGAAATAAAAAAGATTTGTGCATTAATTCTCCTCCATATTTTAAAACAGGCTTGTTGCATAACTATTGCATAGGCATATCTTAGATGTAGTATTTCTTTAGTGCCCTAGAGATACATCTAATAAATCTGTTATTTTGCCTTTAAGCTCTATTCGCCCATGATACAAGAACGAAAAATGAAAACACAAAATAATAGTGCAGATTTTCTTTCTAAACCTTACTTCTATTGTAAGAGTTTAAAAGACCCACTTGAATAAAAAAAAATACACTATACTTTTTTAGAGGGATTCACATACGAAATGAATTGTTCAGGAGTATTTATAAATCCACAGGTTTAGTACTTCAGGGCTCCAGAGTTAACTGGTATTTCTGGACTACAGACACAGCACACTCTGATCATTCAGCAGTCAGTGGACAAGAACAGGCTAATAACAACACGTAAGGGCACAGAACATCATTGTCCTGCCAGTTCTCAGGTCCTGTTATTCAGGAATATCTCCTATGCTCCCTGCCTGAGGCAGCACAAAGGCTTTAAAGGCACAGTTCTTGAGATTCAATTTCTATGCTTACTGGAGTTATACCTCCTGACTACAGTATAGTTCAGAAGCCTTTTCTTATCTCAATTTCCTGCATCAGACATGTCCTCTGACGTACGACAAGCCCTCCAACCACACTGCTCTGGAGTGGTCTGCAAATAAAGAGGTTTAGTAACTAAAGAGCTGAAGTGGGAGTTAAGGATGAAATTAAAGTGAAGGAAATTGTTTAAAACACGGGTCTAGCACTATCTAGTGGCAGTAGGAAGATAAACTACTGCTTTACCTATTACATCTGACAAGAAAGACAAGGAAAGTTACATCATTTTAGTTGTATTTTTTCCATTAGACTCAGTCTGAGCATGACCAGCATTTTCCTTCTTTGCATCCAATTATGGCAGGTGATAAGGAGCAGTGTAGATGAATTAATGAAAGTGTCACCTCTCCCTCCTCTGCAGTATCAGCAGGATTTTCTATCCAACATAACACAGATCCTGAGAAGCAGGAAATCGGGGACACACCAGTGTGATTGCTGAGTTCACATGAGTGAGGTTTAAATCAGTCCCCACATCAGCATTTTGGCATCAAATTCCCAAGATCTGAGGAAGAATTGTTTACTCAGGCACAGTACATTGACTTACCACATTCATGTTATCTTCTACTTGCACTGATAAATCAGGGCA